>NC_063215.1:48725602-49028633 GCF_020740725.1 Corvus hawaiiensis | reverse complement strand
TAATTTACAAACATTAATCAAGATGAAAAACATACCCAAATAAAACTCACCATGACATGACCTGTTGCTTGTAGGTATCAGAAAGGAATGTCTTATATAGTCATTAAAATTCAGCTCTTGGGATGAACATAAAAACATGCAATAATCAGAGTAAGATGCTGTGAAGTGGTAGTAGCATTTTTCATATGTGTGGACAGCAAACTCCACTTTAAGGGACAAATTGTTAGCCACATGAGGACAAACATTAATGAGTTAAAAGGGTCACTGTTCTGAGTGGTACTGAGTAGTTATTAAAACTATGAGCCACCAAAATAATGCTTGGAAAAGCTGACAAGAATGAGATAAAGCAAACCTTCTTTTTGCCTCTTTCATGTAGACTCTTGCCATTAACATATAAATTAATAATATACCTTAGTAATTTTAGTCCATATTATCAATCACTGTAGACCCTAGTGGATGCTTGGCTTCCCTCCAAAAAGTCAGGAGAGTGAGTACACTTCATACCATACTCCATTTGTCCAAACACCATTAAGACAGGAAAACTACTTCACCCCAGGTCCTGTGACAAAACTAAGTTTTTAAGGAGTTCGTTCCCCAGCAGGCAACCTCTTTCCTTCCAGCACTCCTGACTCCATACATTTGTGTGAGTAACCATACAACACTGAGAGCAACTAGAAATTGCCAGTGGAGATAAGGTAGTTCTGACAGTTCCCACTATGCTTTTAAAATTCATAAGACTCCTAAACCATGACTCAGAAGAGCAGAAACTGTTTCTCCTCAGCCTCTGGAATCATCTGATAAAGCAGTGAAAGCAAAAGGCTTGGATATCATGATCCTTCTCAGGAGCCTTGCAAGTATCAACTGCTAGTGTTGTTTATGCATCCTCCTAATACAGCTATTTCTTGGAATAATTAGTAAGCAAAAATACAGGGTAGACTTTCTTTACAGTATTTCTGCTTAATAGATGTCCATCACGTCTCAATAATCTGAATAGGTAAAGCTTCCTCCCATTTCTATCCTTTCCCATCAAAGCCAGGTTTGAGTAGGAAGGATTGGTATTGCTAGGCAGCGTTTCTGTGGGTGTCACTCAGGGGCACGCAGCCACGGCACTCTGGAAGTGCTTCACAATAAAAGAAGATTTTTGTTGGTACACAATTCCAGCTATTGTTGCACTTCCAGAGATTATCAGAGATAACAGGATCCCATCAAAAAATGTGTCAGGCAAGCCTGAAAATTCAGTCAGCATTCATATGAGATTATTCTCCACTTCTTGGTCTTTGCAAAGTACCTCTCTCATCATTTCAAAATGCTCCAGAGTGTTTGAAGAACAATAATTTAAAAGAAAAGTGTCAAGTTGCTGTAAAAATCTTACAAGTTAGTTTCATGGCAAGCATGCATCATATCTCAGCCATCCTCAAAAAAGAAAATATGAGTCCGCTTGTGTCAGCAATCAGACGTATTTTTCTGTCAAGCAGATAAACGTCTGATATCTTTCTGTCACTCCTGACTCTCTGTCAATGTTCTTGGGCTCTGTTTATCTGCTCTGATCCTAAATTTCCTGCAGGCCAGTGTGGAAAATCACAGATCCTGCTGCTGCTTTAGGCTGACCTATATTCCCCAAAAGATTAGGCAGCCCAAAATACAGTCTTTAACTTTCTGGGACATGTCTGAACAACAATAAGCTTCATGAGGAGGAAAACATTAACACAAGCTGCAATTCGCATCAGTTTTCTCTCCTGGCAGAGTCTCTGAAGTAGCAGTGTCACTGAGGGCCAGGCACAGCTCTCAGATCTTCTGCTGAATGGTGTTTGACTGGTGATCGCTTGCCTTTTAACTGCTGCAGAAAACAGCAGAAAAGCAATCCTGTTAATGTGGTTTTATTTACCCCAAAAAGGGGCCATGTGGTGTCTTGGAAAAAAAAAAGCAAACAAAAATCCTAATTAGATAATGATCAAAGTCTAGATGACACATCAGCTCCTTTGTGCAAAACAGACAGTGGGAAACAAAAGATTGTTGCAACATAGGCTCTGCTTGCTTCAGTTCACCGAATACTGCATTCGTGTACATGATGTTCATCATCAATGTAGTTAAAGAAATTTTGGATGGGAGTCCCTGAACCTCATTTGTGAGAATAAACTGTGTCCTTCCTAGGGAGTACTTACTGAGAGGAAGGGCTGGGAAGTCTGCCCCAGACTCATAGGTATGTACATTATACATTATACAATGCAGGTCTACCAGTGTACTGGGTGTCTAAGGTCCTTGCCTGGTCATGGAGATCTATTCAATCTGGTGGGGGAAGCAACTAGACCACCTAGGTCCTCTGAACTCAGTTAAACACCTGCAGTAAGCCAGCTAAATATCTCTCCTTTAATCCTATTACAAGCATACTTTACACACATAATTGTTGAAATAAATATTTTTTTCAAACAAAAAATCTTTGCTAAATGTGGCAAGTTTTTAGAAGCTTTGGTGATGAGGTGCAGACATGGTGATACAGTAAAGGAAAAAGAAGGAAAAATTATGAAGGAAACATATGATATTTTGAAAATTATTTCTTGTCCGTGCAAGTTAAAGGGAACCAAGTGCAGCATGTGTTACAAGGAGACTGTTTCAGTATGTGGTACCTTTCCAAGGCTGTTGTGTAAAGAATTGTAACAAAAAGCAGAAAAAGATTGTGTTAATATGATTCACAATAATACTTAAGTTATCAAGTTTGCAGATCTTCTCCACAATATCCTAGTATGATTACATCTGTGCAGAAATATAAATGAAAATGATACCAGTAGTGGAACGTGGCATAGAAACACTTTATAGGTGAGTGGCAACAGGCAGGAATTTTGGAACACTGTGAGAGCTGCCCCACCTGAAAGAGGCTCTCCCTGCCCTCTTCATGAGCACCTTCAACAGCAAACCCCAAGCAGGGAACCAAGCCAAGCACAACATCAGGTCCTAATCCGTGGCAAAGCCTGTAACAGGGTGCTAGCCACAAAACTAGGCTGAAGTGTAAATACCCAGGGATGATATTCATTCATGCTTCAGTGATGTCAGGTATTAATGCCTACTTACCTTCTGTCCCAGTTTTATGCTTTTCACTTGATTTATGAATCCCAGTCTTGGCACACTGTTGCTTCAGCACAAAACAATCTGAAGTGTAAAAGGAATTGCCCAGAGAAACTCCAATGATCCTAGGTAATCCTGAAATGCTGTGGTGACTTCTCAAGATGCTTAGACCATTCCTATCTGAGCAGGTTTGAACAACTTTTAGGCTTTTCTTTCTGTCATGAATCAAATAAGCCCTAAAACAGTACTGTCATAATCTCCTAAATCTTTTTTTTTTTTTTTTTTACGGATACAGAGATTAGTGACAGTGAAAGATCTCATCGTTTACCAAATCAAGAATGAAGAGGCTGTTAATATATTAATGGTATACAATTACTACCAACCAGTAAACTATACATCCAAAATTCAATAGCAGTAATACAAGTAAACCACAGTATTAGATGCTTAGAAAATGTTAATAAATAGCTACACATTTCTAGAAACCTTTCTGCAATTAACCCCAAGAGCTATACACACCCACACCCATGATTACAGAGGTACATGCCATCCAACCAAAATTGCCCACACCATTGTGTGTCACCCACATGCTCCAGTTTCTGTGGGAGATGTGCATTACTTTTTGATAAAATGTGTAAGCAGACAATGCAAAAGCCTGTGCAATATAGGTGTTTCAGCAAAGATCCATCAGCTTTTAAAGAGTGCTGAGAGTAGGAGGCTTTATAAATTTTGTTAGAAGAGATTTAATTTGATCAGGGCCTGGAATTGTAAAGTTAGAGTGGGGTACAGCAAAGGGGACTTCTAATTTGCCGGACAAGAAAACTTATATTGTTATTAAAGAAATTACTTAAAAACACCTGTGTTAAATCAGAATGGTTCATAAAAGGTTTCCTTTAGGCAAAATGCATTTCTCGCTATGAAACTTACTTTGGTATTTGATGTTCTATTGATTTCAAAAAAGTAAAAGGGATTTCTGGGTTTGTTTCTTTTCATGCCACTCTTCTACTGGTACAGTCTCTTCTACACAATGGTGTTTTTCTTCCTGAAAACAGCTAATTTAACTCTACTGTATAATATGATGAATCCAGCTAAATTTTTTTTTTGTTGCCCAAGATTTATTTTTAAACTGGCTGAGCCTTGCAATGTCTTGCTTTATACTCTATGTATTACTCTATGTATTACTCTATGTATTGAAAACCTGTGTAAGGATCAGCTGAAGAAAACAGAACGCAAAATTACCTTGACCATTATAAAATCCTGTTTTTATGAAGGTACCACATTGTCATCACAAAGGTCCAGTAGAAAAACAGTAGTCAGGGTTTCAGAAAAAGAGGTGATATAGACTTATAAAGATGGTGAATTACAATAAAACCTCAATTTACTTTGTAGAACTTATTAAACTTACACAAAATTTTTATTCTCTTTCTGTTCTGAAGATTCTTTGAAATCATTTTAATGATACAGGTCAGTGATAAGAATTGAACTAAAGCTGATGATGGAAAAAGTTTTGAACTATTTAATGTCACTCCATGCTAAGCCACACTTTAGGAGCTCACTACTAGAGAATAAATCTACCTGTAGAAAATAGAACATGAGGTACTGTAGGAAAGTCCAGTAAGAAAAGTAATTTCATAAAACTGGCAGCGAAAATCTGCCACTTGTGTGTTTATTGTCTTATAATATTTATTGTCAATATAGAGAGGCAGAGCAACAACAAGGTAAGCAACCGCCATGGGGTAGGATATGTTCTTATAAAGCAAAGAAACCTTGTCTTACTGTGTTCTGAGCAGGCAGTAAAGACTTGAAGTGGCATAAACTGTTCTTTGATTGCTTTTCATTTTGTAAGACAGCATTTTCTGCTGTCTTTTGGAAAAACACTCAAATATTATGAAAAGAGGGAGTGAAAATAAATAAAGATCAAAATGTAATCTGAAATAGACTGTGACCATGGCACTTCGGTTCTGAGAAGCAAAATATAAAACAATAATAAAAAATAATGAAGAAGCATTGTACCCTATGGAAATTTCAATTTCCAGATGAAAGAGGTCTACAGGTGGGTATCCAAACAAAACAAATCTTTTAAAGTTCACTAAGTGCGATGAATGAGTTCTTATTAGATTGTATGAGTGCCTGTTTTTAAGTTATATAACTAATTTCACCACTGTGTTTGAAGTATGATCTTTTTTTTGAGCTTAGCCTCATAAGAATTTTTTTTTTTAGCAGAACTGCAATTCACTAGGCAGCAGTGCACATTCTGCAGACACATTACCTGTGTCCTATAATAAACAACTTCATATGATTCTAGGCCAAGCAATCAGTAAACACATGCATAAATTAAAAGCAAGACAGTTTCTGTAAAAAGTTATTGAGGAAGGAATATGATTTTAAGTTCCTCACTTCCTCTGGGCTCTGACTTGGCATTTTATTGCTCTTTGCATACCAAAGGCTGTAGGAAAACTCATGAGACCTCCTTGTTTCCTTGGAAAGGAAAGGAAAATGTCACCTCCATAGAATAGCTATGCCTAAAAATAGCTTCTATTGAAAGATATGTCATGAAACATACAAAACATATCTCACATATATAGTATATATATCTACTAAAAATGTAGAAATAATTTGGATTTCCTGTGGGGGCAAACCCCAACTTTTCTGAACATTTTTCAACATTTACTGAGTGAATAAAGCCTTGTACAAACGGGATCAAGAAATACGTACAGCACTGACCAAAATTCATATTTTTCCAGGCTTTGTTTCCCACTCTGGTAAGCCCTCATTAGAAATGCCTTTGCTCTGTATATGGCACCTTAAAAGTTTGCTGACCTTTTTCAAAAAACCAGTAGCTCATTCTTGAAAATAGAATCGGTGTGCTAAGCCATCTGTCCTAAATAAGGCTTTCCTCTAGCTTCCTAATGGGGACAATTTCTCTTGCTTGTTTTACAGAAACATGCAGAATAATTAATGCAGTTTTGTTTCAGAAATTAATTGCAAAACATTTCATAACATAAGCATTTACAAGTGGAATATTTAGGTTACAAAATATTTCACTGATAATGGCTACTTTATAATTAGAAATATTTAGCAGTTACTACTGACTTCCTCTCGTGAGGAAGGTGAATGTAAGGCATTTGTGAGATGAGACAACCTTTGGGATGCAAAGAACAATATTCTATCCCCAGCCATATACGAAAAGCCAATTTGCTACCTGGATTCTCTATATTAGTGTTCAGATCATCCCTAAATGTCCTCCTTATAGCATTGCTAGGAGAGTTAAAATCATAACTTAGAAGAATGTCAGTGCAGTTATGAGGACAGGAATTCTTACTACTCACTTTCCTGATTTTTTTTAAATCTTTCTTATAAATGCTATTGTCTGAGCTGCAGACTGGAAAACAATAAACCATGTCAAGCAGTGAGTAGAGATTTATTCTTTACTTTGGAAACAATTTTGGAGTTCTAAAATGTTGGCACAATGCAACCAATAAGCCATGTAATAAACAGGGGGCACTACAATGTGAAATTCCATTGCTCATAATATCCAAAATAGACTAGAAATAGTATTTAGTGCACCCAAGATTGTGGGCTATACTAAATGATACAAAAAATACTTTTTACTTAAATCTGAACCTAAATATTCCTGTTCCTCATTAATCTACAATACAGATATTGAATAAATCTACTCATGCCAGTTCAGATTAGTTTAGATTAGTTCAGATTTCTGTAAGAAAACTTTCTCAACAAATTAGCATGCAGATTTGAACTTTCACAACAAATTAGCATGCACTCACACACACATAAAGTCAAGGAAAGGTCTGAAAGAATAATTCTGATCTAGTCCAACCTCCCTGCTAAGGCAGGGTACCCTAGAGCGTGTTGCTGAGGATTGATGGCTTCTGAATATCTCCAGAAAAGGAGAACTTCACAACCACTCTTGGCAAGCTGTTCCAGTCCTCTGTCACTCCTCTGTCACTCTTGCAGTAAAGTTCTTCCTCATGTTCAGGTGGAATTTCCTGTGTTTCACTGTGGCCATTCAAGATGAGAAAAAAAATCCCCCAACAAATCCCAGTTGTTGCACAGCTAAGTCATGAGCTCCTAGAACTGCATTTTTCAAGGGCACCCCTGACTCCACCAGCTGAGCTATTGCAGTCCTGGTGCTAGGCAGTCTGTATTGAAGCTCTCACTTCAGAAACCTCTTCAAACTTCATTCATTTAACAGACATATTTGGTGTTTCTTTGTTGCCCCACTGCTCATATTTAATATACTTCCTTAAGGATGTCTGTGTAGCAACTGATAGCAATAGTTACTGCTTGACAGCTATGATTTCTTAACTCTTTTAGAGACAAGCACAGATCTTTGGATCTACCGTTCCCTCTCACAAGATATCTTTTTGTAAACTCTCTTTCCTCTCCTCATTTCTCCCAGCTCCAAATAATCCTGGAGGTTAGAGGCACACTTCTCCATGACCAAGCCCTAACAGGCTTTTTCTAAGCAAAGCACTCCCAGCTATTACTTCGCTGCCATTCAAAGATGGAAATTGTAATCAGTGATTTTCACATGTTCACCTAAAGGCCCCGTCGCAGTGCCTCTATACGCAGGCATCTTTAGGAAGCTGCTCAAAGGGTTGCTCCTCAGCAGGACATTGAGGACCTTTCTGTATTAGGGCTTCAGGTCAGTTCTTCTGGGACCAAATTCAGCTGGGAAATACAGGAAAGGGTTGGATAAATATCAGTCCTCAAAGGCAAATCCTACCCCACCTCATCTTACTGTCTCCAGCAAACGCACTAGTGGTTTTCAAGACTTTGTGACTGGAAAAGTGTGGGAAGCCATAATTGTTCTAATGTTTTATGTGGGGAGATGCTCATATGTTTGAGCATATGTAGTTTGAAGGGTATGAAAATTAATCCATAGCTGGAGATAGCCTGCTTTCATTACTGCTTTCTGAGGTTTTCTAGAGACAAACATTTACTTAGAGTTTTAAAAGTCAGCAACTGAATTATCGTAACTGCTCTTTGGATTTGCTGTCCGTAATATGTTTGTCATTTGAGTAGTGGTTCAGCAAAATAAACAAAATTAAAATCCAAAGCCATTCTGTGTTGTTTCACATAGTAGTAACCCCACATTACTTTGCTCATCCTATTCTTTCTGAAATAAACATGCTTATAGCACTACTAAAGCAGTAAAGTGTTCAGTGCAAACAAACAAAATCAATCAGCTGAAGTAGATAACTCCTGGTTTGCACTCAGAGAAGGACACAGAGCATTAGGTCACTTTACAAAGGAAAGATGAAAACAAATCATCACCAATCAGAAGAGAAAATATCATAATAAATGAGAAATACTGCTGCTACTGTTGCACTACTATAATTTAATAAGTGAAACAAAACTGTTTAATTTTCGTACAGCAAGAGTATAGATCACTTGACATGAGGAGATGCCCATCTCTTTTAGATATGTCCAAACTCCTGTGAAACACAAAGATTGTCGGATATTGCTCATGGGGAGCACCTGGTAGCCCAAGTGCTGTGTTGAGAGGGAATGGGATGAGAGGAATGTGTTATAGTACATCAGCTGGAGGATGTACTATAGGGGACTCAAGTCTTGAACCAGCTATAGCATGCAGTGAAAGTAAGCAAGTAAAAAATGCTGCTAAGAAGCAATTAGATTTTCCACCAATGTTAAAAGTTGGTGTTTTCTAACATGAGTTGATTTCCTTTGAAATATTTATTTATACACTTATTAGATTTGTATATGGCTGTGGGAGACACTGCTTTGATCCTGTGTTTTCCCTGCTTTAAGACTCATGGGTCTGTCTTGGTTCATAGTAGTATGCTTGGGAAGAGATAATAGGAAATATGAAGCAAATAAGCATCTCCCACGTAGTCCCAGTTGTAATAGTATCTGAACAGGTCACTATCTTAGATACATTTGTCAAAGACCTTACCAATGACAGATCAAGGACTCCCTTCATCATGAACTTTCAAGGCTGTTGCTAGAGTGTTGTAGGTTATGTGGCTGATAGTCCACACCAGCAAGAAGCAGAGCAGATAAGACTGTGTAAAATTCTGTCATACATGCCAAGGTAAAATAAACGCACTTTACAGATAGTAGACATGTACTGGATCACGTGGAAATTCTCCTCTGACCCTAGAGAGGTGGGGCTATCTATAGTAGTCAGTCAAGTTACAGAACAGGGTGCTAAGGAAAATAAATTATGGACAAGGACTGGTTGCAAACTTAAAACCAGGTAATCTGAAAAGCATCTGGTTTTAGGCAGCAAAATCCCATCCATCAACCAGCAGAGGTTTTGCTTAAGCCTTGTTTTAAAAGCAAATTCCAAAGAGTCAGTGGCTGGCAAAACCAACAACCTCTTAGAAATATCATCTGCATAAGAAATAAGGTTAAACAATATCCACAGATTTACTATGTAGACACTTCAGATCACTGAATAAAATTTTTGTTGATAATAAATGATTGGCCATTGCTAGAAAAACAATGTGGCAACCAGCCATGTTCTGTTGACATAGTACATATGCCAAAGCATGATCTGGGCCCTGAAGCCATCCATGTCCTCTCTCTAGACACAGACCATCTAGGGATGATATTTCTGATTAAAATGGGGATTTGTGGATGAGTATATAGAGAAGCATTGGCAGCAGTTAATCCAAAGGGGGTAAGAGAAAATGGTATCAAAATTCAAAAATGCCAAATTTGTGTATCTGACATACCTACATAAAGTAGAACTAAACTCTTCCAGTTTGGATTTTAGTCTTTTGAGTTGCTCTAGAACTTGCTTGTCAAATTTGCATCTGTATAAATAGATCATTTTTGCATTAATAAAATGGTCTTGCTTCATCTCTGCCTAACTGCAGGCTCAGGCATGTATTCAGTCCCTGTTGCCAGTGCTCCTGACAGGAGCTGAGCCATGAGGGGTATGAGCTGGGAGACAAGCGTGGCCCCAGGGCAGGCTGTGCCCTCTCCACCTCTCCACCAGAGCAAGGCCAGGGCAATCATAGGCACAGCCTCTCCCAGGGATCCCAGGAACAACAATAGATGAGCCCGGTCCCAGACAGGAATCTCAGGAAAGAATTAAAGGAGATGCCTGAAAACAGGAATGGAGTCAAGGGTACCTACATCAGGTCTAGGACCAGTCCCAGCAGAGCAGCCAGTGAGTCCAGCCAGTGAGACAGGACCAAGCACAAGTACTCTGAAACATAGCTTGGGCAAGGCAGAGGCACCAGCCTGGACCAAAACAGAGACCCCAGACCAATGCGCAGAATATGTAGGGATGTTCAGGCTGATGCCAGCACCTACTGCTGTGTTCAGAGCTGTGAGAGTCTGAGTTTTCCTATTCAGCCATCACATGCCCATGTGACTAATCATACAATAACAGCCAAAAAAATTTCTCCTGCACATATAAAAATTGTTGATTGGAGTAAGTGGACCTGCTCCATTCATCTTGTCTGGACTCCCACAAGGGCACCATTTTCCCATTGTGCCAGAGGTCCATTTAGGCTCAAACCTGGGCACCTGGTGGGCTTCAGCACCTTGGTCTTTCTTGGGCACAGTGCCCCAGCCAGAGTAATCATTGTCCCTGCCCTGTTGCCAGCTCCAGAAGTAGCCCACTCCTGCTGCTTACAGACAGAAAATCACAGTGGTCTGCAGCATGATGTGTCTGACTGGGAGTGGTCCAGATGTCATCGCTGAGAAATATAAGAGTAGAGCTGATCCAGACACCAAGATCTCAGACAACACTGGTGGTTACAGAATGAGGCTCATTATAGAATGCAAACATAGAATTAACTTCTACAATAATTAGGCCAGGTAAAGCAGAGATCATGCTAGTCATCAGTTCCAGAAAAGGCTCAAAATTAAAAAAATAAATTGATTGACTATAAGTTTTCACTATGCCCCAAAATTGTGGCTCTTTCTCTTTCCATTGCCTATAGAGAAAATTTGAGATGATTTCCACAGGTGTAAGGATATGTAATATAGGTATACTGCAGTATGTTAGAAAGTAATCTGGAGCAGGAGGAGAAGATCTGTGGAGTGAAGCACATGATGCTGAGGAACAGATATGTACTCTGTGTCTGTATGGGGATTTTATGTGGCTTGGTCCTAGTCTCACTGCCAGGAGCATATATTGGCATGTCTATCATTAGCAGGTGTAGTACATTTTGTGCATTCTTGGAATAATCTTTAGCTTTAGCTTAAAAAGTCCATTTGTGTGTTGTGAGGCTGCTCTGTGATATGAACCAATGCCCAATAAATTCTGGATAACTGGGAGATTTGTTCCAAACGAGCAGTAATGGTCTGAATTTAGACACTAGTATGGATGTTTCTGTAGTAGCATAAGGTGGATGAGATTTATCCCATGGTTACAGACACAGTGTCACATATTGTTTTTCTAGCTGATAGCAAAGTAGTCAAATTTCTGTTCTAGTGAAGTGTTACCTGCAGGTACAGGTAGATTAGATGTCAGTGCCTTTACAAAACCAAGTTTTCTAAACAATTGCATTTAGTTTAGTACTGCTGTCTGTGAACACCTGTACAATGGGAGCCAAAGTCTTATAAATAATAATAAAGAAAGCCCCCAGTCTCTTATTTTTTTCATACTGTTTCTTTAGTGTGAATGACTAAGATGACTAAGAAGAGATGAGACTCTCATCTTTGGGAAATCAGTTCTAAAAACTACTCATCCAATATTCTCCAAATATGCTTCCGTATTAATTTTCCTAGATTTATTCCTTGTTTCCTGCATTTTCAGGAATGAACGTTTGTTCATTTATATTAAATCATTTCTTTTTACCATCACTCCCATAGTACATTATTAAAATGCCCTAATTGTATCATATCATATTATACTATTATTTTTATATTTAATTATATATATATATATCATATATATATATATTTATATATATAAATAAAATATATATATAAATATAATTTATATTTAATGCAATTTCATCAAAGTCCCTGATGTACCAAAAACATACCAAAATAGTCACAGAAACACATCTACATGTATGCAGTGAAATAAAACCAATTTGTCCACACAGTAAGGGGACTGATTTGAGAACATAAGTTGCCTGTGCTGCCATGTGGAAAGAGTCCTAATTTACCTGGTGTCTTTGAAGGCTTGTTCTTTTCCATTTGCCTTGCTATATTATAGAAACCCCATTATTGTCTGAACAGAGAAATCAATAAATTCTGCAGTGAGATTACCTTTGGTAGCATTCCCAGTTGTCTTCACCTGACAGTAGTTTTGATGGAGTGAGCACTTGACGAGGAACTCCCTTTTTGGCAAAAACCACCTTATATGACAGGGAATAACACAACCAGGAAGAGGGGAAGGAAGTCATACTTTTCTGAACTAAGGAAAATGCAACTCTAGTTTTTTATGTCATCTCTTCATTCTCGCATTTCATTCTGCTCACACCTCAGATGCTTCTTGAAGGCTTGTTCTTAGGATTTCCATCTCTGTAAAAGAGGCCTTGAATATTGACATCCCAAACTTGAAACAACTCATATTATTTAGCCATTTTAAAATCACTACTGTCTTATGCAGTGAGTCTTTCTAGCAAACATGGGAAAGAATGCTGGAGTTCTCTTCCAGAAAGAGTGATAGGAGTTTATTTAACTAAATAATGCTGATGGATGTGTCAGATTTTCTTAAAACAGCAAGATATTTAAGCTATGGATTGAAATATTTAGTATCGCCATTGTAAAGTCAGACTTGACATTGACATCAATGCAGTCCAGACAATGCCCCCTTTTAAAATTCTGGCAACAGTTATATTTAGTTTATGCTGACTGTTTTGCACACAATTTGAAATCATAAGTATAACCACAACTAATAACCAGGTCTTTAATTTTTTTTCCCACTTAGCTAATCTTTTATATTAAAAAGAGATTTAAGATTAAAAAAATTTTGCTTTCATGAAATAAAATGAAGACATTTTAGTGCAGCATCCAACTTAAGCAAAGCCAAGTCAAAAATTTGGAGATCTGTGAATATCTTCTCTTTGATATTCCTAGGATAAGAAATGAAAAAAAAAAAACAGGAAAAGTAGTTCTAAAATTCTACGAGACAAGCAAATTCTGTGATATTAGATGTCTGATTTTGTTATTTTCCCAAGTTAAATGTTTGAAGGAATCAAGAAACTTCTCACTGAGCCGTCTAAGTTCAAGGAAGTGTTTGTAACATTTGCGGTTAATTCTTATCATGCATGCGTTTGTAGTGGAACTTCATCAGATAGCTAAAATTATTTATCTCAAAGAAGACAAAAGTGTGCAAAAAGCTTTAATACCATGATTTAAAACAGGGAATAAACACTTCATAAGAGGCTTAATACAATATTGTGAAAAGATTAGTATTTGGTTTGAGATATGGTAAAGCACAGAACACCAGCCAAATACTTATCATCTTTACAGAGGAAATACGGAGCCGGAATTGTCCTTGTACAGGCGAATGTTGAAGTAAGAATCATTTGGATACTTATTCTGCAAATATTCTTATGTGAAGAGGTAGGAAGATTCCACAGCTGTGAAGATGTATCCTCTCACTTTCAGCCTGGGTGATTGATCGCTTCCTCTGACAGCCCTAACTACAGCTTTGGAAAGGCTTAGATATTGGGAGCTGGTTTGCATCTAACCCGCTCACTCCTAGGAAAGGATCCCAGGAACATCCTGTTAAGAAATAGAGCTTTTCTGACGTATCATAAACCACAGCAATGAGAACCAGATATCTTGTTGGAGTTCCTTGGCTGTGATGCGTGATAGTGAAGCGTGGTCTGTCCACGGCAGACTTACAGGTTAGACGGTATTAATCACCTCAGTTTAAGTGGCTGGTTACAAGCACTTTGTAATGTAGCTTGTGGATCTCTGTAATGCTCAAAATGAGAAAAGTCAAAGCATAAACTATAACACAGAAATTTTGTAAAAAGGAAAGGTGTAACAAGTTGGAAAACAATTATTTTAATGGAATTATGACATGATTAACTGGAAGGAAAATTTAAAATTTTCATTTTTTATATAATTTTGTTTGTGCAATCTCTTGAACAAAAATAAATATACAATAAGACATTTCTCTTACTCTCAATCTGCTTGTGCAAGTCAATAATATGTGCAATGTTCACATTTTCAGGTTTTCTATAATATTTTGCCTTTATCTTTTTGAGATTTCTTTTAAATATCTCTTCTTTCCCTTGCAGAGACAATATAAGCTGTCTGAGCAAACAAACTGGTTGAGTTAGCAACTGGAAGGAATGAAACACTTCTAGCACCTAGAGAGATGTGGTTCCAACAATCACCTTAATGAGGAGATTTCCCTTTGAAATCAGCCTGACCCGTGGGTAATAGTTTTATACCAACTCCAACACCAAGAGCAGCTTGCCAATATTCTTGTCCTTTAAGACTCACTGTAACAGCCATCTTCTGTGTTTTCAATTAAATAAATGTTCTACAGATATACAACTGCAATGATTCTCAGACAGAAGGAAATTCTTTCAATTGTTTTGACAATATAGGCCTTTTCCTCTTTATTTGAACATAAGTCAGGGGCTCAGATGTGTCCTTAGTAAAAGTTTGGGCTGTGGGGCTAGTAAAGAATGAGTAGAAAAGTAGCACACCAGAGGCAGCGGGAGTCTGCAATCTGATTCTTCCGTTTATCCAATTGCCTGAAAAATAATAACAATTTATTTGAAGGTATTTTCTTTCTCCTCTGTCATGCCCATAGCTATTCTCTATCTCATTTCTTTATCTTATATACATAAATTTCACATCTCTGGTTATATAAGTAAATAAGATGTGACTTATAAGATCTGCAACACCAAGCCATTTACTACTGTGATGTCTAATGAAGTCTAACTCAAAAAAATATCTTTTTGTATGAGAAGTGCATTTTTTTTTCATTTTGTAATTTTCATTTTTATCTAGGAAATATCTTAGTGAAACATTTCAAAACAAATCAGTACAGATAAGAATACTGCAGTCTGGTATTTTGATTTAAACTTTGATTAAACATATAAATAAAAATGAAACATTGGAAATTGTGGCACGATAAAAATGTTTGTGTTGGACTAAACCTTCAAGCAAGAAATTCCTTTAACTTTCATCCTTCTCCATGCTCTTTCACTCATACGTATTCTACAAATTCAAAAAGGAGCTCTGCACCCTGCAAATATTAAGGCCAAACACGTGCCAGAGTCAGTGTCAATCTGAATTCAGCTGAACCAAGTGTTCAGGAAGTTAAATATATGTATGCATGTGCTGGAGAGGGACATTATAGGAAATCTTACTGAGACAGAAATATTGGCCATTTTTCTTTCCAAAAAATGGCAAAAATTGCTTAGATAGGACTTAAGCTTAGAAGTGAAGAGCACATTTTTGAAAGTACTTTTCAGTATTTTTGAAAAATGTGCTCCCTCAAAATGCCAATCACAGCTTCTGAGCATTTAATTTGCTTGACAGTTTCAGTGTCCCTGCTGCTAGTGGGACTGCCTGGTGTGAGGCTGTGGCTGAGATTCTCACTGCTGCTTTGACAGGCTTCAGGCACGAGAAAGGTGTAATCAGTTCTCTGCAGACCATGCCACAGCAACTGTTGACCCAGCTGGAAAAGAAGGTGGGAAAAGGAAAAGGAAAAAGGAAAAGGAAAAGGAAAAGGAAAAGGAAAAGGAAAAGGAAAAGGAAAAGGAAAAGGAAAAGGAAAAGGAAAAGGAAAAGAAAGGAAAAGGTGGATGGAGACCTTTTAGAACTCAGTTACAAAAGAGAATAAATAAAGTGCATTTCAAGGATTTGCTTGAAAGCCTCTTATCAACCAATAAGTTTGTTAAGGAAAAAAAAACAAATGGCTACACCATCTGAAAACTACCTTTTAAATATTTCTTATTGTTATTTTGTAGAATAATTCCAAAATCAATTTTGATTTCTTTTTCTAGCAACAAAAAAAGTTACGCTTTCTTTTTTCTTGTTTTCCTATTTGTTTGTTTTATATTTATTTATTAATGTATTTGGGTTGGTTTGGTTTTTTTCCCAGCTCTTACACTAGATTATTTCTAAAAAAGGATAATTCTCTCTATAAAAAAATCACTGTCAGAAACTTAAATATGCTGGACTTCAGTTCAAAGTCATTAGGAGCAGCTAAGATTTTAAAACATGTCTAAAGAAGATGCATGATAAAATGCCTTCAAAAATATTTTTAGTATTCTGGCCAGTTCCTATGAATCTCAGATATAGGACTATGTGTCATCAGGCAATATGATGCCAAGACAAAAATTAAATTTTCATGACTGCAGATACTTATACACAGAGCCAAAGTGCCAAGTAAAAAAAAAGAAAATATGTTGATCCTTCTTGTAGAAGCCTAGATTTCCAAGGCTGCTTACTGCAAGAATGTAGATGTGAATTATGATCTTTTTTTTTCTCTCCAGAAGCCTTCACTTTTTTCTTTGAACACAAACAAATAGAAACAGATTAAATTTCCTAGGGCTTAAAAGAAGTGCTGGAAAATCTTCAGACAATTTTTTTTTTCATAGAAGACATTAGAAATGTAATTTCCCTTTCTTCATTGGAGTTTGGATTTTTGTAGCACCATTTCAGCTAAATTTGTTGAATAATCTCTAAAACTAGTAACTATACTTTCTTTTTTTTACTATTCTTTTTGGTTTAGAATTTTCTTTTTATGCTTTCCTGAACTAGCACTAGCTGTCATATATGTGGTATCACATGGAAATAGCAATTGTTATTGTTCATCAATCACCACATCAGCCTGTTTCTGGATCAATAATAATGCACTGTACGAAGTTCTGCCAGGCTCCTCGGTGACTCTCTCTCTGTGAGAGAAAATTACAGTTCTCATGCATTTCAGCACTTATAGTATTCATACTCTCATCTCTTTGCAGAGAGGATGTATTCTGAATATTTCAAGGACATATACATATATAATTAGATGTTAAAAGTCCCAGAAAAATTTTGAGCAGATGGGTCTTCTTGTGAATACCTGCTTGTCCAGACTTGGTGACTGTCAGAGAGCAGTAAAAAGGTGACAGGATTCCACCAAGCCCTACTACGGCTATGTTAAGGTCACTTACAAGCATGATCACAAACAGAATCTCTCGCTGTCTCAGTTAAAAGATGCAAGTCCTACATGTTTATATACTTTATTTCTCTGCCCCGTGTCTGACAGGGAAACAAAACATAGTTGTTCCTGAAAATCCATGTTAAACTAAAAGAATGATAAACTGTATGACAAAACTTGAAAAATAACAGAGGAGATTGTGCTTAAATTTTCTTAAAAAATAAGTCACCCTTCAGAAAGACAGAGATGTTGAAAACTTCAGTGAGAAAGGTGAAAGTTTTGGATAACTGGTTAGGAAGTGAAGAGAGATTGTAATGGTACATGGTTTATAACATAAATGTTAAACTCTAGGAAACCGTGAATAATCCTTACCTACATAAGTCATCCCATTTGTAAGATGTAAATACTGAGAGCCATCTGAAATATATATAATGGTCTGTTCATACTTAGTACATTATTATACTGTGGTTTTTTTAGAAGAATTTAGCAAAAAGCAACTCAGCTGAGAACAAGTCAGCCTAAAATTCATGTCAAGAAAGGAGGGGTTTGAAGTAACAATTTTGCAATCATTGCAAGGGAAAAGTAACTGAGAGGGAAAAATGCAGAAGTCAAAGACAGTCTGACCTTGGGTCAGAGAAGATGAAAAAAGTTATTCAGAAATGCACTTTTTTTTAAGAAAAAAGAAAAGAGAAAGGCATTGAATGCAGAAAGCTGAAAGCAGAATCTTAAAACAGTAAATGGGAATAATTGTGTAGACATAAGGAAACTGTCACATTCCTGTTCGGATGTAGAAGTCAGCAACTAGAACAGCAAGAGGCATTTTCATGTAATATCCCCAACCAAGTCTTAAATATGTCACTGTTCTCCCTCTGGGTATTCTGCAGTTTCTGTTCTAGGTATATCCTTGTGATCATTTCTGATCGCCTCCGAATTAGCCTCTGGGCTCAGTTGTGGAGATAATGATGCACCTGATGATTTAGGTCAAATTCAAATGTGTTTAATGAGTCAAATTTTGTATAAGACAAACCATGATTACTTCAGACAAGGGGTTTGACTGATATTAGTCTTCTAGTTTAGCCTGAACTCTAATGTTTGTGAGATGCTACAACAAGAATTCAATAGTAAAGTATTTTTTGAATTTGTTTTCTCAACCTTACTCTAGTCGTGTTAGTTTGTGTCAATTTCTGCACCTCTGTCAAACTTGACTGTTCCACCTCTATATCCAAAGAGATATGATATATGACATTGACTCTTGTCCTGCCATGGGGGGCTATGGGAAAATCTAGCTTCATACTTTTTACTACTCCTGCATCAGGTATTTATCACATTGAAGGTACCTCTGAGTTTTTTCTTCTCCAAGCTGAACAAGCCCAACTCTCTCAGCTTCTCCTCATACGACAGATGCTCCAGTTCCTTGATCACCTCCATGGCACTTTTCTGGACTTGATTATGATGTCTTTTCTGTCCATATTACCCTGCACACTCTGCTTGTCAGTCTTGTTACAGAATCATAGAATTAGAGTCACAGAGTCATAGAATCATAGAATATGCTGAGCTGGACTTTCTTACTTGATAGGGGCTCTTCATGTCTCTCCACCACTGTTCCTAGTTTAAAGCTTTCCTCATCAGTTTGGCCAGCCTGCTGGCAAAGATGTTTTTCTACCATTTAACTGGGTGGGTCTTTTCCCAGCAGTCCTTATTTCTCAACAAATATATGATAGTCATATAAATCAAAGCCCTGCTGTTGGCATCAGCTGCACTAGCAGTTGTTGACCTAGAGGATATGCCCACTCCTTCTCAAGACCTTCTTTCCCCTTCCCCATCAGGATCAAGGAGACACCACCTGCACTGCTGTGCTCTTGAGTGTCTCCTCCAGAGCCAAGTACTGATGCTTGATATTTTCCTGGAATTCGCTGGTACTATGGTTGGCATACACATGAAAAAGCAGATGAGGTCTGCTGTTGCCTGAGGGCTAGACAAACCTTGGTAGTTTTCCCACAATATCCCAAACCTACACCCCTAGGAAGAAGCAGACCTCCCCAAGCAGCAGGTCAGGTCAGCAACTGGAGCCTCTCTCCTGCAGCAAGAACACTGCTGTCACTTGTGGCTTCCTTCTGGTCCTACTGCCTGGCTCAGTCTCAGCTGGCTCCTATCATTCATTGGCAAGAGCTCCCAATGCCTCAATTGCCAATCTGCAGGTTGTGCGGGAGCCATCCTCTCCCAGGATAAGAAGTCATCATCTTCCAACCTCCCTCATCATTTCTTGGCCTAATCACAGACTATCTCCACCTTCTGTACAGTTGGGTATCCAGGGCCTCTGAGAAGATCAGGTCAAATTCATTCTCTTGATCCATGCCATTCTCATACTTAAGTCACAAATTTTAAACAACCCTCTTTAAAAAAAGGAAATTTAATCTAATCCCACTAATTCTGAGCAGACATGATGAAGAAGTAAAGAAAAGGGACAGAAAGAGTAAGGAAGGGATTGATCCTTTGTCTTGCTTTCACCAAAATTCCAGCAGCATGCTATCATTAAGAAAGTCAGGATCAGTCAGAGATGATCAATCAAAAAAAAAGAAAACTCACAACTAGTTCATAGTGAAATCCATATGCAATGAAAATCCAGTAACAATATTTCCTTGAGTCTGTAAAACCATGTTTGAAGCCAGGATCTCTTCAGTGAGGGGGTCATGACCTCTCCAGAGGTCACCAAAAGTAATCATAAGGTTGTGAAGCACTGAAATTTTATTAGTTACAGTAAACAAAATCTTGCCTTTCTGCTCCCATTCTATCCTTCACCTTCAAGAACAAATGTCAATCTATCATCAAGACCACAAAATGTATGCCCAGATAATTCTTGCAGGCTTGTCACTCTTACTATGTGTATGTGTTTGCCTGCTGGCTTATAGGAAATTCAAAAGTTTCGTGGCATCCTTCCTTCTTTTTACTTTGCAGAAGCTACACTGGGATTCTAATAACATGGATAACATGCTACACAAAAATCTCTGGAGGTTCAAGGGCACTGAGAAGGCATGATTTCAAAAGTAAATAAACATAACATCATAGAATCATAGAATATCCTGTGTTGGAAGGGACCCAACTCCTGGCTCTGCAAAAGACAGCCCCAAGAATCACACCATGTGCCTGAGAGCATTGTTCAAATGTTTCTTGAGCTCTGGCAGACTTGGTGCTGTGAGCACTTCCCTAAGAATCTTGTTCCAGTGTCCAACTCTCCTCTGGGTGAAAACCTCTTCTGAATATCCAACCTAAACCTCCCCTGACACAAGTTCATACCATTACATGGTATGTTGGGATGTTCATATCAATGTGAAATACTGTGATAGGTGGACAGGCTATGGAAAGCAGTATTCCAAGGTGATCTTCAAGATCCCATTCCAAGCCAGACCATCCTATGATTCCATAAAATAATATAAAGTAGACATACAACTTCATGAAATCCCAGAGTAAGGCAGGATGCAAAGAAGTTGAAGTCAACAAGGGATGGCAAGCTGCCTGCTCTGAGTATGCCTGAGGAAAGAAAAATGTGCCTTTCCAGGATGATCAGCAAATCCCCACCTCATCTTTGCAATAGGGTTTCTGTTGCTGCTGCCAAAGACAAGAGAGAGGACTGGAAAAATGTAAAGGAGGTATTTCCCAAAAACAATAGCTCTTCCTCTGAAACTCTTTTCTGGCTGTTTTCCCTGGCCTGGGCCTGAGATTCCCCCACACTAGGAGCTGGACCTCATCCAGTTACCTGCCAATTCTTGGGAACCTGAGAAGAGAGTAGGGACACTTGGGTGTGAAACACTGGTGTTTAGTGGGGGCTATCACACCAAAGGGAAGAAACAGGAGTGGGAAGCAGGAACTGAGATGGGAATGTGGACGCTGTACTCCAGAGTTCCAGGAAAGAAAGAGGAGGCATGGTTTCACTCAGGTCCCGTGGAAATTTCTGACCTCTTGGCATCTCTCTCCACTTACTATTGCTTTCTATTAACCCATGCTTACTATTTCTGATGGCACCCAGGCAAAGCTGCAAACACCTTTTCTGAGTTTATCTGTTCAGACAAGTGGGGACAGCGGGAAAATGTTGCTCACCCCAAGCCCATGCAACTCTGTTCTTGATCCCATTGCTCCATGGACCAACATCTGCACTGGTTTCATTTAGTTCTGTCTCACTTTCCCACGATCTATACCTCTTTTCCTGAAGGGCAGCAAGAGATATTTGTCTCATCAAAAAGTCATCTTAAGGAAGTACTACCTAGTTTCTCAAGCGCATTAATTCTTTGCTTTCCTAATTGATCCTATTGTCTATCTTTTAATTGGTGCTTTCATCCAGTCAGTCACCCTGTTGCTTTGCCAGTACCCAAGGTAAGATACCTTGATGTTTAATCATTTGCTGCAGTGTACAATAGCTAATTGTCTCAGCAGAGGACATCAGCTTTGTGTTACCTTGCGAAACACATCTCCAGATACTTTGTCACAATTTGGTGTGCTCCAAACAGCCCACTCCAACATAACAGCAATCAGGAAACAGGCACAGCCAGATAGTACTCATCTGAAATGTCAGCATCAAAGAAACCAGCAAGGCAAGAACACAGCTAAAATACACCACTCTTGGTCTAACAATCAAATTCCAAGTTGACAGGTAAAAGAGATCTTAACGAGTTGGCATTGGACTCTCAGCAATCTTTGGGACTGAAATCAGAGACATTTATAGAGTATTAGGGGAAAGATCTCCTTCTGAACAGATAGGGCCAAGGTTTGTACAGGGATGACTTTTTATGCTCTGTTGTAAGGGAGTGGGATGAAGAGGTATGAAGAAAAGCAAAGATTTGGCTGAGTAGCTCATTTTGTCCCTTACAAGTCTAGTAAGGACCAGGAAGTTTTCGCACAACGTGTTGAAGTCAGAAACAAGGTCGGAAAAACAGCCTACAACAATGAACTCAATGAAGAGTCAATTAAGACCTGCTGCCCCACAATAGATTATATGAGAGATATAGTATAGCAAATAAACAAGTATTTGTCCAAAGCTTATTGCCTAAAGGAACAAGAAAGTGCTGAAGGTGAAATCAGGGTGTGCCTTGAATGGTAGCTGCAGTTTATCACTCTGTAAATATTCTTTAGGAAAAGTTAGACACAGTGTTTGACAGGTGGAACCATCTGAGTCTTGAGTAGGCAAAAGATGAACATTTGGCTCTTATGCACATCTCTGTGCTCATGTTCACACCTAAGTTATGCTCTTCCATGTTAGAATTCAAATTAAGATAGCATCAGAGCTGCTTCATACCTTACAGCAATAATTAGCAATGAATAGTTTCTTTCTTTCTTTCAGCCTCACTTTCCAATGCGAGTTACATCCACACTGAATTAGGTGAAAATATCACTTGGTACTTTAAGTGCTATATCATTGTAACTTACAGTACCATAAAAAATAAGTCACACTTTAAAACACTTGCTTTAGTGGATATCAGACAGCTATAGACAGTAGGAACCATGTGTAAGAAACAGTTGAGATGACTTCAAGGAAACATGTCTATGACGCCTTAACTATAAAAACAATTTTTAGCAATGGTAATGGCTTCTTAAAACAATAAACACTGTCCAATTACGGACAAACCTGAAATGAAAAATTCAGATCTCATATTGTTTCGGATAGCAGTGAAAGCTAATGGGTTTTTTCAGTCTAAGCGTGGACTCCGATGCCTTTCTTTCAATGAGCTAAATTTTTAAGGTTTGGAATCTTAATTTCAAAATTAAAAAGAAGGAAAATCACACAAGATGAGCTTTTCAAACACTGGAATTCATATTCAAATCACTGAAATATTTATTTCTAAATCTCTTAGGATCAAAAGATAACTTGCCACATTCACATTTTAGTATTGCCTGGTAATGCACAGAATCTATGATTACAGTAATTAATATGGATTAATACAATATTAATTGAATTTCTAAAGCACTAGTTCCAGAAAAAAAGGTTCAATACAATCTCATATTTATCAGTAAACTTGCCATAAAGCAGACTAAACTAAAAGATAGAAGAACATCTTTTCAGCTAGAATGACTGAAATTAAGATGGCGATATATATCTGCTTTTTCCCCAAAATTAAGACTGACTATAAATTAGGATCAGTCTCACAAAATTTAGCCAATGAAAGTGCAGTACAGATGTGAGAGTGACCCACAGGTTCATAGGTTTTTAAGGCCTGAAAAATCATTTTAATTATCTTGTATGACATCTGCTATAATATAGACCATAAACCCTCATCTTGTTTCTTTCCTTCATGCTATTAGCATGCCTTAAAGTATTCCAATAAATAGTAGAACATTTCTATAAAACTCTTCAACCCCCCTTTTAAAATATCTTTTTATTTGCATGAAGTATGCTGTGGCTAAACATTGGACTGTGGGGAAACTTCAGGCTATTTATAGCCTTCACTGGAAGTGCTAAAACTGTACCTCTCATTCCAGACCTTGCCTGCAGGTTTGATGTAATTGCGTGGGTCTTTTGGTCATTAAACCAATGTGTTGGAGGTTTAAAAAAAAAGTTTTATGACAGGCAATGGGGCATCTCACCTGATTTCTTCATAAGAAAGTGTTATTTTACTACTTGGGATTGCAAATCGCATTAGGATTTCAATATTAGGGCCAAGATAACATTTTACTCTGTAGTTTTACAGGACTTTAATATGAGGAAAAGACAGTTCCTTCCTAGTGGGGACTATCAAAACCTCTTTCCCCAGCTGGACCATCATAGATGTGAAAAGGAAAGCTACAGCTCCACTAATGCAATGTTTTCAAAAATCTAAGACCATCAAAACCTCATATAAAACTTGAGGGTTTAATACACAGTAATTGTTGGGATACTTGTATTTGCTTTCTGGAAAATTTTGATGGCCAAAGTTGACAAGTTGCATGGGTGGAAGTTGTTTTTGAGGGATGATCTAAATAGACCTGTCTACTTGATCTAGAGAACAAGCTAAGGTGCTGCTAGGTCTAACTGTTCTTTCTACATCTGCTTTTACAGTGGATTTTAAGTCCAGCAGGTGAGAACAGCTTTTAAGATGCTTACATACAGTAATCCTAGTAACAGTCTTTGTTCAAAGGTGCTCAATGCTCTTCTGTTTCTGTGCAGTATATAAATTGGAAAAAAATTATGCTCTTCAATCCTGTTGTGATCTCACTTTCTCTTCAGAAAATGCTCAGAGATTGAGAAAGCCAAATGCAAAGAAAGTAAATCAGATATTCCTATGCTGACATCTTTTTGTTTCTTTTTTCAGAGAAAAAACTTTAAATGCTTTAAAAAAATATTCTCATACTGAATAAGGAATTGATTTCTGAGGCACAACAGAAAAACAAATCTCTAAATCTAGAACACAAAAAACTTGTTCAAACAAAAGTGGTAGCACTAACAGTAATATATTATTTCTTTTAGAGACTCTTTCTGGATGGATTTATCAGGAGCCTACTACAGCAGAAAAGCTCTTCAAAGAGTCCACAACTCTATAAAGCTGACACAAAGTGTAGATGACCCTATCTGTAGCTGACACTACTGCTAACAATGATCTTGAGAGAGTCAACATTAAAAGATCTCTTTAGATTAGTGCCCACATATTTCATGTGTATCAATATGAATGCTACAGATTACACATGCTAAGATATATTATTTTTATCACCATGGGAGGAAGACAGGCACTGTAGGAAGCAAGACCCCATACTAAGTTTTTTAGCTTTCTCAAAAGTCTCTAAACCTTTCATAATTACCAAAAGTTTTGATTTGCTCCTTTTTTTTTTATTCCACAGTCAAAGGACAGAAAGTTTCTAATGGAACCTCTTATCCCTGCTAGCTTTCTTGATGAAGCTTTTGTTACAAGCTCTCATAAGCAAAATCCTCAGATAGCCTTAGTAAAAAACTTAACAGTGCTTTCTGCAGACACGAATTTTAAAGAGTTGTTATCTATAGTTTTCGTATGAAGGAGCATTACCAGACCCCTTCCTGATCCTACCAACTCTATTTAGTAGGTCTTCGTTCCTGTCATGGTTGTAGTTCTCTTTGGAAATTACAGGAGGGAGTAATGAAGTTCCTATTCTAGCAGTCACATCCTGACAGCCGTTCTGTCTGTGGGGGGAACTCTTCTGAAATGTTGTCTGCTCTATATCAAGATGGATATGAAAACCTTCTGTCTTTTAGGCTAATTTGGAAAGTAATGAGAACGTTCAGATATTTGAATCCAGCTGTCACCACTCACTCAGGGTGACCTCACTGTGCTAAGGCAGAGTTATATTAAGAGCTATTCTGAGCTAGCTCCAAATGACATGATATGTCTACATGATACAAGTCAGAGTTCACAGAAAGAGAGAAAAAAATTCATTAGGGTAAGTGGAAAAAAATAGATACATTTTCAAGCAATCAAAAACTTTCTGTTAATAAAGTCAGCATACTTCAAAGCTAAATACAGGATGAAAAAATTACTCTCAGCTTAATAATATATGTTTATGTTGTGAGACAAGGTATGTGCAAAGTAGTAGACATTTATTTAGTTACAGTAGTGTTCAGGGATTTTGTAAATAGCTGAACATATATTAAAAGGTCAGTCAAACAAATTTTAAGTTCAGCTCAGGTGTGGTCAAGTGCAATTTTTACTTTGCTTTTCTTAAGGGAATTGGTTGTCAGAGCTAGTCCATCCATTGAATATGGCTCTTTGCAATGATGAATCTGCTGTTTTTCTGTCAATTATTGCTTCTATGATATTCTATATCTTTAATAGAGTTGATAAATAAACTCATCTGCAGTGACAGTGAAGGATTATTTCTCTCTCAGATGACTAGGAAGATTCTTTATGCTTATAGTGTCTTTTCTGTCAGTCACAGCTATATTTCTCTCTATCATATTTTCCATTTTTCCTTAATTAATAGAGAAGCCAATTCTCCATCAACTGGTAAGACCATTATTGCTGGGATCTTCAGTAAGAAGATACACCTGAGCCACCTGTTAATATTTTTCACCTTTATGATCTGTTTCTGGCTCCAGCCACACAATTGATACCCTAGCTTATTGAGATGCACACTGAAAGCAGTGTGGCAAAGAAGACTGTACATTTCTAGCTGTGTTTTTGTATTTCCTATCACAGTGCTAAATTACTTAATATGATCCTTGCAACTTACCTATTAAAAATTTAAGTGGCTAGGAAAAAATATTACGCATGGTGTTAGAGCTGCTTTGTAATGACAGACTGATGCAAACTGAAAAAAGAGATGATGAATAAAATGGGATTTTTTGGTTTTGGTGCAGTCCAGCAGAGCTGCTGCTGTTAAGCCCCACACAAAATACGTCAGTATTCCCATTTCCATTTTCTGCTATTGAAAGATTTGGGTTACAGAACAAGCTTAGATGCCAGACACCTGCCTGAATTTCAGCTAGTTACCATAATTCATTATTTGTATTTAACAACTGTTAATACAGCAGCTGTTGAAGCTACTAATGTTCTATCTTCCTCTATTATTAAGACACAATACTTTTCAAGACAAAACTTTTTATGCAAGGCTTCCAGGCAGTCATGACATGAGATGCTACCATCTTTTGACAGGATTCCCTATGACCTATATGAGTTACAAACGGTGCATGGACAACAAGATCGAATTTGACAAAGGTTATACTTCTATACTGCTTCTGAGTACTCAAATTAGCTAGCCTAATTTGTGAGATCAATTTTCCATTTGTGGGCTTCTTATTGACATAGTACCTGATTTTGTAGTTAGGGCAGCTCGAGGATGCCTTTTTTGTTACTGCAAGCAGATTGATCATTTAAAGTATTATCAATGTAAGCCTTCATGAAAGGCCTTTTATAGTTTTAGCTACTTGATTAATTTGTTTTACCTTTTTTTTACAGCAGTAGGCATGTATTAAAATTTGCAGATTTATTTTTTCATAAACTTCATTGCAAACTGTCTCCAACAGTGACATTAGTGCTAATGTAAGAGCACTAATAAGACCCACTTTTCCTTCCTAAGTAACACCAAGGAACAAACTACTGTTTTAAAACTGCCAATACAATAGCTTTTTATGGTCTGATGATATTATGGCATCACTAGATGGAATTTTAAATTAAAACTGGGTGTTTTACCTTCTGGAAGCTGTATTACTTCCTCTTTTATTGTGTTGATCTAGGAGCTGACTTACACGAGTGGGAAGAGTAATGACACTTTCATAAGATGGCAAGTGAAGAAGATAAGTGCAAAATTGAACTGACAAGCTTTAAGGTGGTAATGTTCTTGTATGCACTGGTGACAGCTGTTTGGAAGATTTTTGCTTAAAAGAAGTGGTTCTCCAGCTAAAAAGTATTTGATAAAAGATAAAAAAATCTGGGTTTGGCATTTACCTTTGAAACTAATCACATTCCCCAAGAGAATAAAAAAGATTGTTCTTCTCAATAAGACATGTGCCTGTGTTGCTAAAAATGTAGAGTAGGAAACTGCAGTCTAAGTGCTCTGAAAATCTACTTCATGGGTAAAGCCTGTGAAAAGCCTCCTAGCAGAGGTAGAGGCAAGCAATAAATGAAATATTTACTATCTACACTAAGATAGATAAATGTGACTCAAAAAGGGAAATCTGGAAGAAGCAGCATCTGCAAAGACTTC
Organism: Corvus hawaiiensis; assembly: GCF_020740725.1. Taxonomy (NCBI): domain Eukaryota; kingdom Metazoa; phylum Chordata; class Aves; order Passeriformes; family Corvidae; genus Corvus; species Corvus hawaiiensis. Next base: position 49,000,867 of record NC_063215.1, on the reverse strand, counting down.
AGAATTCCAAGTAATTTCTGAAAAGATGATTGATATGGATTCACTATGCATATTTTTAATAAACATGGTCACTCATCTCTGTTTAGATTTTTTATTTTACTCAGATCCTTTTAGTATCTAGCTAAACAATATGTCTGTCTAATACAATGCATACACATAAAAACCCCAGCCATCTCTACATTTATGGCTGCTGCCCCAGGGATTTTGAGGGCCAGCTGTTGAAAAAGGAGAGCTAATCAGTGACTCATGGAAATGAAAGGGGTCAAACCTTACCTTTTTCCACTTCCATGAAGTCTGAAGACAACAAAGCAAGAACAAATCAATAAAATGAAAGGCTGCATGTTTTGCCAAGGCAAATTTTACTCTACAGTAAAGATGATCATACAAACAGTATTTTCAAGTCTTAAAACATCAAGTCTGTAGCCATAATTTAAAAAAAAAAAAAAGAAAAAAAAGAAAACAAAACCTAACAAAAACCAAAGCACACTAAAAGATACCTTTATTAAATCTGGGGAAGTATGAAATTTTTTGATGAACAACTGCTATACAACAGTTAAATTACGTTATTCAAGATATTTGCGTTTTGCTCTAATTTAGATATGAACAATTTTTTTTTTAATCTTATGTGAATCTAATTAGCTCGGATATTTGGAGTTACAACTACTTCTATCAACTTAATTTTGTGAGACACCTTACTTCCTTGTCAGTGTGCCCTTTAGTTAAAGTTACCCCCCAGTTGAAAAGGATTATTTGTCTATCTAGTCCTCTACATCTTTACCAATCTATAGGTTTGTGCTGTAGAAAACCCCCAAAAGCTACTCATTCCCATGCTTTTGTATCTCATGTATATATTCTGGAGAAGAAGGACTTGTACCCCAGATTTGAGAGTGTGTTGATACTGCAATTAAGCTGTGTATTTATTAAAGTTCTGTGCTCTCTGTAGGCCATCACATTTTACAGGTACATTAGAGGTCAAGATACAGCATTGTCAAAGTGTAATCTCCTTCAAATGGCAGGAATTAACCTTGAAGTATCACAGAAATGATAACTGTGCTCTCCAAAGAGAAAATGGCATTTTTCTTTCTACCCTGAAAGTGTCAAAATAGCTTCTTTTTTGTTGCCTGGAAGGAAGATACTCTGTTCACACATTATACATTAAAATGATTGAAAAGGAAGAGGAAAAAGACAAGTTGATAAAATTATCAGATCTGTTATTGAGGACTATTTGTGGATGACACTTTTAACTATGTATTCAAAAATAATCTATCACAAGGCTGAACATAACCAGTTATCTCAGGTTATTTCTGAACTGCCGCTTGCTTAATATTTTTGGAAGACAAGCCCCTTGGGGCAGACTCTATTTCTCAATACATGTGACTACTGTGGAAATCACAATATGCAACAAGCATGATAAGAAGCTTTAATTGACTAATAAGCCTGGAGTGTCTAAAACAAGGTGAAGGAATGACAGAAAAGTTCCCATGAAACATTGTTACCAAACAACATATAGTTAAGAAATAAATATTTAAATACCTTCTTTTAGAATGGAAAATCATATAAAACTTGTTAAACAACTGAGATATTTTATGTAAGTGTTGTTATGGGACTTATTTTTCATTCTCGTCAAGCACAGACAGAAACAGAATATATCTGCATGTCCACTGTGTCTATTTTTTACACATTCCATAAGACTGATGCTCACAATTATTTGGTATATTGAATTTCTTCAGGACATGCTTTATATTATTAGAATTTTCACTGAGCACAGAGATAAAAGTTTTTAGCAATGAAGTTTTTGAGCAAACTACTGTACATCAGATCAAACATTCCTCCATTGTGATGGATGACTTCCCTTCAGCTCTACACTTCTGAAGCTGTTCTGTTTATTTCATTTCAAGCTCACTTTAATCCACCGTTGAAGGAGCCAAATCTATATACAACATTGAAACTGCTCTGTGTTCCTGTCACATCTTTCCTTTTATTTTTTCACTAATGCTATTTAAAGATTCTCTGCTAGAAAGCTTAGGCTATAAAAATGTATACATGTCAATTTTACATTCTCTGTGCAATCTCTATGATAAAATAGCAAGTGATTCAGTAACTTTTAACCACTTAGCATGTCTTGTTTCTCCAGCTAAGGATTTCTTTTGCCTTTGGTAAATTGTTACATTGGGTCTTCAGTTTATGTTAGCAGGAGAATCTTCTTTATTTGGTACTGTCCTGAAAATTAACAAGTAAGAGAGAGGTTGTATTTGTACTTACATCTTTTATTTTTTCCCCTCCAAATTCAAGATAATTGGCCTCTATATATTCAGAGACGTCTGCAGAGCTTTCAGCATTGATAGTAACTGGAAGTCTCTGGGTTTTAGTGTAAATCCATTGAATCTTCTGCCAAGATGACATTAGGCCAGAAAGAAACACTCATTAACTGGCCATCCTACAACAAACACAAAGTCTTGAACACCAGCCAAAATGAAAATGTTTCCCTGTTGTGTTTACACTTGGAAGCATTTGTGTAAGACACGATTGTAAGATCATAGAATTCAGCTTTCACCATCTCACGGCTCCTGCCTGTAAGCTCATCGGTAAAAGCTGCACAAAGGGCTGTGCTCAGCAGCATGGTACAGATCCTAAGCCACTGGCCTGGTGTTTTGGTCTCATAAGCATATTAGTCAGCTTTATGGGATTTGCATTTAAAAGAACTGTAAGGAGATTAATTGCAGCTCCTTAAGCCACTGAAAAATAATGTAAAATCAATTACTATGTTATTGGCTAGGCCAGACCACGTGGTGGCAGGCAGGACAAAAGTCAAATGAGCACAGCACTTTCGCTCTCCATTTCAGATTCTTGTTAGCAAAGATTTTTCAGATATGTGAAGATGGCAATGAAATATGGGATAACATTAGCTAATTTTTAACAAGGGGATTTTTTTTTTTAATGCTATGATGGCTATATATAAGGCCTTTGTGAGACTACAGTGGTCTTTTGTATTTTACTGAAGACTGCTGAAAAATTCTGCAGATAATGAATAGAGGTCCAATGTTTTCTTCCTGTAGATAAACAGCCATGGAATTATCATTTGATAATCAATGCATAGTTCAGTGGGAACAATTCCATTTGTCTGCATCTAGTACGGTACTTACACTGTACCGAATTCATGAGACATTTTAAACAGTTCATCATGCAGATTCAGATAAAATTTTACTTCTGGGGTTTTGAAAGCAGGATTGAAAATATTTGAGTTTTATTTAGGAATAAGATTGTAAAACAAAAGTACAAACACTGTTCCCACTTAGGTTTGTTTTTCTTATATGCCTGATGTTCTCCATCTTCTACAGTTTCTTTTGAACTTGGGATGTTTTATGGTGCTCCCATACACATTTAACACAGACTAAAGTCCTACTGGACACAAGTGCATGCAACCAAAGCAGGAGCAGGCTGAGCTAAACCTGTCTCTCTTCCCTCTCCTGGGTTCAGATAATATCCCACAGCAGAAGACCCACTCTGCATGGTAAATCACACATAGCTGCCACACAGGATAGTGCAAATCTGTCTGCATGGGACAGAGACACACACTTCCAGCTGCTGCAAAGCAGTATAGTCTCATTAGCTGTGAAGGAAGGAGGGAGCAGCTAAAGTGCTGTGAAAGAGCCAATTTTGTGTGAATTGCTAGAGGGAAGATAATGGGGGGTGAATCTAATAAACCCAAGACTGCTATTAGTATAATGCCTATTAAATTCTTTAGTTTTTCATGTTCAATAGTGATTCCAAATCCAAGTATTTTGTGACCCATCAGGGATCCTAATTCTTGGTGTAGAACATATATGCTAACTGGAAAGGGAGTCCTGCTGGGATTTATCTCATTTCATTATGACACAAAACATGTATTTGGAAAAGAACTCTTTCAACTAATATTTTTACTGAGGTGAACTATGAACAGTGAACTACGAACAATGTTCATCTATGAACATTGCTACCATGATTGTTCAAAGATGGTTGAGTTGTAATTGCCCTTGGTTCTGATCAATGAAATATTATTCTCAAAGCTTGCTTAGACATAGATGTCTTAAATCATTCCACACTGAATATTTTTTTCTACAAGGGAGGCAGGACAACATTAAAAAAGTTTAAAAATGCTGGGACTCAGTTCAGTAAGATGAGCTGGCATTTTCTGGATGCATTGGTGACACATGACGTTATTTCCTTGTACAGCATATTAGTATCACTTCATAACAGTGCATGGATAAAGTGAGATAATTGTTGGCAATGGGAATGTAAAGCATCTTCACAGCAGTGCAGTCATAACAGGATCTAAATATCCACTGATAAAAGTCCCAACAGAAACAGTCTTTAGATTTAAAGGTGTAAATATTAAGTAATTCTTGAACCTTATAGATATAGTGCACTGGGATTAATTCAGACTAAATTAAAATAAATGAGCAACAAACCAAAGGAAACTCATTGAATTAATTAACATAATTTTGTAATGATCAGGGCCTTTAAATACATATTCTTTCAGGAAATCCACACACCTCACTGTCTATGTCAAAATAATTTTGTCTTCCTGTTTGAAAAAAAAAAAAGATTCTTATAAAAGAGAACTGTCTGACCCCAAATCAGAATAGTTTTTGGTAGAAAAAGCAATAAACCACAAAATTAAATTTTGACAAGCAAGAGTCCTGAAGAACAAACACTTTCTGGGAAGCTCATTACGAGAAAAGAGACTGGTCTCTGCTCTTCTACACAGCGATAAATTTTACCAGTTTGAAAAGCAGAGGAATTATTTGGTTCTGCTGCTTCCAAGCAGCTTGGAGAGCATCCCCCTGCAGACTATAGCTCTGTTGTGGATTAGAGAGGGATGGAGACTCTGGGAGATCTCATTTGGATGCCTCAGCTGTTCTCTCGTTTGGTCAGTGGAAAAAAGATGGGTGCGAACAATAATGTAAGATATTCTGGAAAAATAAACAAACCAGCTGGTGTTGCCTTCTACATTCCCTTAGGTCAAAATACTCAAAAAACAAGGCAGTGATTAAGAGGAGACTGTTTCTCCTGTCATAGGTCAGGAATGTTACTATCTGCTTTTAAGATAAGGCTTGGCAAAATCATTTCTGGCCAGAGCCTTGGCACACTGAGCAAGATAGGAATCTGTGTCCTTTTTACAGCTGGTTGTCAAATACTTATCTGATGAGAGAACTTGTTGAAATTTCCCATTCAAGCCACTAAGTGTCATAACAGTCTGAATACCTAAAAAGGCTTCTTGGATTTAATAAAACCCTTTCAGGGGAAAAAAAAATTTAAATGCTCTTAGGTTACTTAGGTTTTGGTCACCTGCTAATTAATCACCTCCTGTCTAATCCTCCATAAATTTGAAGCCTCAGTGATTTCCTCTTACCCCCTTCCTGACTGGAAAGTTATATTCTTTTAGAGAGGAAGCAGTAGCAATCTCATATGACATACATAATCATTAAAAATACTTGAAAAATGAGCAACAACAAAAGCACACTCTGAGGTCACTGTACATTTTTTCCTGTAAATTATTCCCTCATTTCTAGCATATTTGTATGAAGAACAACACAGAAAGTGTTGAAAGAGATATATTGTGTCTGCTTAGATGAGAACATGCTAATAGGGAGTGGCACGTCATGACAAGTATCTCTCCTTACCTCAATACCTCTCTTTCTTTCCAGTTTTTCCTCTTCACCAAAATGCTGAAATGTGACTAGAGCAGTAACACTGATTAAAATGTCAGATTGCTCTTTCACTTTTTATCTTATTTTTATCATCTACTCAGATAGGTACAGACAATTGTAGAGGGAAAATGGTAATTCAGTGAGGCTGAAGTTGTTACCCATTTAAAAGATGAGCATCGTGCTTTGCTGCTTACTCCATATGAGGGTCTGTAAGCACAAAAAGAAAGAGATTAGAGGGTGCATCAGTGTGTGTGTGTGCATGTGTGCACGTGTGGTATGAAGAACAATCTTGGAAGCATCAGAAGGTTTATTTTTGGTGGTACGGGTGACACCACATAAATTTGGCAGCACAGCTTGCCTCCTTAGAAAACTGTCTGCAATGCTATTATTGAGCAACATCAAGAACTGAATGATTCTGCCTACCTGCAATATAAAACATTCATGAAAATTTCATAGATCCCTTTTTGCAGTAGGCATGTTAAGTAGATTCTGTACAACTGCATTACGGCTGCATTTGCAATTTTACAGTTAAAAATATATTTGTAATTTAATTCATATAATACACAGGGGTTCATAGCATTCTGATAAAAGTCTCCAGAGCAAGCAACTTCTCAATGAGAAAAGGCAAAATACATCTGGAATAGAAATCAAGACGCTCTTCCCCTTTGAAAAATATAAGTAATCCTCACTAAACTGAACTCATATAAATGTTATTCATTCTTTGGCTGGATATGGACTAGCTTGATGTCCATTCTTCCCCAAGACATACCTGCCTGGAGAAGGACACTCATCTATAGGAGATGTCAGAGAAGGCCTGGTTATCTTGTGCCTTCACAGAAGAGATCTGCAGTCTGCTACTCTTTGGGAACAGTGGAGTTCCTCTGTGTCTTTGCCATTATGAGTGCTTCTGAGAAAGGGTAGAATACAGTGTGCCATAAATGAGTTGTTTAGATCCCCCAAAGCATCACAGGCAAAAGCAGGTTTAATACAAAAGTGAAAGCATGACAAAGTTCATTGTCAAGGTTCACTTCTACTACTTACTGGATGGCTAAAGCACACAGAGAAAAACCAGACTAAAAGCTATCAGTTAATTTTCCCAGTGATTCCAAAGTCCTACAGTCCCTGAACTGTTTGTTGTACTTGTGTTACTGCTTTAACTTGGCACTTAGGCTAGGCCTATATCTAGCTAGTCTATAATCACAGCTATTTCTGGTCACATTTCTATTGAAGACAAGATAGATATATATCTTTCTTATTTTCTTAGTTTCCCATAGAAAAAATTCCTTGATTCAAACTGAATGCCAGACAGATAACTTAACATCTTCTTCCCTTTCTTATGGGTAGTCAATAAAACTCCATTGTCAAAATAGTACCCAGTTTTATGAATTTCTCTGACCTCTCTAAATCATGGAAGGCTAACTCTTATGGACAATTCATATGAATGTGAAATTTGTGATCTTTATTCTATTTGAATCAAAAATCTCAGATACTCTATTCACTTGTCTTGGGTGAAATTTTACCCATGTCAAGGGAAAATGAAGCAGTTGCACAGCTCTTTATCTCCCAGCCATATTCTAGATAATAAGAAATAGAAAACTTATTTCCAAGAGCCATAACTTAAGGAGCAATTAAATCAACTTGACAAACCTGGCAAAAGTTGAGATAAAGTCTCTTTCCCAATGACAGCATGTAAACCAGGGTGGAGTTCTTTCCTTTTAAACACACATATTTGCTCAAACTGCAATATAGTGTTCTGATCAGTGCTAGGGAGTTCCAATCAAGATTGCAGTGATTTCTTACAGTTTTCTATTAATTTATTTGATTGGTTAAAATGCCACAGTCTAAAAGTTATTATAAGAAGCTAGTTAATCAGTCCAAAAAATATCGGAGGTTCAATGTTGCAGTGGGGATCCTGCAACATGCATATATCAAACCAGGAGTCCCGTGGAAAGGAAATATATACGGACAGACAGATTCTTGGTAGATGTTTCAGAGATGTTTATTTCTCCAGCCGCATGGCCGGGGCTCTGCTGAGGAACTGTTCCAGTCACGGGACCAAGGGTCCTTCTGCCCGCGCAGGGAACACAAACCAACCAATGGGAACGAGGCTGAGCAGGGGCAGGGAAACCCCGTGTCTGTGCCCTCAGGGCCCCTCTCCCAGGGCTACACAGCGGGGGAGGGACCCCAACACCTCACCCGTTTTATTTTAATAAAAGGAGAATGAAAACAACTGGATAAACATAACAAGAACAGTTTCAAAACAAAACAAGCCACCCTCCTGAGCCTTTAAATGTCCAAACAGATTCTCTGGAACATCTTAGGGCTGACAGAAGGGAGACAGAAATCTCTGAGCATGCTTTGTGGGGAAACTGAGGCAGGAGAGGGTTTAATTTCTTCCCTCCCCCTTTTCATCCCCCACTCGGCATTGGAAAGGGATTTTTGGGGAAACAATTGGCAAAAGCATGGTTTTGTGAGGGAAACCATGGATGAAAAAACGGATTGGGAATACACTGGGGGTAATAGGACATAGGGTAAAAGGGAAAGGTGGGATTAGGAAAGGGAGACTGTAGGGAGGGCTTACAATGGAGATATTGTCTAACATGACTACGATTTTTTGCATATATACTGCCTTTTACAGAAACACCATCAGGCCCAGTGACCTGCGATGCTTGTAACCCTTTTCTCCCTAGTACAATATTAAATTCCACCACCTCTCCATCTCCCAAGCTTGGGATGCATTTTTCAGGGTTATTCTTTTTAATAGCAGTTCTATGCACGAATATGTCTTGCTGGTTGTCACACCTTGTTATAAAACCATAATTTTGCTTAACATTATACCATTTTACTATCCCTAAGATCTTAGTTACTATGATCTTTTCCTTTTTCCGAGTGGCTGCTGTTTTCTGTCTCTCTGCGTCTTTGCTCTCTCCTTCGGTCGCTCCCGTGTTGGAATTGTCGGGGCTGCTCGTGCCTGCGCGCTCTTCCCGGGGTCGCGTTCGGGGCTGCGTGGGCCAGGCCGGGCCGCGCCGCTCAGTTCTCCGTGCGTCGCCTCCTCTGGTCGCAGCTTCGCTGCCGATGCCGGGCGCTGCACCCACGTCTCGGCCGGGCCCCCGAGCGACGACCCCCCCGCGCCCTGCTCCAGCACGCGTCTCGGCTGGGTGCGGCTCCGTTCCACCGCCACCGCCGCCAGCCGCCGCCCGCGCACCGCCCCTCTTGGTCGGGCGTTCCCGGGGCTCGCTCCACCACGCGCTGCGCGCAGCCGGGCGGGCACCGCCGGGTCCCGCCACTCCCGCCGCGCCTCGCTCCGCCACCGACACTGCGGCTCGCGTGGCTCCGCCCGCGCGCGGGAACTGCCTCACTGCTGCTCGCAGAGCACTCGGTGCACGTGGCCTGGGCCGCACGGTCCCTGCGCCAGGCTTCCCTTCGCCAGGACACAGCTGACATTGCTCAACAGTCTCGGTAATTAAATAATATTCACGAAAATATTCTTCCATCGGCATATATTTTGACTCCAATATTAACTGTGTCCAAACGGTTTTCCAAAAGCCCTTGGTAAGAATTAAATCCCAAGAAACATAGAAAAAGTTCTTAAACAACCATGTCAGGAAGTGTTTCAGTTCTTTTTGAGCTTGAATCAAGCTAAAATTCACAAATCGTTGTTCAAGAATCATTTTAAGTTTAAGATAAATGTCCATATGCGGCTCTGAGAGCCAAGAGTCTTCCCACGGTTCCTCCATAGTTTAGATACAGAATAGCAAAGCAAAACCAAGAAGAGGAATCCAAAGTTTCCAGGGTTTACTCACACAAATCAGTCGCTTAGAGATCGGGGATCGTTCTGCTCACGATTCTCCACCATTATGTTGCAGTGGGGATCCTGCAACATGCATATATCAAACCAGGAGTCCCGTGGAAAGGAAATATATACGGACAGACGGATTCTTGATAGCTGTTTCAGAGATGTTTATTTCTCCAGCCGCATGGCCGGAGCTCTGCCGAGGAACTGTTCCAGTCACGGGACCAAGGGTCCTTCTGCCCGCGCAGGGAACACAAACCAACCAACGGGAACGAGGCTGAGCAGGGACAGGGAAACCCCGTGTCTGTGCCCTCAGGGCCCCTCTCCCAGGGCTCCATGGCAGGGGAGGGACCCCAACAGTTCAATAATGCAAAGATTATACCTGTAAAATTTCACAATCATATACTGTTCATTAGAACTGAAAGATGGTGGGGTTTTCAGGTAAAAATTTGAATTTGTACAAAATTTTGATTCTCCATGGTTCTCATGCCATTTTGTTTATCCTATACATTTTAAAGTTCTTAATTTACTGACACAAAGTTGTGAAAAAAAGCAACAAGGCTGTATTCAGCAATTTTTGTTAAAACTCATTCTGCCATGCACTGTTGTACTCAGAAACACATGTTCTTCAAGTTCTTACACAATCTTTCCATGAAGGAAAAGAAACCCTGTGATTTATTGCCCAGTCAAAACTGAGTTGCACACCTAGCAAGATGAATATTTATGAACTTTTCACTGTCTAGATCCTTATCCTGTACTGCATGCAGTGAAAATGTACTGACTTACACTAGTCAACAATCTTTGCTTAATACAGGAAATCTTATCATTTTACCAGCAATAAAGAAACTAAAGACAAAATTTTTCAATCTGAAATATTCAATTAGATCCACTAGTAATATACCTATAAATGTTGTAGTAGTGTAAGTCTATTTTAAGTCTTTTAGGACTGCAGTTTTCACCATTTCCTACTCAAAAGTAATACCATATAAAACAAGGACTCTGTTTCTGAATAAAAATAAGACTGTACAGTGTGTTGAGGAAAGCTTCAAAAGATTGGAAATGGGGGGTAAGAATGTAAAATAATGTGCTTAGGAAATAAATAAATATTTCTATTTATTTGGTTTTGAAAATAGTTGACATGGTTTATGGCAGCTGGAGTTTAATGGCAATTTCCTCTGTTTAGTGTCAAAATTTCAGATGTTCATAATATTTTAACTAAATGAAATTGCTGTAATTATGCTTACTCGATTTTTAATCCATTTAACTTTAAATGAACAATTCAGATTTCATTATTTACTGCTGTGGATGTTAATAAACAAACTTGTAACTTTGAAATAGTGTCAAACTGAAGTTCTGTTGAAAACATGTTTTTCTTCAGTCCTGAAATGCACCTTTAAAAATAAGAGGTTGAAAAAGAAGAGCAAGCACCAGTCTATCTCATTTCAAGTGATATTGCTGGAAACAAAACCCCCTAAGTAAAGAGCAAAGAACAATTTGCAGCAAAATATATCTGCTCCTAAAGAACCAGACCAAAAAAAAAAAAAAAAAAAAGGCCATTGTAGTCAAAACTCTGTAACATTTGTATAAATTGCATAAACTCCTATTTCTAAAAAGCCCAGGAGACAAGGGGGAAATTGGATGAAATTCTGCCTCTTTCGAAAGGGGAAATTATGCCTGACATATGTCAAAATTCCATCCCAAGAAATATAACGGGATGGATTATGAGAGAAATGATCTCTTCACTTTTGCAGCCAATTGGTGTTGGCTCCAGCTCAGGTATGTGACAGGAGGTCACAAACTTGAATTGCCCTGCTAAAGTGCTGACTTGATAGAAAAACCTAAACTTCATTTGTTGCCATACAGTCTCCTCCAGGTAATAGCCATTTATCTATTTGCATAGTCTACACACCCTCTCTTCTGGAAAGCTCTGCACTTTTGTCAGTATTGCCATAAACTACAGCCAAGGGACACTGGTTAATGGATTGATTTATGTTGAAAGGCTTACCTCCTAAAGAATTGATATACTGCCTTCATAATTTTATTTTTCCAATCCATACTGCAGCATGCTAACCATAATTCCTCTGAAAAGACTTTATTTACAATTCAGTTGTTATTTGGATATAAAAAAATACACGGCACAATAACTTTCCCTGGTCTTTTAAAAAATGCCTTGGGAGAACAATATCTGACCATAAGTTAAATACAGCTTCTTTAAACAATCCAACTTGTGAGACTTTGCTTTCATAACTGATTAAGTAATGAACAGTCTGGATGTTTTGCAGCTAAGAATGTACAATATTTTCTTTTGCTGGAAAGTATATTTTATAAAGATCAAATGTCTGGACTGGAAGCAAAAAAGAATGAAAGCAAAGTAAAGCAGAATGTCATCAGGAAGGGTCTAACGAAAGCATTTGATTTGCTTCCCTCTTCTATTTGTTTTCTTTAATATTAAATAAAGTCTGATACTCTGTGCTAAGTAGAGGTTTTTGTGAAACCAGGTATTAACAGGCTAATTGGTCACTCATTTCTTAATACATTAATGATATAAACACGACTGACTGAAAGATTTCTTATACGCATAAATTTTGGAAAAAAATGGGACATTTAATATCAAGCAAAATATCTTTAAGGGGGATTAGCTCAGAGGCTCTTCAAGATAAGTCTCATTAGTGTTTTGTTTATATAGGAACACTAGAAAGGATATTGCTTGTCACTGAACTAATGTTTGTGTCCAAGCCAGACGTACACAACACCTTCGCCAAGTGTTTCTTTGATGGTGAAAGCTGGTCATGTTACTACACAACTGAGTCTGTGCTCAGTTTTACATTAACAATAGAAAACCCCTTTTAGACTAAGCATTTAAAGCTGCTGTACTTGGGGTACGGGTGCTCTGTTGATGGCTAGATACATGTTACACTGCTTAGTTCCTTGTAAGGAGGGATCTTCTTGAAGGCAGAAAGGAAAAGTGAAAGAAAAAGATAAAAGAAAAAGGAAAGGGGAAAGGAAAAAAAACAGAAAAAAAAAAGAAAATGAAAGGAAGAGAAAGAGAAAAAGAAATTTAGTTGGCTTTGATTTTCTTTTCATGCTAACACATAATAAACACATAAAAATTGCTCACTTTCTTAATACAAACACCTCCACAACTATTTTTCATGCAAGCTTCTGTGTAGACCCCAAAACATCTAAACTTAGTTTACAGTTGCTTTCAGCTTAGGCTGACTCACCTTTTCAGGGCCATATATCACAGCTATAACAACACAGACCTTATGACTAACCTCTTTAACAATATTGGATTCTCTCTTATCAATTTCAGTTTGGACTCCTATCTTCTGTTACCTTCCAACAGTAGATGGGTGTTTCTGCCTCCTATCTGCTTTCTTCCCTTCAATTCATATCACTGATCTGCTTATATCCTTGTGTTGGCCATGCTCCTGCATTCACACGAGCCTCACCTCTGAAGTTAGAAAGCACCTGAGGGACCATGTTTCTGTATGTTGCAGACTGGTTCAAAACCCTCCACTTTAAATCCTTAGGGAGCCTTAATTCAGAGACATCTGATTCAGCTCTTCAGGCATATCATGCCATCTCCAGAAAATTAGGGGGAGAATTGATCGTGTAGATGACATCTCAGCATGCAAATGAAACCAAGTGGCATGAAGCTGAGCAGTTCTTCAGTCAGAAAACAAAACAAGGAAGCAATGATTATTCTGTAGTGTACTCCTCTCCCTCACCCTTCTTCAGCAGTCTTAGATGCTGTGTTGGATTCATACCATGTTTTGTAATATGCAATTACCTGCATTGCAGCATATCTGGAAAGCTGGAGTTATCAGTACAAGCCAAGCAATACAGTGAACACAGTTTGTCAGCAGTCATATATGTCACCAGGTGTGGTACCCCTTGAGGACAACCCTCACTTGTGGTTCATTTGTGCAAAGATTTTGAAATAATTTTCCAGCAGAAGGTGAAATCCCTAGAAACGAAATTACAACTTTTTCTTAAAACTCGCACTAATAACAAAGAGTGTCCATTGAATGCTTTTCAGTAATGACTGCTAACAATCAAAACAAAACATCCCAATTACAATTACATATAAGAATGGGCTGAGTGAAAATGCACATTCTGAAAAAGCAGAAATAATTATAACTGAATTGAGGATATAACTCTATTTCAGCAAAAGGGCCCCGAAATGACCGATGTGTTCCCAGCAGCACAAAATGAAACAGCTTGCATGGAGCAGTTTACTGCAACATTGAAAGCTGGCAAATGGGCCTCTTGAACCTCTCAAGCTTCACATCAGTGAGTAGAGCACGTGCTTAAATTCAGCACCTGGCATGTGGCCATTCACACATAGCAAAGGGTAAAGCAGGTGCTGGGACCTCAGCACTGACACATCAGGTTATTTCTGCAAGAAAGGTAAAAATGGTGCTATTTCCTAAATAACTAAGGCATTTCTGAACCATAATGACTTTGATAAATCTAATAGCCAGTCTGTGCTGTGATTAATAGAAAATTAGGGAGAATCGTGGGATTCACAGTATGCAGTCATCCTTTCTTTGTCTCATTTTTCTATCACTTTATTTAATAACGCTGCAAATAAGAAGACTAAGACCAGTATTAAAAAATAGGGTAGGGAAACTACTGCTGCCTGAAAAAGTACAGCTGTGCAGCCTAGGTTCTGCTTCCAGGCATGTTTTGTGTAAAGCAAGTGAAACTGAAATCTTATAATAAAAGACCAGTGATCTGCAAGATTTTGCAACTTGTTATGTAGTTCACAGGAGATTTGCTAAGACCATGCTGGCACAGATGAGAAACAGAAGTGAAAGCAGGGAGGAATTTGCATACAGAGTGCAGATTTCATTGTTCAGGACAAAGCTGCCCTTGATTTGCTTCAGTCATTGTAATAATCAGCCCAGCCAACTGTTTACATGCTCTCCATTGTGCTGGTGTTGGCTAGGAAATGGCAGGCACAATGGGATTTGCTTTCTGCTGGCACTCTGGGGAGCAGCAGGAGCTCACACACTTGACAGACAGACAGGCAGACGGCCCTTTCTTTCCAAGAAACAAGAGTGGCTTGCTCGCTCTTTAGCTATGCTATTGTGACAATGAAGACAGGAGCATGTGCAGCTGAAAGCAGGGCACACAGCAAGGTTTGGGTGCCAGGGAAGAAAGGGTGAAAATTAAAGCAAAGTTCTGAGAGCTAAAACCTCAGAAGGCTTTAAACAACTACCCCTCCCTGCCCAAATACTTGCACCTCAGCTACTCTTAAGAAATTTTCCCAGTTTCTGGGAAAGAAAGACAGGTGAGGGGGACAGGCCAAGTGTATTCATTCATAACTCACAATGGTCTGTAAGAAAGGAATGAAACTCAAGCTGTATGAAGAGATATGGAAATAGTGGTCCTTTTACTGTAAAAGGGGCGGTAGTGCTGCTGCTGTCACAGCAACCTAGTCACAGCTGTAAATATAATAAGGTCTCAAATTTAAATATAATCACAATCAAACAGAAGGTCATGAAAGACAATCCCCCTATCCTCTCCACCACCCTTTCTTCATTCATGACAGTCTTAATGGGTTTAGGCTTATAGGCTTTTCCTTGGCCCACCCTGGTTTCATTTGAAATGCATGGATGAAAACACTTCTCTGAGCTATTTGAAAAACTTTCCAGAGCGTTTAAAACTGAGATTTCATAAGTTGTGCATTCTTTTTCTTAGAGCCACTTTCTAGAACAAGAAAAGACATCCCTGAAGAATAAAGGAAGGATTACAGTTGCATGATTGGGAAGTGTTTGTAAAACAATTTGGTTTTGCAATTTTCATTGTTTAAAAAATAATTTTAAAAAAATAATTCCATGGCTGAGGATCACGGGATTGGAAATGGGTTTGGAAGGGGTTTATATATACTTTTTTTTTTTTTTTTTTTTTTTTTTTTAAATATTCTTGATCGTAGCCACTTTCATTAAGGCAAACCCCAAACTTATTGCTGGGAGGACTCACACAAACACATTACTGCAGGCAGCAATCAGCAGTGGGCCACATTCAAATATCTATATTTCTCTTTCAAAACGGAGATGAATTAAGCTATAAATATTCACTGGTTCTTGGTGAAAAAACCCTCAGTCAGCAGTAGTCCAACTCTTTCTCATCAGCCTACCTGCTAGATTTATATGATATGCACCCTGAAAAGCACATTCTGCTGTCCAAGTAATTGAGGAAATATGATGACTAACCTACAGGATAGAAGAGTGAGGGAAGGGTTCCTCAGCCAAGCAAAACACAAAGGAATGTGTACTTGAAAACAGTGAAATAAGACCGGTGCTATCGAAAGGCCAAATTCTGTGGAGAAACAAAATATCCAGGAATATAATTTAATAAGGTAGAAAGCAAAGTAAGCATTTTACACCTCTATTAAATTTTCCTTACAAGTTTTCTCTGCAAATACAGAAAAGACAAGAATGCCATTTCCTTTATATGGATTATTAACATTTTGCTAGTTGTGATTTATTCCTACAGGTCTGACTAATGACTTGAAATGAAATGGCTATAGCAGGGAAATGATAAATTATCTAGTGTATAACACTGCTTAAAACCTAAACATGTGTTTATAGTTGCTGTTCTGGGATAGCTGCCAAAGGGACATTTTACTTAGCAAGTTATATTAGCGTATTTTTTTCCTATCAACAACAATAAAAGGTCTCCAAAAATAATAAGATGAGGGGAGGGGAAGGAATCTCATTTGTTTGCTGCTAGGAAGCACCATGAATCAGATTTTCAAAGGAATTTTCATGTTTTCTTAATTAAAAAATTCATTTCTTGATACAATTTGGGTAGAATTTTCAGTAAAAGTACATGTTACCTACTATAGACTGTATTTATATGATAAAGAAGCAAATTCCTCAGCAGGCAAGGCTTTCACAGTCTGTAGAGTCAGTTGTAGTACATGGAAGTAGGTGGTGTTTCACTTTGCGGAGTTAGTTGAAGAAGTAACTTACTACTGAGGACTAACAAACACAAATTATGTTCTCAACAATTCTTAGAGATAAATGAAAAGAACTGAAAATCCATAAATCTTATTCTTGAAGATTTATTCTCTAACAGTAACCATCATATACTTGAATGAAACAGTCTTAATAAATGAAGAAGGAAAAGAAAAATTCTGAAATGTACTATGTGACATTTATTTTTAAGAATCTTTACATCAAGAAGCTTTTTATGATATAAAGACAGATATTTTTACTTGGAAGGAGATAAGAAAAAAAAAGATGTAAAAGTTATCAAATTATAATCACAGTAAATACACACACCATGAAGCCACCAAAAGAATAAAAGGCATGCCTCAAAATCAGAGGTAATATTTAACTGAAGAAAATGGAAAAGAGATTAAATGTAAACTATAATAAGGTCAGCCAGAAAATATTTTTCTGACCAAATTGCTAAAGGCATAAAAGCTATTAAGAAAAACATTTTTAAATTCTTATGAGTAGGTAGCTTGCTGAGAGCTAATATGGCCAATTCAGTTAAAAAGGAGAACTAAAGGAAAATAAGACAGAAAAATTAGGTGGACTTTTTATATGCACTATTGATGAGGGGTATAGGGGGTTCCCATACCATTTTCTGTCTATGCAGGGAAAAAATGTCAACAATAAGTACTAGAATCACAGAATCACAAAATGGCTGGAGTTGGAAAGGATCTCTGAAGGTTATCTGATGCAAACACTACCCCCCACCCCCCTGCCTTCCAATTATAGAAAGGATTTGGGAAAAATGAACAGAAAGAATGCAATAATATCATGAGTACCAGACTTTATTTGCCCAAACAATTAAACAAAACTCTAATACAAAATAAATGATCTACCAATGGGTTTAGCATATTACTTTAATTTTCATGACAACAGATTTGATACAAAATTTTTCAGGGTAGTCAAACTTAGAAATGAACGTTGAAAATATTAAATTGAATTCAGTATTCATGAGTGCAAAGCAATGTACATTGTAGACAAATTTACCCTACTTATATACACCTATGATGATATCCATTAAAGGAGGTAGAAGAGATTTCCAGGGAGCACTGTGTACAGTTTGAGGGAAACATTTGTGCTAAAAAATGCCATATACAAAGTTCAGAACCATTTAAAAAGCAGTAAAGTATTCAAGCAAGCACACACTAGAAATGTTTTGCACCTGCTCTTGAATGCTGCATGCAATTCTACTTGCCTAATCTCAAAAATGATACAGTTAGATGCAAAAGAAACAACACTGGAAATAGGAATGACCAGGCACAGACTTCATCCAAGAAGAATAAAAAATAAGCAAAAAGTGCAAGGGTCTTAACTGACAGAGAACATCTAAAAGTAAGTATAGTACAGGTCAAGAAAATCACAATTCATAAAATCATTAATGAAGTTGTGGTATTTCTCACAGTGCCCAAGTATTAAGTCATCCAATTAAATTAACAAGTAGCACAATTACAATCAAAATAAAAGGAAGAACTTCTTCACACACATTGTGCTAGTAGTGCCACAGGGTGTTGTGTAGACTAAAAATAGATATAAACTAGAAAAATAATAGATGGAAGAGAGGCTGTGAGCAGGCTAATAAAGTCAATGGCCTGGACACAACCTACTGCAAAGGAAGTCCTTAAATTGCTGGCTGCTACAAGCCAGGAAGCCACATAGAGGGAAGAACTCTTCCTTACCTGCTTTCTTTAATATTTACTACCGATGACTACCAAAGGAGGTAAATAAACATTTGATCAGAACTAATGCACTCATTTTCACTTATATTCTTAAGGAAATTAAGTGAAAAGGGATGAGCAGTTAGTAAAGGGAGAGAAACAAGAAATGAATGAAATATATAAAATCAGGAAGGCTGTGAAAAAATCTGGCCTAAAAGGGTAGGGACTATCACAAAATGAGTTATTAAAGATGGGAAACTGGACCAAGCTGACCATTAAAAAAAACCCACAAGGCTATGATTTCCCAAGTTGGACTGGTGACTACAGTACAGGGATCCAGTGGTGTCCTTGCTCACATAACCATCGAAAATACACCCATCTTCTGTAAAAAAGGGGGCTGGATACAGTGGTTTTGTATAGCTGCACATACTGATACCAGATTTTCAAGACAGCCTTGAGGAAGGAGGCATGGGAAAAAAATTAAGAGCAAACCCATCACATGAACAAACAAAATACAGTACAATCATGTCTGAGATGCTAAGCATATATTCTCCCAGTAATTAAAAGTAGTCTCCTAAATAACACAGAAATATGCACCTAATTTTTATTTCCAGACAGTAACCCCGATTAAAGACGACACTTGCTGAAATTGCCAGCAGGTTGTGAGAAAGCTCTTTAGATGGCATGACTCCAATACTTCAAGAGAATTATATAGGTGAGGATAAAAAGATAAGAGAGGATAGATCTTAAACAACATTTGTTTTGGGGTCAGATTGTTGTCCTTTAACTCTTAATCGGTGTTTTTGTAGTGAATATTCACAGTCCATTTCTCTCAGCAAGACTTTCTTCAGTTACCAGACATGGGTCTGTTAGGCAGCTCCATTCATTCAGTCATGTCATTTCCTTGTTTCATTAAAGACAGCTTTCATTTCACAGGCCCAGCATGGGTTTTTGTTTGGAAGGGAGAGAGGAATTCAGCTCACTATGTTAATAAAGCCATGCATGGTTCCAGCTTGTTATCTTTAAATTTCACCCTGCAAGGACAATTGCTTTACATTAAAAATGATAATAATAATAAATTCTAACTCTGTTACTGTTGAAATGCAATCATTCTGATCCCTTTCTGCCAACAAAGGGCTGCAGATAAAAATTAATGTTTGACTGCGGCTGTGGGTGATGCAGTTCTCTCTTTGATCGGTACACATGGGAGGAAGAACTCTGTGGATCTGTGCTTGCTTTTTCCCTGAGACTCAAAAGGGCCACTGAGATTGTAGAAAAGAGCAAGAGGTCCATATAATTTCTGCAGTTTAGCTGTGATGGTGTGTTTAGTGGCCCACTGTTCCTCCTAATGTGCTTCTTCACTGTTACCCCTCATGAGGGAACAGACACAGTTCCTCCAGTCCATGGAGGTGCAATGGACTTTTTTGAGAGTCATTCCTTCTATACATTTTCTGAACTGTTGTGCCAAAAACATGCTTATATCCATTGATTTTCCAGGACAAAAGTTCCAGATCTCAAAAGAACTTGGGCATTGTGATGCACAGCTTGGTAATAACTAAAAATGTGAACAGGAAGACATTTTTTGCTCTAGGGATGGTGAGAAACTGGAACAAGTTTCCCAGAGAAGTTGTGGTCACACCATCCCTAGATGTGTTCAAGGTGAGAGTGAATGGGGCTTTGAGCAACCTGGTCTAATAGGAAATGTCCCTGCCCGTAGCAGAGGCATTGGAACCAGATGATCTTTAAGGTTCCTTCCAACCTAAACAATTCTATGATTCTGTGATTCCATGATTCCAAGCTTTGAATGTGTGTGTATGACAGCTTGGGCATGACCCAGGGCTGTGTCTCTGCTGCCTGCTCCTTGCTGGCTGATGCAGTCCAGGGGAAGCTTTTCCTTAGTATTTGGTGCCTGGCAGTCTAATCTCAGCTCTCAAGCGATCCAAAGTGTTTGAAAACTCCCCAGCTCCCTCCTAAATGTGTGTTGTGTAACGGGTGTCCCTTGTGATTGTTTTAATGCATCACTTTAATTAGGTTCATTACTACTAGAGATGTATGTGCCCTGGACTGACAGCTACTTCTAGGTTCATTTTTAATATCAGACAACTTAATGGAGAAAATGTGTTCGTTTTCCTGTGGAAAAACAATAAGTGAAGATGTCAACTGAAAACTGTGAGATAGGGTCACAGAGAAGCAAACCAAATAAAATTTGGTCTATTTTATGCTGAAATGTATTTTTCACTCTTAACTACTCAAGATCTTTCTTTTAGAATTCCTCCCCAGCAAGCTCTACCCTGCAAGAAGATGGGTGAGGCAGAGGATGACAGCTTCTGTACTACTCTGGGCCTTAACTGGCATTCCTTTCTATCCAATCTCCCTTCTCAAAATTGAACCATCTCCTCTCCTCCTACCAATTTATCACTTTTAATTTCTTAATGCCGACTCCTTTCAAGTCACAAGGAACAGTAAGCAGGACTCTGCATAATGGACAGAGGTGCATTAAGTTTACTATTAAAGTAATTTCAGAGATGCCACATATCCAGACTGCTATAAGAGCATCCTGGTTCACATTACAGGGAGCATCACTGTACATACTTTTTAAATGGCTCTCAGATTTCTCAGTTTTAGTATGAATGGAAACAACAAAATACATCAGCAGTGACAGTGGCAATCTGACATCAGCTCATCTGAAAACCTTGTTTCTCCACTTTTGCTTTCATCAGTGCCAAGAACATGACTTTTCCATTCAAGTGCCTCATACAAGCCATAGGGAAGCACAGTGATGGATATTCTGTGTGGTCCAGATGGCTTCTTCAGTGTAATGTGAATAGCTGTGTGCTCCCCTCAGCACTGATTTCTGTGCTAAGCATGCATTCCATTTTTGGATCCTTCTCTTGAGCTTACTGCCTGCATGCCACCTCACCAATATATGCCATCTGTGGCAATCCTTCCTTTGATGCCTTCCTTTTCTCCTGAAGAATGGGACTCTTTTGTACACTTCCCTTCTCTAGAGGTACCCTCTAGAGGTATCCTCTAAAGGTACCCTTGACTTCTTTTTCAGTATTTGATAGCATGATCCCATCCTGGGTAAGTTAGAGAAGTGAATGGGAACTAGATAGAATTAAGCTAGTATCACAACTAACACTAGCAAGCTATGACAGGGAAAAAAAGAAACAACACAAAAAAAAAAACCCATCAAAACAAAACAAACAAACCAACCAACCACAGGGAAATGGAATAGATGAGAAAATTCAGTAGCAAAGCAGAAATGTGTGAAAAGAGCCTGAGTGATAAATGAAAAGAGAAACTCTAAAAACACTTCTTAAAAAGCAAAAAGAGAGAAATAATAATGTCAGCCCTTCCAGACAGATTAAGGAATGGGAACTCAGCCAACACAAGGAATAGAAGAACAATATTATAATTGATTCTTGAGAGATCTGGCAATGGGCCATTTAGCCTGCTTGTTTTTACCTTGGGTCATTGCCCAGACTGGACAATTAAAAGGATATTTTTGTCATAGAACCAGTCATTTTATTTCACTGCTGTTGAAAAAAGTGTTGCTACTAGCTGTGCACATTGATTTAATCTGTAATTCTAGGATTTTGTGGAACAAAAAGCACTTGCTATAGTTCAGAAATCTCAGAAGCACAACCCTTTCTTAAGGTCTTCTCAAATTAAAAGAATGACCTTGTAAAGGGTAGGTGAAATCTCACCTTCTCTACCTCCCCTTCCCCCCACTTTTCCCCACAGGGAAATTTTAAATACAAACTGACAGCCAAATTCTCCCTTTATGATCACCTACACTTTCCTCTCTCCCATCCTGACTGTTGACATTTGCCAGAAGCACAATGAATCTTTAAAAAGGAACTTCTGATGACTGGTGTCATTTATTTTCCATCCTAAGCTAGAGAATGGATGGTGGTGAATATATAGTGTTTTCCATTCAAGACTATTAGCACATCTGTTTTCCAAGGCTTTTTAAGGGTTGCTATGTTCAGCAACAAAGTTATTTTAGTTGCATCAGATCCCATAGGATTACAGCATTTCTGACACTGGAGTTTTCTTACAGGTAGAGTTTTAAGAATCTGAAAATTCAGATTGAGTAAATGTTTTCTAGTGGAATCAAACACTAAAAGTACCATAAAGGAAGAAGAGGAATTGAAGGGCTCAATTTGCAAACTCTCATGCTGCAGGAAGTGACTAAAGCCCCCTGTTCCACATGTACCCGAAGGAATTTAAGTCCAAAACTCCTAGCTTCCAAGGCAGCAGCTTGTTCATTTAACTGTGAGATCATCTGCTACAACTACAGTTCCATATTCCATAATCCTTCAGCTATTATTGTGCACAAGACTTAGAATGAGTCTTCTGCTTGGAGAATAAGAGTTAAATCTGGAGGTGAGACACCTGCATTCCAGGACACTTCTTGAACAGTCTAGTAAAAACAGCCTAAAAGTTCCATATCGCCAAGGGACTTTAGTGTGACACTTAAGTTACTGTTTGGGAGTCCTGCAACATGGTTTTAAACAGACTTTTATGGACACAGGAATGAGAATATGGCACAGAATTGAATACAGGGACAAAATAATCCCCATATTTTTCCTAGATGAAAGGATTTGGTAAATTTGGGTTGAAGTCATCCAGGATTTTAAAAATCATAACATTGAAATGATGGGTTTTGGTAAATTATTATTTCTAATAGAGCATAAATGGAGAAAATTTTCCTTGCTGTTTGGTAAGAGTTCATAAGTGTCTAAATATACAAAAAAGGTAAAAAAACCGCATAAAAAGTAATAAAATAATTGTATTAGATTGTCTTTTATCAAAATTATTTCCTTCTCATACAAAGAGTTTTGAAGTGCTAGCAGGTTCTTGTGGTTTATATTTTTATATTGCAGTTCTTGAAGCAACTTTATATGCCTGGTTAGCTGTTAGAAAAGAGATGCAGAAATTTATCTGTAAGATAAAACAAGTAATTAAAAAATGTCATTGTCTATACAATTTGAAGTATAAAAAATAAATCATAAAGTAGGATGTCACAGTTGATTCTGCCTGAAAAGGGGTGGGGAGATTGCTTCCTCATTCGTCCAAAGTTTAGTTAGATTTGATTAAATAAAAATATACAAAATCAGGCTCAGATCCAAAATCAACACATCTTGTTATCTTATTCTAACTGGTTTAATTTTCTGACCATATATTCAGGACACATATCAGCAGGTCAGCGACTACATTCCATGACTATTGTCAGTCAAGAGAAATGTAACTGGTTTATATATATATATATATTTGGGTTTTTTTTTTACAAATTTATCTAGTCATCTTGTCAGGAAAACCATATGAAGAAAAAAAACCCATATTTGAAAATAATTATTTTTCACTCATTATCAATGGGACCATTGGAAAACACTGAGTACATTTAAGCCATCAAAACGGAGGCATGCAGAACAGTTTGCTATGCATCTTGGCACACTGGATCCTAGTACCCTCTGGCATTTAAAGCATGGAGTCCCAATTGTTTTCCCAATGCACTAGAAGCTCTGTGGGATTGTGGACTTCCCTTTGCCACAGGATCACAGAAACAGGTAACCTCTGGATATCTCTAGATCAACCCCATACTCAAGGCAGGGAGAGTTAGAGCAAGTTTCCCATGGTAGTGTCCATTTCAGTTTTGTCTCCAGAGAGGAGACAATTCTGGGAAACCCTCACAGTGATACTTTTTCCCTTATGTCACTGCTTTCTCCTTACCTACACAGCCACCCGTGTCACCAGCTGGGTTAGGCATGACGTGCCCTTGGTCAATCCATGCTTAAGTATCTTGAGGGGCCTGCAACAGTTTGTAGCATAATCCTCTCTCCATCATTTATGCTCTATTAGAGCTGTCTCAATTTCAAATCTGTTTGATATCAAATTGCAAGGGAAAGTGATTTGGAAGACAAGTATCAATCACAGAACATCACCAGGTAGATTTCTTGTATGTGTGTGTATGTACTTGTGTGTATGTATAAATGTATGTATAGAATTTCATAAAACAGGTTTATTTAAATCAAGGCATAAAAGAACCAAGGAAATAACCTTCATCTTTTCCCTCTTGGGCTTGTGAGTTCCCTAGTGCTGCACCTAGAACATGCAGAGTTAGAAATGATACAGGACAAAATGAGCTAGATGGGATCAAGCATTAATTTCCTTCTGACTTCTGATTTTTTTTAAATGCAAATGTCTTAATTTGTGTGAAAAAGTTCAGGTGAGGTAGGCTGCACCTGTGTAGATGAAGGTAAATGTGGATCTTGAGTGAGAGATACTTGAGTTTATATTGCCCTGTAAAACTTCTCCATTTTTAAATGGAATTTTTGAATAAAACTGCTGAAGTATGTGAGCTCTCCTCAGCTGTCATGTTAACTCCTAACCACTGGCGACTGGGAGGCTTTTCCATTCAGCACAGCCAAAAACAGATTAAATTAATAAAAGGGAGCAGGCTAGTGGTATAATCTGATCTACAGTAAAGCAGTCTGGTCTGGAAACCACTGACTTTAACATGAATTAAAATCTGAAAGTTTTTTCTAAACTTTCATTGCCTTCCTATGTTCCTGCAGAGATTGCAGTTTCATGTGTCACAGCACCAGTCCCAGAGTATTTTTCTTTTGTAGAAACTCTTCCCTACAGATTGTGAGCATGCTAAGACAATGTATATGACATAAGCACACACATACTGTCACTGAAAGTGACATTCTACATCCAAACTGGAGGTTGAAGGGGAAAGGACAAGAGGAGGGAAGAAGCCTGCCTTTAACAAGCCAGAATGGTACCAAACATGATGCTAACTGGGAGAGCACTCTGCTCTCTTAAAAGCAGGCAGCTCTGTGTAACAGCTTCCTTTTATTCCAAGTAATTGGATCACTTAAAATATGTTTAAATACCAGTGAGTGAGTATCACAAGTTATGTCACTTGGCAATCTTTGAAATCTCTTTTCCCTCAGAGTCAGCAGCAGGGGCAGTGAACCTGGAAGATGCTAACAAGGCTTTTTAAGGCCCAAGTGGTCTCTCTCCAAATTGAAAATCTCTTAATCTACTCATTGGATTTTGCAACACAAACTCTGTTTCTGCATGTATTTCTTTCTTTATACATCCTGAGAAGTAATAAGAAATAGCTTTTAAAATAGTTTCCAACTGCTACATGTTAGCTTGGACAGTATGGAAAAAAACCATGCAAATATATTTTCCTTTTCCAAAAGGTTCTAATTAGTGCCAGAAAAGCCATAAGGGTCTATACCAGTTCTGATTATGCAAAACTATTCAGGATTTTGGCTGCAATTTTCCCTCATATTCTTCCATTCCTCTACAACCGTACCCTAACTCTACTGTCTTTTGTGTGCTTTTACTTCTTTATTTCTTCAAATATGACCATCATATCCCCTTAGTTTTAAGACTTTTATCAGAGAGCTCAGTGATTGAAGAAGATTTTTAATTGAGACACTTAATGGACTTTGATTATGTGTGATGGGGGCACGTGCATTCCCAAATGATTGCACAACCACAGCACGGCTTTTCTCTGGGCAAACTGTGCTCAGTGGCACGAAGCTCTCTGTACAAACTGGCTGGAGTGGTGCTGTTGAGGTCGTTTATAAAAACGACTCTGGAGCCTCTCTTTGCAAATTGTCAGTGTTGTTTTGAGCCTTGCCGAGTCAAAGTCCTTGTCCCCAAGCCCTTCCTCCAAAAGGTCTATATCCTCCTTATCCTGGGTGCCCCAGAACTGATCACAGTACTTCAGATGATTACCTGAAGGTCCCTGAGGTATCTACATGGCTCTTTGCACCTCAGAAACCCTACATGGCTCTATAGCAGCATTTATGGAAGGCCTTTGATTTCATGTATACTTCACAAAACCTGCTGTTTACACAAGAACGATATCCACAATTAGGGTTTTTTTGCATATATTTGCAAATAGAAGGAGGAAAAAAGAGTTATTTTATCTTTTGCTTACAAAAATAATCATTGAGAGCAACCAAGAATTTGCACACAACTAGGCAGGGGTCACTCAGAGAGGGTTTCTGAAAATGAAAGAAATAGAGACAACCTGAATGCATGTGCAATTTTATTCTTACCATTGGCTGCTTTCCTTTCTGTGCTATTTTGTTCTCTAGGCATATGCTCTTTTGCTTCTAACATGTTTATGCAAATTTTCTCCAGTTCCTACCTGCAAGTGTTCGCAACATGACAAGTATTCTGACATATTTATGTGACATACCTTTTGAGAAGATGATAAGGACATTACAGCACCACACTTGCAATGCTATAGATGAGGGCTGTCATGCTTTCCATTCTAAAACAATATATTTAGAGGGTTTATAGTCCTGGAACAAAAATTATTTTTGGACCTTTATTTAATATACATGACTGGAATAACATATCTCTGGATGCAATGTGAGAAAATATAAGTTCAGTAGAATTTAAATATTCAGTGCCAATGAATATAAACAATTTGAGAGAAATGGGGTTTTGCCCGCATCAGTATTCTTTAAAATTCTGTTTTGCAGCTGGTTTCAACTCTGCCATAGCTACATAGATTTTAGGATACAAATATGTGCACATCTGTTGTAATTCATATAAAAATAAAACATTCCTGTAAGTGTGAAGAATGAATGCCCCTCTGATGCAGGTGGTTTTAGACAAAAGATGGTAACAATTCAAAAGACCTGTTAAAATGGTACTGATGTTTTATGGAAAAAAAAAAACAAAAGGAAAAATACATAAATCAATGGTTTGTTGCTGCAAGATCTCATATGTTTCCTCTGCCACTCGGGCACATGTTAAGGATGTTGCAGACAATTGCTATTTTTAAAGGTTTTTTGTTAACGTTCTTTAGGTATATGGAAATGTTCTCCCCTGAAAAATACTCCTTAACTACTTCAAGAAGCAGTTTTAACAGACATTGCCTTTCTGACATTTGAAAATACCATCAGATCTCCTTTGGATTCAAACATAGCATGGCACTGTTCTTGTACTGGTATCAAAGCTTGTGGTACTTAGTCATTCTTTTCCAGGTACCTAATAACTGGAGAAAATGGATGACAGCTAGCTAGAAGTAGTTCTCTTTAGCAATGTCATCAACTGAGGAAAAAAACATCTCCCAGCATCCTCTAAAATTTGTTTGAAAGGAAAAGCTAGAGTCTGCAAATACAGTGTTCTTCAGCTCACCTTGATCTTCTGCAAAACCTAGTTGTGTCAAATTCCAGTGAAAAGTTTCTGCTACTAGAAGAATCTAATCACCTGAAAAACTAGTAGTGTCTCAGTACCATGCTTCTGCCCAGAGCCTCATGGTATTGCACTGGACATTATTAGGCCATGTGTCAGCAGTTTCTGTGATATGACTGAGCCACTGCTGCCCTGTGTGCTCATTTAAGAAACCCAGAGTGGTGCCACAAGTGCCTCTGGCTTGGGCAAGTGATGCCATCCTGTAAAGCATGGGATGCATGGAGCAGACTGACTGTGTTCTAGCATCAGTTCTTTGCTGAGATACCACACGTTCAAACAACCTACATGTAAACATCCAGCCACATCACTTTACATCCCAAGTGAGCCCCAAGCATCTTTGTTCAAGGTCAAGTCAGCTCAAAGTACAGGCAGATGAGGTACAGGCAGCTCCCCCATGGAGAGGAAGGATGAGAGTTATCTACCCAACCCTGCAAAAAAAAAGCTGTTTCTCTGCTGAGATTTTGAGCAGAGGACAAGGGTTCATTCCAGGTAACATCTTACACCCGTGAAATTCTGTTCCTTTGCAGATGTCTTAACCCCCTAGGTGCTTGAACTCCTTAAACACTGCCTCTCCTCACCAGAAAGCCTCTGGAGCCATTAGCTTTAGGTGTTCATTCATGCCAAGGAGCACACAGAAACTGGTTTCTACCTGCTAGAGAAGGAAACCTTTCACAAAACCAAGTGCTAGTGGGAGCACTGGGCCAGGAAGTATGGAATCACACTGAAGTCCTATTTACTCCCAGGAGTGCAAACCAGTGGGCCGGGAAAACTGACAGATCACTGTGCCCTGGCCACTCGCTCTCCCCAGTTATCCTGAAACCAGCAACAGCAGAAATTGTGCATGTGGAAGGGAAATGAGAAAAGAAGGAAACCAAATCTATTTTAAAAGTTAGAGGACTTGGCTAGCAGAGGGGAAAGCTGCTTCTGTCTCCTTTCCCTCTTTACTTGTAGGATAGTGTGCAACTGCAGTAGAGAGCATAGGTGGGAGCCCGCATCCTCCATGGGTCATGGGTTGCTCCGTGGCTTGTGTCCATGATGGTTCATGGGTCTAACTTCACCAGGAAGGTTGGAGCATAGCCATTCTTTTTTATTTCTAGCATTCAAAGGTTCATAAACTGTACTGCATGCACAGGATACACCATCTTCCCTCCCCCATTTATATGCAGATACACACAGATCAAGGTATAACTTAAAGGCAGGTTTCTGCCCTGGAGTAAACAACATAACTGGAAGGTTACTAGGAGAACAGCAGGTGATAATGCTGTTTCTTTCTTCAAAATAAAGCCAGGCCTGTTCCATTATGTGCTGCCTATATTTCAAAATGCATATGGGTGCTTACCATTCCCAACTGGTAAGCTAGGCCTTCAGAAAGTTATGTACTAGCTAGAGCTTGTGTACTAGCCCTTCCTTTGAGATCTGCTTTCCTCCTTTGAATTTAAGAACTTTTTTCAGGTACACTAGAATTGCCCCTCCTTTTTCCCTCTTGCAACAGATCTCAGCAGTTTGCTATCTAACCCTGCCTTCTGTCCTGAATAGACTCCACGAAAAATGGAGTTTTATTTATATTATCTTTTTCAGGATAATATGACTTGAACAAATTTCTTCTATCTGACATTTCTTCTTTTAGCCTAAAACTTTATTTTAATTCTAGGAGAAAGCTAATAATAATGAGGTAAAAAATAATGAATTCCTCAGATCAAAAAAAAAATAATAAAATAAAAACCATTCACGTGCCTTAAAGAATAAAGACTGCTATAAATCACATTCATTCAGAGAAAAATAATTTTAAAAAATATGTGATTCGTAGATTTTTACGTGAATCATGTGAATCATTCCAACCTCAGGAAGGAGTAGGGCTGATGTACCTTGTACTTTATCCTATGTGGGGATTTTTCCACAAAGAATAAATCAACAGTCCTGCATGGAAAGACAGTCCTCCTCAGTTTTCACAACCCCACATGCCCACTGGTAAATTTATGCCCTAGTCCACCTGCTACCATGGCATCATGCCCACTCATACCAGGTGAGTACCTCACAGAAGCCAACCATCAAATCTCTGGACGGCTTGGGAAGGTTAATGCAGAGAATACCAAGAGTCAGGTTTTTGAAGAGGCTCCTGGCACATCTTGTGTTTTTAATGATTAGGAACTCACCCTCAGGGCTGTGTGTTATGAGCTCAGTCCTTGTAGCAGGGGACTGGAGCAGATGGCTTGGCAAAATCAAAAGGTTCTTGCCTTTACAAAAATTAAAGATTAATTTGTTGTTTTCTTCTAATAGGAAATTTCATGCTGACGAACAGTATTGAGCTGACAGGCCTATATTTCTCCATCCATCTTCGGTTCAGAGAAAAGCATAACCATCCTTATGTTAACTCCACAGACTGTCTACACCCTTCTATGCAGTGATGAGAAAATATTTCAACATTCCCAGCTATTTTGCCTTTGGCGTCTCTGCTGTGGTTTCCAACAAGGATGATATCACTATGTGTTTATAGATTTATTTGTTTGTTTTTCATGATGTGGGCAATAGTCTACTACAAGCTGGCTTGAGGTCCAACTATATCATGTAGACCAACCATCTGGCTCAGGATTAATAAACGGTAACAGTTTTAGCCATTGCTGCAGATATGGAACATGAGAGGAGAAACCTTCTTATTGGATAAGCAATCACCCTGTCACCTGAAGCAGCCAGATTAGTCAGTACGTGGTGCTGAGTCCTAACAGACTTTGATGGTCTGATCAGCAGTGGTATGTAATAGAAATACATTTCAGAATATTGGACAAGTGCAGAGGACGAAAGGGGATTAGTCTTTTCTGTACAGGGGTAATGGGAATTAACCATGGTCATAAGTTTTCTGTTGGAAATTTTCATGTTCCTGTGTGAACACCATGTGTAACAACAAAGGGTTTGTGAGATTCAATGTAATGGAATCTGGTTTTATATTTAGCCGGTTTAATCTATTTCAAAAGACAGAAGGATTGAAAAAATGTTTTGCTGAAAATGACAATAGATATCCACACTGTTTATCCAATGCTAGTAGCTCTTTTTAAGGCATTTCTAAAGCCCACACTCCAAAATCTTTACCATTTTGAACCCCAAACCCTCATAGGAGGTCATTAAGCATACAAGCAGAGGAACTGCACAGCTGCTCCTCCAGTCATACTAATCTCTAGACAGATGCTCTTCTTGTTCATGGGCTGTGATGAATGCCAAAGAAACTATTAGAGAAGAGATTGACTTAGACTGGACCATGATCCTTGGAGAACTGGTTTCAGACTGCAAGAAGAACTGAAGCATCACATAGTGAGTTGCAACGCAAATGACAATGTGATCAGACAGAGCTGCCTTTCAGCTGGGTTTTCTTCTCCAGCATTTCTGAATGCAGTCTTGCTTGAAGAGACAAAACCCAACACTAAAGCATGCTTCCATTATTTTCTCTACTTACTTGCTTGCTGAATTTGCTGCAGCTAACTTGGCTGCTCAACTTTGCCCAAGTCTGACTTACAAGAGATTCCCAGGCATTTCTGTATCGATCCTGTGTTCGTCCACTGGCTGCTGTGATCTGGTACCATATCTGTTGGAAATATTTAAAAGCAGTGAAAAGTAGGCTAGAGGCAGACAGCCATTCCCCAACATGATCTTCCCTGCCCTGCAGAGGAGGCTTGAACACAAACTAGTTATTACAAAACTCAGAGATCACACCTGCTCCCCTCCTCCGAGGCTCACAGAAAGATCACATGCCTTTATCAGGTCTGAGTCCAGGGACCTGTCTGTCCAAAGAGAGGTGCCATCTGTGGTACATCCCACTGCAGACCTTACTTTTCTGACCTTCATAGCTACAGCAGATGTTCCTGTTATGTTGTTATTCTGGGGAAGGGAGCCTCTCTGGGCTCCCGGGCTCTCATCCAGCTGCAGCTGTGGAAAAAGGATACATATAATAATAATGGAATCTTCTTTCTGTCGTTTCAGCTTACATCACCTTGGCACCAGCAGACAAGGTAGCATTAGTGAGTCAGTCACAGGGTTTCTGTGGACTTTTCTTCCAAACCACCACCCTTCTGTCTCCATTGCCACTCTGCCTTTGCTCTTATTCTCACTCCTTCCCAACTGGAGTGATTTCAGACCTAGGAAATAGAGTGGCTTTTCTGCTGACCACTGTGCATTTCCTCAGCTCATACCTCCTACATGTGCTAACTGTGACATTTGGAAACACAGAAAGCTCAATCCACTTAGTAAAGGTGTACCTATGTAAAAGTCTTGCAGTGCGTTGCTTGCAAAGTAGCAAATACCTGTGTCAGCCTTTATTCTATGGACCAGTTCTCTGGTTTATGCCTTCTATAAGGAGTAAAATATAAGTTGCCCCCACTAAAGACTTACAGAGGATTTCGAGCAATATATTCCTTTACATGTATCTCAAGCAGCTACATCCCTGAAGGATCTCTACTGCTAGGGAAATACCCTGAAGGGTATCTTATCACATATAATTGCACCTTTTTTGAAAGATATACACAAAACTACTTCAAGTTGTTATGCAAACAATCCCTACTTATTTTGTATAGGGATTCACTGCAAGAAGGAGCAGAATCTGTGAGCATAAAGAATGATGAGGAGGCAGAGGGAACACTTGGGGAAAGGAAACTTGTTCACAGTATGCTATGCCATAATGATGGGAAAAGCTGTGTAGTCTGATTTGTCAAAAATAAGGAAATGTTACAATTTTTAGGCCTGCTATAGTTCTTATTTAATTTTGCAGAAGCTTGTAAGAGGCCATTTATTTTTAACATAAAACTCTTCCCTGAAACTACGGCTTGCCAGGAAAACCAATGCCACTGTTGTACATTGACTTAATCATAAAGAATGAAAATAAAATGCTCTTTACTGACATCCAGGAAAACTAGCTGAAATGAATTGCAGTTAAGCAGGTAAGGCACAGTCTTGACAAATGTGAGAAGACACAGAGGACAAGAATTGGTAATGACTTTTCCATGTTAACAACATCTAAAAGTGTTACCCTCTATGTGTTTGTGCTAAGCCTGCTGATGGGCTAAAACCAAATAGAATTCCTGGACCAGAGTGAAAATCTCAGGAAAATGAGCACTGCCTTCCTATAAAAAATAGGGAATCCAGAATTATTGCCTCTGGCAGTGAATAAAATTTGAAAGCAGACTGTGTTCCTGCAATGCTCTCTATTCAACCTTAAAGATCCAGTATGCTTAAGCATTATTTCACATAGAGCATGGAGGCAGGTATCCAGTTTTCTTTTCTTGTTAACACCCCCTGAATTTCATCCTCTCTTTCTGTTTCCTCTACCTTTCAGATTCCTTAGGGAAGACATGAGCAGCTTGAACAACCCAAACCAGAGTTCTTTCTCCTTAAGAATTTTTTATGTTTGCTATTTCTTCCAATACGCTTCCTATTTTTTCTGCCAAATAGCACTCACAAAAGCCCTCTTAAGAGAATAATAAGAAAAAGGCTGAACAGAAGGTGTTTAGTCTGAATGCTGGCTTCATTTCAGCAAATCAAGAAGTGAATATGTTTCAGACAACTTTGTAAATCACAATCTGAACACAAACACTAGAGCCTCATCATATTTCACTTTTGGATACAAGCATGGGTTTCATACAGAAGAAGAGCTTATTTTTTTGCAGATAGGAAATTTGCAGAGGGAACCTTAAGATCAAACACTAAGAAATACACAAGAGAAAAAGACAAGAAAAAGAAGGCATTTAACTTTTATGTGGTTGCATTTTATTGTGACCAGCGTTGAACCCTTCTATTTACAGTTGTGGAGAAAGAAAATATTTTCCTGACCACAGTTGAAGAGAGACCCTGACAGGGCTTTCCTGCTTGCCATCTCCCATGTCATCAGTGTTTTCTGGGAGAAGAATTTGAGGTGGTTTTCCACCTAAGTGGTTACAGCTGTTTCCACAGGATCAGTCAG
Source organism: Corvus hawaiiensis (assembly GCF_020740725.1). Classification (NCBI taxonomy): domain Eukaryota; kingdom Metazoa; phylum Chordata; class Aves; order Passeriformes; family Corvidae; genus Corvus; species Corvus hawaiiensis. Next base: position 48,967,532 of record NC_063215.1, on the reverse strand, counting down.
ATGGAGTTTCTGCCTCTGTTTATTTTGGCTCTGATTTTCGGCTGGAGCCCAGCAGGATGACAGTGTTTGCTCAGGGTCTTGGGACTTTGGACAAACATTCCAGAATTTCTGACTTCTTAACATTAATGTTTGATGAATTCTGCTCTTAATTTCTTCTGGAAAAATGTCAAGCCCACTGGGGATTACCCTTAGTCCTACAACAGACTTTTTTTTTTTTTTTAAGGGAAAAGGAGAAAATCATTTGCTAAGCTGTGAAAATGAGCATGCTTTAAAAATTAGGGAATGCACTTTTCTAAAACTGCAGGCTTCAGTTATTTTGTAATTTTTTTTGTAATTTTTTAAAAGTTTTCTTTTTAAGAACACTGCTTGACAGGAAATATCTACAGCTAAATCTTCCACAAAAAACTGTTACACATAGGGCTTTAGCTGGGAAGGTTATTATGCAGAAGTTAAGTAGCTCTTTCTCCAAGTTGCTGTTTTGATAGCCTCAAAGCATACTGCGTCAATTCACCGTTGTCAAAGGCGACCTTCAGAAATCAAAATAAACACCCAGGTGAAATTCTGACCCCAGTGGAGAGAACAGCCTTTATCATTGACTTCAGCAAGGTCAGGACTTCCTCCTTAGTACTTTATCTCCTGAACAGTGGAAAAGCACAAGTCACACAAGCCACATCTTGAGGAGCATTTACTAGCTCAAAGGGATGGATAGAGAAATTTATTTGCAAAAATATGCATAAATTCACAGAATTAAATCTATATTTAAGTTATATTCAATAAGCTCACTGTATTGCATGGAGTGGCTGCTGATTTTTGTACCTACATATCTTTAGTAGCTTGCAAGGAACATCTAAATGTTCTATATGTGTCTAAATGATACTTACACCATCATCAGCTGACTTCAGGTTAGCTAGACAGCTGTACTTCAGAGGTCAGTGTCTGATTTACACTAAAATACCACTAAAAGCTAATGTTGTAGAGTCCCTATGGGTAACAGGGGTTCCCTCCAGAGACACATCAGAAGGAGACAGATGGGGATTAGGCCCAGATAGATCTGGGAAGGGTTTTTTTGTTCCAGGTCTGTGTTCTCTTTTTCTTCTCCATGCCTCTTCTCCCTCCTTCAGTAAGAAAAAAGGGAATCAGGGCCTCCTCAAGTAACACAAATGGTCTTAGCTTTGTTGATTTACACCAGCTAAAGAACTATGTTCAAGAGTTATAAAGCTTTCAAAAACAAACAAAACAAAAAAAAAGGAAAAGGAAGGAACTCATGTAAATATATTTGTGTAAATATGACTAGACACAGGAAGGTGGTTTCCTAATGAATATACAAGCTTTCACAGCAGCAGTTTTATGCAAAATGCTTCACAACTTTTCGCAGGCTGCAAGCAGTGTACATGGGCCATGGTGACAGCATCCACCTGTCTGGAGAAGTTAGATTGAGGGACAGATCTAGTTTATTATTTGGATCCTGATTACTGTCCTTTCCTTCTCAGTCGGTACTGTCAGTGGTCTAGATAAGGAATATATTTAATCTGTGCCCATACATTTGAATTTACTGTGCAAAAAAAGCAGAAAGAACTGGAGGAAAAAAAAAAAATTTGTAGATGTGAAACATTGTGTTTGTACTTTAAAGTGCAAAAAGGACAGATCAAAGCATTTATTGAAGCTCACACCATTTCCCTGTGGAAAAAAAGGCAAAACAGAAACCAACAAAACACTCTGAAAATGTCTGCCTTGGGTATTTTCAACGGACAAAGAGCAATAGACCATCAGTTATGAACTTTTTGCTTTCTTTCTTGCTTTCTTTCTTTCTTTCTTTCATGTAAGTGAGGCTGGAAAGCTGGAAATGGCAAGGCTGGAATTCTTTATCTGGGGGCATAGAGAGAAAAGGTAAAACAAAAGCTAAATATACAACATAAAATTAAGAAGAGAGGTTCTCAGAACAACAGTTTGGAAAATTTGGCTGCTCCACCCTATGGACACACAAGGCTTCCTTCCAAGTGACTACCAGAAAAGGAGAGATTACCATCCTAAAGCCACCTTTGATTAATTGTCACAGTGTACCCTCTATTTGGTGACCCACATTTCTATTAAAAATAGTAACTAGCCTAGTAACAGTCTTGGGGTGTATTTTACCCAGGTAGCTAGGCCAGCCCTTTGCTTGGAAGCTGAGAGGTAATGCAATATCTGAAATATTTGGAAAATGTGCTCAATCTAGGCCAGATAGAAGTTTACAGTGGAAAAAACGATTTGAGCATGCAATTCACTTTTGTGAGATATTAAGCAGGAGGAAGGAACAAAAACATTAAAAATGTATTGTCAACTATATAGATGTATAATATATAAAAATCTTTTAAAATTGTCATTCTTTGGAGCATATTTACATAGAGACATGATCTTGTAATAGCAGGTAAATAGGGTATATTAACCAGCTGCCAAAGATGCAGTGGAACACAATGCAAAACACTGAGTCCATTAGATGACTGACACCTGCATGTCACATCTCTTGATAAAATTCTGAACAGCTTCTGATGACACAAATAATTTGTCTTGCCAGGAGGGAGATACTTGGATCCTTAAAAAGTTAAAAGATAGTTATGGGGGGAAGGAAAAAATCTTTAACAATATTATTGAAGATTTGTTCATGGTGTGTTTGCTGGGTGCATAATTACTAGGGGAAACATATTAGGTAGTGTGAGATCATAAATAATGCACTCATGAGGAATGTGGGTGTGATTCTTGTAAAAGGAGAACCAGAAGAATCTGTTACAAAGTTGACACTCCTCTGAATAAATCTGTCTAGCTATTGTTGCAACAGTCCATATTCCCAATGTATCAATCATAGAGGTTTACTATTTTTCATCTTTCGTTAGAACAAAAAAATACCTTCAAGCTATATTAAATCCATATGTCATTTGGAACACAGGGAATCCAGTTTTCTAAAACCATTAAGTGATTTACTGATATGTAATTTCAAATCTATCCTTTCGAGGCACTGAATTCATGAGCAGAGTTTGGAAATATAAAGACAACATAAAACTTAGTTCTGCTAAACCAAGTCCATAGCACATCATCATACAAAGCAACGCAGACCTAGAATATGAAAAACCACACTCAAAAATAGTAAGAAGGATTCGTTGTTGGACTATAAATGCATGTAGATACATATGGATGTATGGATACAGATGGACTCACCAGAATAATTTTCTTTGTTAGTAATGGCTAATAGCAACTGTTGAAATTTTGCTAGAATATTTTTGCAACTGCTAGTTTATATAAAATGAAGGTAAGACACTCTAAAATGCAGACAGCACTTTATAACTTGGTTTAGAATAAATATCAGCATGGCCAGCAGAACTGAGCCATCCCTTAAGCATGCTGAGAAGGTAGGCATATAATAAGAAAGTCAATGAGAACCAGTTTACACATCAGCAGAAGATGGTTGTATAAATAGAACTGCAGAGTGGAAATGAACTCTGAATAAACCAGGTTTTGCTCAGAGACAGGCAGCTGCAGCATTAAAGTTTGTCACAGGCTCCCCAGTGAATTGGTCACAGCACCAAACCTGCCAGAGCTCAAGAAGTGTTTGGACAGTGCTCTGAGGCATGTGGTGTGACTCTTGGGGTGTCCTGTGCAGAGCCAGAAGCTGGACTTGGATGTTCCTTGTGGGTCCCTTACAACTCAGGATATTCTATGATTCTATGATTCTATAATGCAGTGTTACAAGTATCACGTTATACCAGCAAGATACAGGAAGGCAAGAAAAATGTTTTCAGGTCTGAGGAATGATCTGTCTTCAGCAGTTGTATAGCCATTTGCAGGAGATACACAATTAATCTGGAAGGTACTGGAAGATACAGATGAGTTTACTATTGTCTTCATGAGGCTGATCGTTGTCATACCAATTCCACACTAGTATATAATATGCTAATAGAAGTACCCTCAACTAGAGCATGTATTACTTTTTCCCAAATATGCAAAAACTGTATGATAATCAGGAACACAGCTGATGTTTCAAAATAATGCAAACTGGAGGGAACAGAAATAAGGAAAATATTCTCAGTCACATATTATGAAACCTTCATGTTTGGCACAACCCTCTCTTGTCCAAGAATCTGGGACCAGCATGTTTTTATCATCAATGATTTTTAAAATTATATGTATAATATCTAGTTAATGTATAAATGTATAAATATATTTGTAATGCATAGGGATTCTTAGAAATTCAGGCCCTAATAAAACAAAATGGTTTAGTGCCTCAGGGCCTTTGGGAGCTCATAATAAATTATCTCTGCAGGTCAGTCTTGTAGTGCACTAGCAGCAAAGTGTGAAAATGCTGGCACTGTTTCAGTGAGCAGTGGCTTTTAGCTGCCAGAACAGACACCTTTAAAAATCAAGAGATTAATTAAAACTTCTCAAAAAAATTGCAAGAAAATTATTTATTCTACTATTTAATGCAAAGATTACTGTACTTGTATCTTTCCTCGGCTACTGAAATAGCTGATGGGTACCAAATTAAGGTTATAGAGTGCAGCTAAAATTTCAGTCAAAGAAAAAGACAGGTTGTAAAAGGAAAGATAGAACAAAAGAGCTTCAGTTGCACTGAAAAATCAGTGGCACTAATCACTCTAGAAAAGTAATTTGGAAAATGCCCCCAACAGTCATTGTCACGAGGAGGTATTAAGGGCACCAGCACCTCTCTGACTCAGTAATTGCCAGTTATGTCTACAGCTAATTATTTACTGGCTCCTGGTAGCTCCTCTGGAGCTAGTTTTACTGAGTAGAAAGAATCAGTTTGTGGTTGAAAGGAACTGTAAAAATACCGGTAATTTGTTGTTGCAGACTGTTTTTCTTTTGCCTTTTCAGCAGCAGCCTGCAGCAAACACAAGGCTGTCTTGTCATTCTTCCCTGTCATTCATTGCACTGGTCTGTTTGTCTCAGCAGAAGAGGTAAGGCAAAGGCATGCTCTAAACAAGTGTGTTGTACTAGTGAAGACTGTAAATAGAGGCAGGGTATGAAAGTACCTCTCACCGAACCACATAAATAGCTTTGTTGAAACACAACCTTTCTCTAAGGAGAAAATTGTTTGCAGTGGAACTAAAGGTCTTTAAAAAGCAATTTTTCACTGATTTACACTATGTATTCTTAAAACAAAATAAGAATGCCCTCACATAAAGGAGGAGCTGCATGGATGAATTGTTTCTCTCGGTTAGACAGGCTTTCATGTCAAACTGATCTTGTTTTGAGCTGCTTTTAGCTTCAAATATTTATTTTAAAAGGCAGAAAATCATTGTTAATTTTATGTTGTCAAACAGCCAGCCCATGCTTCATTTGGGAGCTAGCAGAGAGAGACAAGCATAAGAAACATCCTGCTATCTAGTGGACTGGTAATTTTATTCTAATCAATTTAACAAATTGAGTGTAAAAGCAAAAGGCTTCACAAGGGAAATATTTCAACTCTAGTCTTGAATCTCTGTCACTGTCCCTTCACTCATTCTTATATCACACCTTCTCCAGCCAGGAACTGAACCCCATATGCTGCCAAATATGGAGAATTTTTTAACACTCTTCCTAACACCCCTCCTAACTCCCCCAGTTTCCACTTGCCTACTCTCAATCTCTTTCTTTACAAAGTGGGGACCATTAGTCCATTACTTCTATCTTCTATGCCCTTTCTAATTCTTCCTCTAGTTTGTCCTCCCCAAAGTCTCCAAAGCCCAGCCATGCCCAACACATGTTCTTTTTATCCTGTGATGCCGGTTATGTGAATCCCAGCCGCCCTCTCCTATTTAAAAGTGAGCTACGGTATCTCATGCATGTCTGTGGAGAAAATCAATGCCAGAGGCAGGTGTAGGTGAACCTGAATAGCTGAACCACACAAAACAGAAGGCAGAGTAGCTCAGGTGATCCAGGCCAAGTGGATCACAAGAAACATGGACTCCAACCATCCCTTCAACAGTTTATACCTAATGCTAGTGGCAGCAACTAATCATACAGTACTGCCACTCTCTTGGGAACAAAGAAGGGCTTTTTGCTTCATCTTTGGGAATGGCAAGAATGAAAAGGCTAAGACATTTCAGGGTTTGGGAGCATACCATATAGATTATTTTGGACATACTGATTTGGACTTCCATGTGTGTAGCTACCTGGGGTAATGCTAATGAAGAAATTACTTGATGCATGCTACCTGCCACAGGTTTTATGAGATAATCAGTGATCCCAAGCCCAGTGTTATCAAGACTAATATAACACTAATTTAGATACAGAGCAAGGGAGTGCAGATGGACATGAGCCACATATGGATTGCAAATCCAAAGTTTTCTTGCATCGCTGTTCACGGAATAGATCATGTTGGAAGGGACCACAGAGGGTCATCTGGTCCAACCTCACTGCTCAAGCAGGGTTATCCAAGAGCACATTGCTCAGAATTGCATCTAGATGGTTCTTGAATATCTCCACTGAGGGAGACCACAATTTCTCTGGGCAACATGTCCCAGTGCATTGTCATCTGCACAATGAAGAAGTTCTTCCTAATGTTCAGGTAGAACTTCCTGTGAGTTGGTTTCTGCCCATTGCCTCTTGTCCTATTGCTTGGCACCATGAAGAGCCTGGTTGTTTGCTATATCCCTGCCATTGTTCTGTTACAGTTCCACCAAGAATAGACAAATTTATTTCTGCTTATATGTAATTATTTCTGAACATGTAGCTGTAGTTTTGGATTGCTGAATTCTATAGCTTTAACCTGATGTCCACTGCCACATCTTCTTGTGACAGCAGTAAAGACTCACTGACTATTACTCACTTGACTTTCATTAAATCTGCACACCAAATTATATGGACTAGTGAAGGGTTTGAGCTTTCCTACATAAGCAGATACCTGCTTTCAATTCTTTTAGGTGTCCAGAATTCATTTCACTGAACAGAAGGGCCTAGTCAAATATTAAAGTCGTGTTCTGCAGAAGGAACCTGTTTGCCTTCAGCTTTCACTGAATTTGTCACAACTCTACTTGCAGCACATTTTGGAAGAACATATTTTAAGACATACTGCTGTACAACAACTAAATCTCAGTGCTGATAAATCACATATCTGGTCTGAAAAGGCAGGAAAAAGAGGAAGGAAAAAGGTCTCTAAAAACCTTTACAGCTGGCTAAGGGAGAAGCATATGGAACTTTCCTATGTATGGATATGGATATGGATATGGATATGGATATGGATATGGATATGGATACTTCTCCTAACAGTTAATAATAGCCTTCAGTTACAGAGCAGTGTTTGTCAGGATAGACCCTAAAGCATTTTACAGCATCCAGCTACTATATGCACATCGCTGAAATGCACTAAGCTATCCTCTGAGAGAAAAGGGCAGTTGGTATTGTGGAACAAAGGGTTCTGTGATACTGGATACGTATGAAAGTTTAGTTCTTATCAAGTGAGATACTAATTCACAGCAACAAAGATCTTGCTTGGGTTTGTAAAGGAAAGAGGCGCCTTGACAAACAATTGACCTGCATCACACTGAATGTGAAAGGAAGAGAGATTTCCTGACATGAACATAAAGAAAAAAATTGTTCAAGAGGAAGATAACTTCTTCTTGAATGGCTCATGGAAACATCATCTCCTAGTGTTCCCTGATTTCAACTTACTAAAAGGACATGTCAATAGTCTAGTTTTGCCTGGTTCTTTATTGTGGTTACAAACAGTGCAATCCTCACGTTTCGGCCACTAAGTCCCTTCTGTCAAGGTTTTGTCACAAGCCATGGTTGAGAACTGGAGGGTGATGCTACTGTCATGAAAAAAAATAAGTTAACACAGAATTGTAAAAAATTATCACGTCATAAAATGAAAACATGTTGCTTGGTACCCATGGCAACTGCAGAAACCAATGCTCTTTAACAGCCTCGCCTGAAATCATGTAAACTGCTTTGATAAAGCATGAATTGTGGCAGATGGATATGTGAAAATAAAAATAACTTTGCATACAATCTATTGCCCACATGGGACACCCTTGAAATAGTGTGAGTTATATAACTCTATCAGGAGTCATTTTGTTAGGAGACCAAGATAGAGGTAGCATTTTCTTCATACATCTAAACAGAGTTAAGAACAGGTTCTGCAGAAATGGTGTAATAACTAAACCTAGCAAGCAAATTCTCCCTTGCATCTCTGAGAAGTAAATCTAACCCTGAGCTCCACAGAAGATGAGCTGTGAGTCTCTTGTGCCAGAAAAGGGACTAGTTTTGGGCTGTGACCCAATTTCACGGTTAGAGCACCTGCTTCATGGCATAGGCTAGAGCCACAGATTGGCTTTCTGTAAGCAAGAATCATGAGGGGACCGTGGCAGAGGTGAAAACAGATCCAGACACACGTTAGGCCAAAGTAGCCTCCCCCAAGCCACTTCAACACTGCTCCATGGATCCGTGGTTGAATATAGTTCCACTGGTTGTTTTTCCTTCAGAAAAGAAAACCTACCTTCAGCTCAGTATAAGCCATCACTGAATGAACTGGATACCAGTTAGTGTCAGAGAAAATTAGAACCTGGGTCTGTTAGCACCAGATTGCAGATTAAACCTACTGCTCTGGTTTTAATAACCTTTCCCTTAAAGGAGCTATGTCTTGCTTCTTGCTTTATATTTGGCTTTTGTACAACAGCTCTGGAACATGGGTATCCATCACTTCAGGGAATGAGGGTGAGAAACATGTGGAAGAATTAGGAATTGCTCAAGAATATGAATCTACAGTTCTGGTAAGAAGAGCTCCTATTTATTCAGAGGTTGTGTGGCCTGAGCAGCCAGGGTTCCCTCCTGGGCTAGGGGCATCCTCTGCTCAGTGCATGAAAAGGCAGCCTCAAGGTTGTTTATCTTTCCGAGGCAGGAACCATGTCCGTGGTCTTTATTTTTTCTCTCTCCTGGAAATTAAACTAAATCTATCAAATTCCATTTTGTAGAACCTGATAAGTCATGAAACAGAGACTACTCTTCGTCTTTACAAATCTGAACACATGAAGCTAAATACCCAAATTTCAGTAAATTTAAAACTTCACCATAAAGGCTCTGGATTAACATTGCCATCTCCAAGACTGGTGTCCTCTGCCCATGCTGGAGCTGAGAGGCATCATTAGTGCTTTGTAAAAATATCACTTTTCCAAGGAGCACACATTGCTTTTTTTCTTTATCCTAGTAGTGTTATCAGATAGTAATATGTAAAGTCTGTCTTCACCTTATCATATAAACTAACAAAACCAAAGCAAAAAAACACCTAAAATGTGCACTTTGCAAATAGGACCTCTTCCACTGGAAATGCCATGCCTACTTCTCATTTCCCTTCTTCTGGAAATCTCCTTGTCCCTTTCAAAAGATGCAGGTCACATGAACTCCAGGAAGAGTTAAGTCAGAATGTGCTCCAATCCAGAAATGAGGTCAAATGCAATTGTTATGTTAGTGAAAGAGAGTGACTTCAGAAATCGCCTATGTAAACACTGGAGGCAACTTCATGTTTCATGGTGGAAGTGCACTAGGGGTTGAGCTCACAAAGCCATACTGTCAATTAATCACAACTGGAGAATGGCAGTTTGTACTACCCCATACCTTGTTGAAGTCACAAATGAACTCAGCAAGTACATGAAGAGGCCCCAAGGTATTTTAGGTTAAAAGCTCTTTCCCTCATTTTTCTGGGTTCTAGCCTGTTGTCTTCTGAGTAAAAATTTTTCTTGGCAGTTTATTTAATAGGACTTAATTGTATTTTTTTTATTTTCAAGATGGACTCCAAAATTTAATACTCTTTCTTGCAAATGCTAATAACCACACTGTTTTTCAGCACTATTTTATTTATTTGAAACTGTTTTGTCGAAGGGATATAGGAATTATTGCACTCCTGGAAAATAGCTCTTTAGAGACTTACACTTTTCATTCCAGTTCTTCTGTCGAGTCTCTTTGGCTCCATCTTGTGATACGCTCGAATTAAGAGTCTATACATTGTAATTGCCATCTCCTTTTTGCTGTCTCAGCACTTTTGCTGGTTTTTTAATAACCAGAAGATTCCATTTGAAGCAGCACTGAGCCTTGAAAAACAGTGGGAGCAGAGAAAGGTCTAGCAGTGTAAACTCTTGGATTTATTTCAACATAAGAAATGAACCTGGACCTTTATGAACACTAATAGCACAATTTTTAATAATAGTGGATATTTTTAATAATAATTACAATGAAAATAAAAATGTCAGTTCTTTACAGTGTTCTTATATGAAGCTTCAAAGCAGCTTAATATAACTAAAATTGTATAAATAATACTTTCAAGACATTAATAAAGTCATATTCTCAATATAACATGTTTTTGCAAACTGTGTGTGAAGGAAGTGAGGCAAATGATGATGTCGTATATCTGCAGTAGTAAAGGTCCTGAAAACTACAGTGTCATATAATTCTAAAAATGTTTTGCTTTTTTTTGTCTCCCTTATGGAGATAGAATAATTAATGTTATCTACTAGTGACACTGGAAATAAACTGAAAGGAATAAATAGACTCCTGAGCTGCTTCAAACTCCAGAAATACAGCATAATATATGTCAAGATCCAGTCTACATCCCATCAAAGCTAAAGTGTGTCCCAGAAAAACAGAGTCTCAGAGACACTGGTACAATTTGGACGCAGAACTTGCTGAATTCCCTGGTATGAGATAGAATCTCTCTTTTTATATTCAGAGTTTGTCACAGAAGGGATTTTATCATAAGAAGACAAAATTTGAGATTACTGTGTATTTAAAATGAACCTTTTGGAGCACATATAGATTTTATTATGTTTTGTATGCATACAGTTCTCATGAACACTGCATACAAACACACACAAGACTTTTATAACTTACAAGGCTTTCTGAAGGCCACTTCAAGACCTCACATCTAAGCTGCAAAGTTCTCCGTGCTACATCAGTTTGGGAAGCACACCTCAGTTGTTTTGCCAAAGCTTTACTATTAGTCTGAACAAAAGCAAAACACAACAAAACCCCGACATCTTTTTCCACGTCATTTAGTTTTCGTTCCTTTCAACCATTTTCCTGTTTTACTTTGGAAATCTCTTTACTTGGCTTTCATGTTTCCTGCCTGCATCACTTCCTGTGCATCAGTCACATCCTGTCCATCTCTCCCTTGCAGGTGGCATAACCTTTACTCGAGAGTCTTTGCTTTGTGTATTGCAGCACATCCTGCTCTGCTCCTTGTCTCCCTCGGGTCCAGGAGCCATCTATTTCCTTGGGAACATTCCTGTATTGAAAAGGATTGGCGTCATTCTTTGCAAGCACTCAGAGGCCTCTGCTATGCATAAGCACAAAGAGAGGAAACAAAGACAATGTTAAACTTTTGAGGAATATGGTAATTCGTAAGGGACCAGCCTTTGCAAGCAAAAGTCAGTGGTGGCATTAGAGTGTCAAGAATAATTTCCTCAAGAGAGATGGAGATGTTGACACCACCAGTCTTTTACCTTCAGAGAAGCTTATGAAAATAACTTTCTCCAGAGGGACTAAATGAAAAGAAATATTTCTATACTGCCTAATCACAGTTTGTCCCAAAAGCTGCAACTACTGTTGGTGTCTTGCTGTAAATATAGGTGACTGTCCTTTTCATTGCACTTTCTAAATGCAAGTGAATGTGATGTAAAAGAAAAACCATAAAAGTAGTGAAGAGAAACACATCTGAAAGAAGCTGTCTTTTCAAAGATCACAGGTTTAATACACCCACCTCTGTATACAGTTGTCTAGATGTCAGCACTATTAAAATCACTCAACAATTTTTTAACCTATAATTTTGTCATCAACAGAAAAGAAAAAAAAAATTAAAACTCTGTCTTTTCTTTTAGAGTATGAAAGCAATGCTGTATTATGATAGTACTGCTCAAAGAAAGTCAGTGGGGACCACCAACATCAGCAGTTCTTTACAGACTGCTACTCCCATCTCTGATTCTTGTTGAAAGCAATTTTATCTTAAATTAAAACCTTGATCCTCTTTCCCCCTTCATTTCTCCCATTTGAGCTAAAGAAAATGAAGCACCACCAGGAGAAAAACAATAGCAGTATTCTATAATAAGAAATAATGTCCTTTGTGGAGAACCCCAGAGTACCACGGTGTTCACAAACACTGACGAACACTTTTAGCAGAATGATTACTAACAAGCCTCATGTGGTATCTGAACAGATAACCTGCTTTTAATCCTATCAGGAAGTAAAAAACGAAAAGATTATTCCAGGTATGGCATGATTCTGTGCATCTTAAATACTGAGTGTTGAGTGACTTCAGCTCCTGAATCAGTCCTTTATGGACAACTTTCAGATATGCTCCTTTTAGATACATGTTCTGACTTACAGCATCACAGAATGTTCCGGCTGGAAGGGACCACAGAGGGTCATCTGTTCCCACCTCCCTGCTCAAGCAAGGTCATCCCAGAGCACACTGCACACGTTTGTGTCAAGATGGTTCTTGAATATCTCCCCTGAAGAAGACTCCACAACCTCTCTGGGCAACCTATTCCGGTGTATGGTCACTTGCACAGTAAAAAGTTCTTCCTCATGTCCAGGTGGGGACTTGCTGTGCATCAGGTTCTTCCCATTGCCTCTTGTCCTATTGCTTGTCACCACTGAGAAGAGCCTGGTTCCATTCCCTTGACACCTTCCCTTTAGATATTTATACATTAATGAGGTCCCCTCTCAGTCAGTACTCTTACAGTAAGTGTATATGTCATATCTCTTCAAAGAAAGAGGTGAAAGCATTCATGTTTTGGAGAGTAATTTATTTCCCTAACCCATTCTTCTGCTCATACATTTCCATGTGAGAGTTTTGGCTGAAGCTTGAATGGTGAGCATATGCAAGACGTGCTTTCATATGAGATACTGTTGATATGACCTCAAACTCATATTTTTTGCTTCTTGTTTCTATAAGACTGTTTTTTTGGCTCCTTGCCCAACCTAGAGAGGCAGGAAATGGGAGTATCAAAGATCTGACATTCCTTCTTGTGAAAGGAAGGGAGAGAATACATTCTACTTAATTTTTCTGAGCACAACGTTCTCCCACTATTTTTCTACTACTTTTGTGCAATTCCATTATATTTCAGCCACCTTCTTCAGTTGCCTTTTTGGCTCCTCTGATCATTTCTAATCAGAGAATGGTGAAGGGGTAGGAGAATCTTCTTCTGCATCAGGTCTGAAAGCATGGAGACAATTTAATTGTGTGGCAGTCCTTTCAGTGTCCCGCAAGGGAGTCTCAGTTCTCTACAGATGGGATAATACAGCTTAAGTGCCCTAGTTATGCTTCAGCATAACCCTCTTTTATTTACCTAGCTTTTACCTCTCCTGCGATTGAGAGCCAAGTCTTGTTCTGACACCTCATGAAGTTGTCCCTACTTCCTTAAATGTTTCAGAAAAGTCTTTGCTACTGTTAAGAGCCCAACCACATGGGATTTGCTAGCCTAAAAATCTCATGCTTTAGGGTTATCATGCTCCCATGGCTCTAGTCAATCAAATATGTTGGAGATGGGCCTTTGCTGGAAGCGGAAATTACATTATTTAGGCTCCAGTAATGAGTTGTCCATTCAGATCAGCAGCTAAATTCACATAAAGGAATGTAGCTACATCCAGCTGCTGCTCTTAAAAATGAAATACAACTTTGGAGACAGTAAAGTCCTCTTCCAGGTTCTTACCTGAGGTCAATGATAATGCACACAGCACAGAGGTGGCCTGAACCACAGGTTCTCCAAACACAGCTGTTCAAAATATGGCAGGTGATTTTAAGGTTTTTAGTCTCTTTGTCTCTCAAATTAGGTGGTTGGTTCCCAAATGATAACAAAGCTAATAAGTAAGGGATTAGTCCTAAAATCTGCAGTGTGAATTCTTTTGAGGACTGCACTGTCTGCTTTCCCTGTTCCTTTATGCCAGGTAAGAAACTGGTTTCAGCCAATGCAAAGTTGCCTTAAACTTCACCTCTGAATCTTCCTCAAGTAGTTTTTCTGAAAGTCAGCAAGTCTGAATTAAGTGGAATATGCAAGTTTTTAGTAGTGTGTCCTTCTGGTATTAAGTTTTTCTACTTTCCCTTTAGATTAATGGCTTGGACCCTCGCTTCCATTTGAGCTTTTATTTTGCAGCATGTGGTCATTCTATTCTGGAACACAATGAAACTGTCATTATGAAAATTACTTTTGAAAGTACAAATTTGTATAATTTTTCAGTGAGGCCATTGCTGATTTCTGGAGTCATATTCATGTCTTGGTCAACTCCAGCTGAGCTATATAGGGCCTGACTTGGCATATTTGGCTTACAGTTCCTTTATTAGTACTTTTTTTTTTGTCCTGCTACTAACTATATGTTTCTATTTTGCATGTATATAAAGGTCTCTTGCAGAAGCACTGCTAAACATTTTGAAAATGTCGCTTTACCTCTGGCCAGCATAAATGCAGTGGCTTGTATTTTTCAAACGTTTCTTACTGATTCCCTTGTGACAGATGTAATGCACATACTGGAGCCAAGTATTTACAGCCATCTCCTTTCCCTCCTTTTTGGCTTGTGCACACACCCCCGAGGAGTGTGCACACAAAGCTCAAGGAAGCCATTAGCTTAGGCTTTAGTGAATACAGAGAGCATGAGATTTACAGAAAGCATGAGATTTACAGAATTTACCAGAAAAATTCATTGCTCAGTTCCAGATTACAGTGTTCTGGTTGTAGTCTAGGGGTTAAAGCAGGAAAGGGGCATTCCAGAGGCCAGGCTTCTCTCCCAAAAAAAATGCCCTGTCTGAAAGTTTCTCTGCCTCAGTTTACACTTTGTAAAGTCTATAAGTATAATTCATCTCACCCCATGTACTGCTTGTTCTTCTGGTACTCTATGGGAACCTAAAAAAATGTTAGGGAACTTTTTGCAGTAGCATACAGGCAGGAAAAGTAGTGAACTACAATGTACTGCACAACTGGGAAAACAAAGGGAAGGATACTCAAACACAATGGGAAAGCAAAGCTCTGTAAGAAAGATGAATGTTTATGAAGGGCATTAAGAGATAATATAAAAGCCATTCTTCTCATTTCTGTCACTGGTCAGAGCTCAGACTTTCCAAAACATGAACATGATACTCATCTCCTTTGGTCTCCCCTCTAGTCCCCAGACTGTAACTCAGAGTTAAATTCCCAAAAGACAGACACACATGACTTCCTCAGAAGATATGTATTTAAATGTATGCATATATATGTATAAATATTCTGTGGGTAGCAGGAGATGAATTCTTTTTATTCTCATTAGCCCCTTCTCCTGAGCCAGTGTGACCTTGAGTGAGCAGCTGGGATCTGCTCCCCTGGGACTTCAAGCTTCAGCACAAGGTGAGGATCCTTTTCTCTACCTCTGCCCCTTTCACTGAAAGACTTCCTATTGTAGCACAAAAACAGTGCTCAGAGAGGCCCCACAGATGGGAGCAGAGCAAGGGGAAGGCGAGAAGGGAGACTTTCTTCTAGCACCTTCTGTCCCTGCTTCTGGAGCGTTGAGTCTACAAAAGGAGCATCATTCCACCCACTCCTAGAGGAGAAGAAGCAGGGCCAAGTTTGTTCGTGGTTAACTGGTGTGGATACCATGAAATCACAACGCAGTTTATGTCTCTTCTTGTTAACTTACTTTAACATGGCAAGCATTTGAAAAAGTGGTAAAGCAAACAGCATATTTTACCTGATTGCAGCTGCTACAAGAAACATTTTTTATTTCAGTCATATCTTCATGATGGATTAATCAGACATGAAATCCAGACATCTTGTTGAATTCTAACCTTTCCATGCTCAGACTGTGGTTGGCTCAGCTCCTAGGTGATGGGCATGTGGAACTGCAAGTCTGTTTGGCTTTAGTCAAAACCCCCTGTACCCTTTCAAAGACTACTATATCAAATTTTCAAGAACTGTTGTTCTCTGCCTCTTCTCTAGATGCCTCTGAGACCTTTCATGGGTTCTGTTCTTTTCTCATGGGCACAGACAAAGGCTTGCAAGAAGTCCATATCTTCCTTCTTTGTGCTCAGGAAGATCCCCAGCACTGAAGAATAAGCATGTAAGTTTATTCTGTGATTTATATTATCTCAAGAAGTTCATACCCGAGCAACATCCTGAAATTCATAGATAACAGGCATTGAATTCCAAGTAATAGGCAGAAGACTCTGCTTAATGTATAAGGTCTGGTTCCTGAGCTCTGACTCTGCACTTAATGAATGATGTATTCTGCTCTGTTTTGCTGACCCCACACCCTTTACATTGAGTGGGACAAGAAGCAGTGAGGATTTCCTGAAGTTTCAGTAATAAATGTCATTCAGCCTTACTCACACAAATAATTTCTACAGCAGTGGATCTCTCTCACTCTCACTCTCCACACTTGCATGCAGACTAAAACTACAGATCAGATGCAAAATTATTTTGGCTAAATACACCTGTTTTTCCAGATGTGGAGAGTGTTAGTTAAAGTGCTGAGTACTCTGATGTCAGAGGAAAATGTTCTTCAGCACAGTGACAGCTGGATGCAGGAAGAGCTACAATCTGCAGCTCAGGACTGGCAGGAATCTGAGCCAGTGCCATGGAAACAGGCATCAGTACCTGTCAGGAGCTGGGAAGCCACAACATTCATGGCTTATGTTATTACTGCACATTTGTGCCACTGATGTTGAAGCCACCTTGCACTTTACATTACAAAGACATGCTCCTGGTACAGAAGTGCTCTTGAGCAGGCTTCAACATTGAAGGTTGCAAAAACAGGTTCCCCCTCTAAATATTCAAATTGTATTTAAAACATACCTATCAATGCCCCTGAATATAAAATAAACCTGCCTGCGGCTGCAAGGATTTGTGGAAGGAAAAAAATCACAATCACTGTTTCCTAACTGGTAAGCAATTAGCCAATTATGCTACAGGACTTCTGAAGCATGTTAAATCGACTAACAAACAAAGCTGATTTGTAAACAAAATGGCTGGATCCAGTTAGAAAAGGAAAATTGGCAGCAGCTGGAAGTCTGTCAGGAGACAGACTGGTGTCACGAGGAGGCTGTTTGGAGCAGTGGTGGTTTAGCAGCTTGTCTTGTTAAGCATGAGCCAGCTATAATGATTTAAAAATATGAATATATATGTATATTTATTTATTAAATGTACCTTGTCTGTTGAGTATATATTTTATAGAGTACTATAGAGAGAATAATACATATGCATACAATATATAATATTGTACATGTATATGAAATCTACATGCATAAGTATACATATACAACATACCTACAATATACAATACAAATACATATTTTTGCCTGGTATTTTAAATCAAATTAAATCAATTCTTTAATCCAAATTCTTGCCCAAATATCACATTTGAAAATACTGTGACATACAAGGTACTTTGAAAGCATTTCTCCAGTTTCAAATATGCTGTTACAATATGAGAGGAGCACCCTGCGACCCCATACTCATCCTCTCAGAGTGATGCAGAGCATAATTTGTCTGCATGCAACTCTTCTTCTTGCGATTGGATTTGTAATTCTTCTGCAGGGGAATCTAAGCACATATGTTTTCAGTAAGAATATCTGGAGATAATCCCAATGACCAGCAAAACCATCCAATTAATGCAAAAGCAATGTGTATCTTAAGGGAATTTCAGAAAAGAGCCACCGTTACTTTAGCATTTTCAAATGTCACAGGGTCACATTCTTCTGCAGTACAAAACAAAAGTGATGTAAAGTGTTTAATGGTAAACCATGAGTCAGATCTGATAATCCAGACTACAGCAGTGGCCTCAGGATGGGAAACATCACAGAAAATCCATCACAAATTGTGAGCCTTTGCTGCGATTACTCAGGCAGGGAATCAAATCTGCTGAACTTAAGAAAAGTCTCTTGTCTTTGCCCTTGTTGCAGCAAACAGCTTTTCACTCTGGTCTTCCTCTCAGTGAGAACCAGAACTAAAGGAAGAAATCTCTTTTGAAACAAGCTGGAAAGCAAAAGTATTGAGACAAAGCCTGAAAGCTCTCCTGAGCATTACTGAGGGAAAGCCATTTTCAACATCCCTAAAAGTCATCTGTATGTGAGGAGCTAGGTCCTCTTCTAATTGTCATCATTCTTCTGCTAACTCCATGAAGAGGTGAAGTCACTCACTTCTGGTGAAGTCAAAGGAAACATTAGGAGAATAAAGAGGGTTGTTTGAAGGATGAATGAAGGATTCAAAGACTTTCTTAGTAAAATTGCTATTACCTTTCAGATTTACTCATTTCTGTAGAGACTAATTAATCTATGCAGGAAAACAAATAAATACATGTAAAAAAATAAGTGCTGTAGGTACATCTCAACACCCTGGGTAAAAAGATATAAAAGATGTAGATACTTATTACCCACATTTGTTCTGATGTTCTGATTGTTTCTTTTAAATTTTCCAACCAGAATTTTCTAGTGAAATCATTGCTTTGGCTGAGCAATCAATCATTAATCAAGATTCCCTGACAGTAGATCTTTCAACATAAATGTTTTCTCCTGTCTTATTTGTGGAATATGACCAAATCATCCCAGTCAAAATCCCAGTTTAGTTGCTTAACAGATTCACACCCATTTAAAGAACAGAGAGCCTTACAGGTCCACATCTACTTAATTCACTCAGTGCATAATTTCTGTCAAGATAATATTTGACTGTTTCCAAATAAAGTTTTTGTTCATTCAGGAATCCCCTTTCAGTCCATCCATGAACACTCTCCAAATCACCTTCAAACTCTCATTCATCTGTAATAGAAAATGAATTGGGATCTCTGATTCCAAGTGGAACTGGTAGGAGGGACTGATGCTGGGAGGAAGAAAGGGGTGTAGCACAAGGCTGACTCTGAAGCAGTTTTTTTACCATGGGGGCTGGTAGGAGCTGCCTGGGCTGCCGGTTGAAGCACAGTCATCAGTGCCAGCTGCCCACAGCTTTACATGACACAGTTGGCACTGTTGATTTAAACAGACTGATGAATGTGACCTCCTGAATGAAATGTTAGTAATTATGCCATATAGACAGAGAAGGCTCACATAAAAGGCATCTCATAGCAGTTTTCTTTTTTATTTTTGTTTATCTGTTTGTTTTGAAAGGGAGAAGATTAGCTAATTTTCAAATGAGTTCTCATTTATTAACACAAATACTCTGTAGATGTTCCCTATTGAGTGACCTTGGCCCTGTATCTCCCGTGCTAGTCCTTTCTGAGGGAAAAAAATACAAACAGTTTTCAGGAGGGTGTTAAAAGAATGAAGACCAAAGTGTGAGATATCAACAAGAATTTTCCTTTGTTAAACTGTGATCACTATGTGTGTTAAAATAAGGAGCAGACCTAGAGGGGTACAGTTGTCCTTCATGGAGGATTTATTATAGAATGATAATTCAGCAGCATCTCACTACTAAGCATACTTTTGAACTCTCTTTAGTTTTTAGTGGAATGAGATGCTGTCATGTAGCTGTTACTGGTGCTTGAAGAAACTATTTTTGCAGAACAGCCAAGGAAAAGACAGCTCAAAGACACAAGTCCCTCTGTCACTTCCACCCAAACAGTGACAAGACAAAAATACACCTATTGTAAGTGCAAGTGGAAAAGTCATTAAAGGAAATAAAGTACTGTCATGTTCTTATGAACAATAACCCTCTGAGGCACTGAAAAATAGCCACAAAGCATCTGCTGCATTGCTGAAAAGAGCTTGCATTAGCCATAGGAGCAAAAGATAAGAACATCCTCTTCTGAACATGTGATTTGCAGGAATTGTATCCAGGACATAAATTAGGTTATCATTTAGTGTTATTTACATTCATACAACAATAAAAATAGAACATGATAATTAAGTCCTTCTTCTATCTATACACTATAATTTATCATTAAGACAGTCTCCCACAGATCTTTAGAAAACTAGTAGCATAATAGGAAGTCATTAGAATGTATATTTCTAGCTTAGAGCTATTTTAGGCTCTCATTACCATGGTATCTAGGAGCTTTTTGAGGTACTGAAAAAGGAGTTCCCCAGTGGACTTCATGTTGGCTCTTGCTCTCTCCCTCACTTGCCTTTGCTTTGGCTAAATAAGTCAGTTAAATAAAGCTGTGTGCAACTTAATGTGAAGTCTGCATGGTTCCTCCTTTCTGAGGAATTTCAGTTTGCAGAAAAAAAGTTATAACCACCTTTTTGCCTTCTCATTTGTAAAAAAGAAATGTAACTCTCAGAAGATGAATAGTTTAGTTAAAATGCCAGCAGTAGAATAGAGTCTGCGAGAGAAATAGAGGGTGTTTCAGAAACTGCACATAGCTCTCCGGTAGCCCAAAAGAGAAAAAAGAAGTTGAAGGCTCAAAGAGAAGCAGTAGTTTAATCAAGATGCATCATGAGATTACTGCAATGAGACTAAAAAACACCTGGAAAAGCCAGAATATTGCTATATACTCTGATAATTCTGCTTTCATGCTGCGAGATCAAATACTGAAGTGAAAGCAACAGGCAAATCATGGAAGAGTAAAAATAAGAGCAAACAACACAAAAATGGAGAAATAAGTTATTTCATTTCGCTGACTGTACAATTAAGTCTACCCATTCACAGAACCAAATGAAACAGAGAAAATTTTCTTTAAAAAAGAAAACATCTTAAAGTGATGTAAATTTTTTCATATTTGCTCTTTTCTTTGAATTTTGCCTTTTTATGGCTGGCGATATGACTGAGCAATCTGACTAAAAGTAAAATATCTTTCTGGTATATTTTTATATCTGTACGTCTGGTTATCTCAGAGATCATTTTTCATACAATGTTTTTTCATACAATGTGTCATACATTGTTTCGTACAATGTACCTAAAAATGTCGTGGTTTTTGTTTTCAAAACTTAATCTTTGCCTGGTATAAAACAATAAAATTTCACTGGATATTTCTAGATCCATGGAGATCTAAATCAGTTAAAGATCTTTTTAAAGCAGAAACTTTATTTGCTCTGTATTGGCTAGGGGTTTTCCTGGGAATTTTTTGTATTTTTTCTGTTTTCAATCTCTCCCTTTAGACATATTTATAACAGGAAACTTGCCTAAGTGTGCAGAAAGTTTCTTATTGGTTGAAAATTACTGATTTCCTTATTATATCTCTTACTCTGAAATTTCTACCTGGTCTCAATCTATTTATTACAGGTTTTACTTCATCACTCTTCCATGTGCTCGTCAGCTGTTTCGTCCAAGGGAATAGATGTATTTTTTCTGCACTGTGTGTTTGTATGCAATCACTGGTTCAGTTTGGCTCAAGTCACTGATGGCTTAAGTCACTGATGGCCTTGTGATCAGGAATGTGTCCTTGAAAGAAATTACTCCATATCTGTTGGGATTACAACACCAAAACACAAGTTCACGGCAGCTTCTTTATGTTCAGGTTGGTTTTCTACACATAATAAAGCTGCTGTAACTCCTGTCTCAGTGGCTTGGCTTAGAGTGAGAGATTAGATGGAGAGCAGTAGCTGGACTGGTGATATTTGGCAAACACAGGACTTTTCAGTACTGGCAAAAGAACACTTTTTTCCCATGGTCTGGCAGATTCACCTGTCTAAACTGTGGCTGATGCCTTCCGTTAGCAGCCGGCAGAATAATTATTTTCTTTGGATTTCAGAAGCCTAAAGTTGCAGGCGTCTTGGCAGAGCAGGTCGTTGTTCAGACTGCAGGTCAGAGCAGTTCACTCCAAAAGTTTCTGGCACACTATTGTTTCTCTTCAGCTTGGTTTGATTTCCTTCTTTTGTTGTCTTTCACTTTCCAGTCTCTATTTGCCAGCATATAGGCCAACCTACTTATCTTCAATCATCTCTTATAGACATTTCCTATAAGTATTTTCCTTATAATATTTCCTCCTATGACTGGAGGGGATATCATATTTAACTAGAATAAGAAAACCAGCCAGTTTTCAGTGATTATTTTGAATTTTTTACTGTGATTTTGTCAGAATAAAATAACTTTTTCTAATACTGATGGATAAATAAATATAAAAAATTTTTAGACTTCCACAAAATTTAAAATTGTTCCATTAAAAATATGGGAAATAAGGGAATTTAAACATTTCAAATGATAATACTGTCTCTGCTGTGCTTTTCATGACAATGTGTCAGTAATATTGCAGTCAGTTTAGTATCTTGAAGCCCTGGTCACTCATTGCTCGTATGGGGGACACACTGTATGTCTCCTCTACCCTGAAGGTTTGCTTGTCATGGAAACAGGAACTTGCAAGGCATTGTGAGGAGGGGGGTGTTATACACTCAAGCCTCATAAAACTGTATTTTTCCACAGTGAGTTTTTTGCCACTGCATCAGTGGAATGTGGATGTTCCCATGTGGTTAGCTGTAGTCAGCAAGGGAACAGCAGCCACTGGATTCCCACCCTGAGATGCCTTACAGCTGAGGGAGAAAAGGGCTTTTAGCCTACCACTTTTCCCTTAAATTGTTCCTGCACTGTCTCTCTGTGTCTATTATCAATTATCCAGACATACAGCTGTGCTTTACAAGAATGTTTTCTCCTTGATGGGGGGAAAATCAAATGCCTTCTCTAAAATCAGTTCACAGATATAGCTGTCTCTAATGGTATAAAAAACTACGTTTGTTAGCAAAACTGACGATATAGGAAGGAATCAAGTAAAAAAAAAAAGTCTCTGCAAGAAAAAGTAAACTTCCACTTGTAGTATAAAGCTGTTTTCAGGTGGCTTTGAAATTCTTCTTTTTCTTGGTACCTCCCAACCTGTTTTAACTTTAAATTTGATACCCATGATAATTCTAAAGAATATAGTCCATCATAGTACACATCAACGGACTGTGAGGATA
The DNA here is from genome assembly GCF_020740725.1 of Corvus hawaiiensis. Taxonomy (NCBI): domain Eukaryota; kingdom Metazoa; phylum Chordata; class Aves; order Passeriformes; family Corvidae; genus Corvus; species Corvus hawaiiensis. The sequence continues at coordinate 48,944,737 of NC_063215.1, read as the reverse complement.
AAGAGTTTTTGGGGCGTCATTTCTCTTAAACAGATTATTCAAAGGGTCACTGGACTAGATTTTTTTTTTTTAATTAATCTGGGAGTAGAGAATGTATAAGATTGTACTTTATGTGTGTAGTGCTAGAAGCAAAAAAGCAAAGCCAGAGTTAGTAAAATACTTTTATTTGTCTTAAATAACCTTCACTAAGTGGAAAATATTAATTATATGTCAGCCAATAATTCTTGAGTTTATCTAACAGGTCCACAGATAATTAGGGAGGTAAAGAAGAAAAGCATAAATAAACAAAATTTTAAAAGTTGACACAATATTTTATAACACAATAAATCAAGCTATGTAGAAACCTTTAGCTATGCAAATTTTTTGCAAAGCTCAATGCATGCTCTGCTTTTTTTATCAAATGATTTAGTCTTTTCAATTGTGTAAAATGTTACATCAAATAAAGGACAGCAGAACTTTCATTCACAAATAATGAGAAACACAGTATTTAATACATATTTAAAAGCTTAGATCAGTCATGATATTATAGAGACATTGACCTTTGTTTCTTGCTTTCCTCAGTAGGTGCAATTTTCAATATCCCCTTCAATTTGGGAGTGCAAGGGCATATATTTTTTTAATGAATTCATGTAAAATTTGTTGAAATTAATTTTTAAGTTAGCTACTTATTTTATCTCTGTGATTTATACTAGCTGAGGAGATAAATAATTACAAACACATACCGGCTGAGATGATCTGAAATTTTTGACCCCACTTAAGTGGAAATACTTTGACTGGTAATATTCAGATGTTTAAATATTCCTAGTGAGTTGATAGGCATAAGACTGTTCCTTCTAATAGGATGTTACATCATTAGGAGCTCAAACTTCTTTGAAAATCATTGACTCTAACTTTTGTAAGGGCCTTTGAAAGCTTTTTCTCCTGTTTCTCCTACAACTATTTTTCTCTTCAGGAGCTAAAACTCCAAAGTTCAGAATAGGTTTTAGAGGTGGGTGGTCACAGCCCAGTGGAGGAAGAGGGAAGTGGCAGAAGGCTAAGTTAGGTCACAGCATAAATCACATGTGGGGAGTGGAGAGGTAAATCACATTCTCAGCCTCAGGCCAAGGCTACCATTAGACTTTGAGTCTCACAAAGCAGCACAAACTGCTGGCTCACAACAAGCAGAGGTGTAGGTCCTCAGCCGTGCTCAGGCTGGGTGATTTGCCATCTCGTCTAATTTGGCATTTTTCTAAATATGCCTCCTAGAAAGCATAACATCATGGACACTTTGTGATTTACTTTTCACTGCATTTAAGAGATTTTACCTGTGTCATCTGTGCTGATCACTGTATCTGTTAGCAATATCCGGGAGTGTTTGTGTTATTGACAATGCACCGGTTTACACTCTTCATTCTCTAGTTCTGCTGACAGAAACCAGCCTATATCCAGTAACCCAGTTCTTCATGGGCCAATTTTGAGTACCTCCTGTTACTGTGCTAGCATTACTAGCAAAGAATAAGATCTTGTATGAGAGGGGTTGCACTGCTTACTTGAATAGAAGTTTAACTATTCAAGTTCATCTGTGCCTCAGATGACAATCATTGCATAATATGAGTTTCATGTAGATTATACATTAGTTATATATTCCCTAAATAAGCATTCTAAACTCTATTGTCAGGGTTCACAATGCTGAGTTTGCATTCATTTCTGCCCCTAATATCAATGAAAAGCTTTATCTTACTTCCGTATGAGAAGTACAAGACCCTTAGAAATGTAATGTCAGTCAAATGGAATGCCTAATTCTATCTATTTCATTGAGTTATGCTATTCAGTCCCTCAGATTTCATGTAAAATGAATAGACAGGAACAGGAATTAGCATCAGGTTAGACCAGAATGTACTTGTTGCTCATTTACTATGGGTGCTGACGCACCTATTACAACAGTTGCAGTGTGTTTTAGAGGCATGACATTTCTTCAGCTGTCAGTAGGGGGGAAGGGAGAGAACTTTTTATGTTCTGGACTGAGTGCAGGATTAACCTTTCCTAAAGCTCTACTGACTGAAGTGGGGAGGAAGGCAAAGCTTTGCCTGAGGACGTCTTCCAGCCTATGCCTACACACTTCTGTGAGTAGCTCCCCTACATAATGTGATAGAAGTAGTATTGATATGGACCACTAAAAAATTGTTTCTTTTCCTTTTAAACCCAGGAACTTCAAAGTATGATGCAAGCATGAATGGTGTTTGATTCATGTGCCCAGTGATGTAGATTATGTAAGAAAGAAAAGTTCAATTTATTTTACATTTTCCTCTAGGTTCTCTTTGCTCATTTGAAGATCAATCTCTCGGGTGCGTCTGTAAAAACATTCTTTGCAACTGTACTGTCTGATTTATTTACTAATTGTAGGAGAGAATTTATAGCTCCCCCTGTTCCCACCACAAACATACACAGGTAAAACTAGAACCTTCCTTGTGACACACACTAAATTTAATTTCTTGATTTTGTTCAGCTTAACTGCCATTACAAATATCTCCATTCCATGATTCTTAGTAGTTACTAGCACTCATCTAATGAAGTTGCATTTTCTTTTTCTCTTTTGGGAATTGACACATGGAAAAAACCCCAACTTTTTATCTAATTGGCCTTGACAGGATAACAGCAGACCTGTTATGCTGGCTTTAACAGTATTTCACTAGGCTCATGTCATTGGTAATGAAATTTGTCTTAGAATGTTGATGAATTTTAAACTACCACTGAAAAGGAAAAATAAAAAAAAGTAAATTAAAATTCTTACAGTTCAGACTGTACAATGGTCAGAGTTGTGCCTTGATCACCTGTCTTGTTACTTCATTTTTTTACTGAGTTGAGGAAAGACAGGAGTCTGAAGTGACTGCGTGCATGTACGTGTGCCTCTGTGTGTTTGTGTGTGCAAGCATACAGATATTTATGAGTGCAACTCTCAATCTCTCCCACGGCTGCCAGATACCTTCGTGCAAAATACTTCCCTTAGAAAGGAACAAAGATTTTCAGGCTCATTGTCTCTTTTACCCAACACAAATCCCTAATTTTTTCTCTTCTTTTACTTCACCACTGAAATTATGCCACCTTATAACATCACAGTTGGGAATGTGAGGATGTAAATGGAATCTCAGATGCCCACCCTTAGTCTCCTTCACTTTCATAGTAGAAACTAGATTTTATTTTAGGCAGGAACATGGGAACATGTAAATACCCCGGGTTTTTTTCCTGGGTTTTCTGAACTCAATGCCGTGAAATTCCCCATGACCAAAAATCATAAGGCATTGCACTGCCTGGACAGAAGTAGCTTATGGTGAGGTGGTAGCTCTTCAGGCATCTCATGTCTCCATGGCAATACACAAAGGGGAAGGGTTTGGAGCTGCCAAATGCTGTGAAACACAGACAAAACAGCCCACATAAAATAATTTACATGATGAACCTACAGCATAGGAGTGAGTTGAACACGTGAGAAACTCCACACAGCTCAGGAGCTGTTGTGTGACCCCTCCTGTCCTATGCAATAGACTGGACTAGTCACAAAAAATGTTTTAAAGCATGTGCCAAAGTAACTTCTATTAAAAGGAAGATACTAAAAAAATCCCAATATAATGAAATCAACCAACATAAAAAAAAAACCCGACCAAATAAAGCCAAACTATTGATCAAAATTTTTTTGTGGTTTTCATGCTTTAAAAAACTGTTTCTTTTAATTTTTTTTGTATAGTTTGTATTTTAGACATACTTCCTGAGCAGCATAGCTTTCTTTTCATAACTCCTAATCTTGCCAAGAAAAAGAAGAAATCCTAAGTATTCAACATGATTCAATCCTTCTGTGTATCTAAATTATTACTTTCATGGAAACAGAAGTATCCAATTTTTTCTGTTCCTGAGCACACATACCTAATTGGCTAAGAAGGTACATTGAAATTCCTTTGGGAGACTTTTATACAGAAAAAGAACATCCCTTCAACGTATGCAGAAACTAAATTGGAAGCAATCTATAGATGAATATTTAAACAGTTCCAAGACTTTTTTTCTTGGCGTAGAACTTTTTCAATGTGAATTCTGCTTATATCCAGTATGGTTCCTCTGGCCACAACCATACAGCCATTTGAACCATATCTAAGAGCAAGTTTTTCCCTGAAATCGTTGACTATTCAGAAACTTAGTATCCCATGGCCTGCATTTTTTTTTTTCTCTCGACTCATAGCTTGAAACTAAGACATCCTACCATCAGAAGATAATAATGCTCCTTGATGAACTTGGGGGAAGGTATGATGGCTCTGGCCGTGATAAAGTCAATTTCCTTCATATGGATTGGATTTGTGATTAAAACAGTGCTGATTACACACCAGTGTCTTGTCAGTTTATGAGCAGTGCTTGCACAGCATTGAGGTTTTCCAACTTTTTGAGGGTGTTTTGTCCCCACTCAGCCTCTACAGCAGGTAAAGTACGGGGTCCACAAGAAGCCAGGAGGGGATGAAACAAGTACAACTGACCTAAACTGCCCAAAGGAATGCTTCATGCCATATGGCATTACTCTCAGCATTAAAAGCTTGGAGAAAAGATGGAGGAAGTGGGGATCTTCATGGTCATGGCATTTGTTTTTCCAAGTAATCACTGCGTGTGCTGAGGCCTTGCTTCTGAGGGAAGAGGCTAGACATCTGCCTGCCAACAAGAAATAGTGAATAAATTCCTTATTTTGCTTTCCTTGCACACACAGCTTTACTTCACTTATTAAACTGTCTTTATCTTGATCCATCCTGTCTTTTCTTTTCTGATTCCCTCTCCTGTCTTGCTGGGACCAAGCTGGAAGCAAGTAGCTGTGTGTGGGTGCCTGGCTGTTGTCTTGGTCAACCTACCACAGCAGGTTAAATTGAAGCAGCAGCAAGCCCTCAGAAGGTTAGGAATAAATTCACACCTGAGAGTAGGTGCATAAACTGCAATCCAGCTTTAGTAGTATATTTGAATCATTTTTTAGGGCAAAATTAAAAAGACACCGACCCTTGTGTGTTACTGGGAGAGGAACACTGAGGACCAGTACCAAAACTTCAGCCACCAGTGATTTAATCTCACCTGGCTGACTTCTCTTGGGAGAGGAAGGCAAGCACTCATGTTGCCAGGCACTGAGCAAACCTATACATTTCATCTGAGACATTAGGTTTTCTCTTTTCTCTGAAATGCATAAAAATGTGGACACAACACTGAAAGGATGCTAGTCTTGTCAGATCAAAACCTGAGGGGAAGATGTGGAACTAGCAATGCACATAGGCTTCTAGTTATGCTGGTAAAATCAGTGCTGGAGAAAGAAAAGAAAAAAGTACTTTTTTACAGGGGGAGCAGGGCAAATAGAGAATCACTATGTGTAATGCTTCAAAGTCAGCCACCCTGAAAGGAGTACTGCTACAATAAACACTTTGACTTTTTTGGGTACATAAGAATAAACTCATACTCCATAGTTTAATGATGGGGTTTCGATAAACCACAAACCACACAAGATTTGCGTGCACAGGAATTTCAGGCATACAGTGCAAATCAGAGCAATCCCTGTTTGTTAATCAGTGCAGGATCATAAACTCTGTTCCTGTGGTGTAAAACGTCTCCTTGGCTCGTGTAGGAAAGCCCCTACTTCTCATCCTTGCCACTGGTTTTCAAATGGGAGCAAAAACAACACTTACTGATAAGTGCAAATACTTGAAAGAATGCCACAGAGATTTAAATGTTAAAACAAATCTCCTCTATTGTTGCAGGAAGACTAGGTGTTCACGGGCTGAGTGATTGAGCCGAGGGAATTGTATTTAAACCTAACAGCATAATTATTACTTTCCTAATTATTTTCCTCCCATGTAGATACACACTAGAAGAGGGCAGGAACCAAACTGTCAAAAAGGGCTGGAGGTAATTAATACTACAAGTGAGAAATGTAGCCAGCAATATCATGCTTTCTCATGGCCCCTTCCTTGCAGACAGCAACAACAACATTGCACAAATGACATTCCTGAAAGTGTTCCTGTAATGACCCTTTGAGGAGGAATACAGAAATGTTATGAGAACCTGGAAGGCTATTTCTTGACCCTTTTTTCTCTCAGAATTTCTGAGAAGCCCTATTCTAGATTTAATTTCATGCATTTTATTTTTGTAGCAGTCCAGTCCAGCACAGATGTACCATGGCCATCGTTTGGGGCAATTTCAGCTGCAGATAGAAGGCAGAAGGAGAGAATAACACAAAAGCTTCCTCAACGCCCACGTTGATGGCATATTAAGTAGAAACTCTCATGATTGGTCTTATAGCTGGTAAAAAGTCATGCTGCTCAGATCTGCCATACTCCCAACCAAAATTAAACTATTGTCCTTTACAAGGTTTTATTTTCTGTATGAAAGAAATTATGGCAACAGGCTTCTTGCTGGGAGGTCAGTCGTGGGTGGATGTAATGAAATAATACCTGTGCACGTTCAGTAATTACAGAGGATGGTCTGGCTGCTAACTGAAATGAGATCTAAATTTTACATCCTGTGTTGCTGCTGCCTGATGATTCTGGACAAAACGTTTTACTCTCATTTCTCTATCAAGAGGATAAGCTTGTTCTTGCACCATGCAAAATCAGGTTTTGTTTTATGGTTATACAGCAAAAGCAAAAAAACTCCTATTTCTTCCCCAAACCAAATTCCTCATCTTCCAAGCATAGTGTGGCCTGTGTACTGAGCTATTCAAGAGAGACAGGTGAGATTTCTGCTGAGAGAAAGGGCACAAAGAAGGCTCACATAGCATTAACCAGCACAGCAAGTGTCCCTGGCTTCTGCTTGAGCAAAGTGCTCAGCAAATGAGATACCAGCAGTTTTGTCACACAGACGTAGTTGAAAAGGAGGTTGAATTGCTGGCTCGGTGCCTGCCTTTCCTGGAGTGGACATATTCACTTAAAGTATAATTTTCTAAACTTTTAGAAGAGTACTTTTGCTATGGATGTTTGTAAGATGGAGAATTAGTGAGGAGTCACAGTTTGGTGATGCCTCAATCTATCACACACTTGCTAAGCACAGAAATGTTTGTTGTCATTGAGGGAGCAACTAAACAGGTGAGATAAAGTTAAGTGATGCTTAAATGCCAGTAATGTACAGGCCATAGATGATGGGAAGAATTTCTGCTTGGAGCTGTATTAGAGCAGCATGCTCACATCAGCAAAACCCAGTAGGTCACGTGTCAAGCTCATTCTGGACTCAGACAGATGCAGCAGACTGAAGAGGAGCTGCAGTTTTCCCATAGAGAAGTTCAGCATGATAATGCTATAAAGGTTTATCCATAAATTGGTGATGTGGAGTTCTGATATGCCTCAGATAAAAAAATGGAGTCATGGCTTCGGCCATATTTAGCTAAAGACAATGCTATATAAGAATTGGTCTCTTCTGCCAGACCTGCACACAGATGCTGCCTTCTGAGTGCTAACCCTGCAGAACCAGGGCAGCTGAATTGCAAAAGCTGTAGTCAAATACACCAGATTTAATTCCTCGGTTATGTTTCAAGACAGGTTGAGGACCAGCCACAAGAGGGATAGGGTGGAGTCAGATACACCATTCCAAGGAGTCCCACAAGTTAAAGGGGCTGTGACTCAGTCACCATCCCAGCATTTGTCTGAATGGCTGTGCTCCATCTCCTGCATCTCTGAAGTGTCCAGGCAGCATGTTACATCCATGCACCCCACATATAGATATAGATATAGATAGATATAGATATAGATATAGATATACTGCAACTTTTGATGGTACTTAAATGTCCAGTACCCTCACTACAAAGCACATCAAGGAATAATCTTACAATTTACTATAGGATCTGGTTTTGTACTTTACAAACTCCGTGGCAGGTGATAACAGAGTAAAGCAGGCTGCATATGGTAAGCCTCAAACTTCACCTCATTCAGTGCAACTTCCCAAAGGCTTCCTGGACACCTCTCTTGTTCACTTGGGATGCAAATAGGCCTCCAGATTGAGGGGAAAGGAAATTTGGAGCTAGTGAAGAGCATAATCCTGACATGGAGGTGGAAAAAAGTGGTTTAAATCTCTGCAGTTTCTTTCTTGAACATTCATGAGGGGGGGAAGTTAATCAAATACCTCTCAGTGTTTTGTACTGGAAGTGAAAAACTACTGTTATTCTGTTCCAGCACAGATTCTTGAAAGCTAGCATGCCACACCTTAGGGCTATTGTTCAGATTTGCTAAAGAAAGGCTCTATTCACTCCTCTTCCCTGTGAAAATATAAGTTGTCTCTGCTTGAAAATCATCGATACTGTGCATCAAAGGATTCACCCCAGCTGCCTCAAATCCAACTCCAGTGAGAAGCCTGGTGCTGCTATGTTAACAAAAACGGAGCTGGAGTCTACTTAAGGCTTTTCAGCTGTGTAAGCAAAACTGAATACTGTTGCCTCAAAAGTGAGGACAAAATAACTTGCCAGGTCAGAGAGTCAACATGGTCCCTTCTCTTCCCTTCCTCCACTACCCTCATATTCCCCAGTCTGAGGAGACCTCTCAAGAGCCCTGGCCGGATGAGTGAGCAGTGGTCTCTTGGCTGCATTTCCAGGCTGGGGCTGGACCTGGAGCTGGGGCTGGTCTCTGCAACCTAACAAAGCGCTGCTCTCAGCTCTGGGGCTGCAGCCAGCACTGATGCTCGGGTCCCACCTGCCCAGGATGGGGCCATGGCTTCATCCTACATTCTGCCAGCCCCAGGAGAGCACCAGCTATGCACTCCTAGCAGTAAAACAGGGAGCAAAGTCTGCACTGTCTCACTTAATGGGCATTATGTAGAAGCTCCATCCAGACACACTATTTGCAGGGGGTTTAAAATAACAAGTGCTATGTGTTGCACACAGATTGGCCATATCAGACCTTTCTGTAGGAAAACAGCTGCCCTTTAGGACTTCTATATCTCAGAAATTATGTGAAGTAAAACAAGTTCATTTGTGATTCCTTGAGAATACAACATGCAATTCCTACTCCTCAGGGGAATAGATACAGTTCTCCTGGGAGATATTAGACAATATGGAAAACACTGTAGTTTTATTTTCCTAAACATATTTTTCAGAAATTTAGAAATTAAAAATATTGGAAAAATTACAGGAAAAATATTTTTTTCCTGTTTTCCATGTTGCTAGCTAAACTGCATATTTTTTGCTTGTATGTGAATGTATGGGGGTGTGTGTGTCCCTGTGTATGAATAACATATATAGCAAATCCACACTTCCTGTTAAAATTTTCAAAGAAAAATACTAGTTAAATGCAATAAAAATGAAGCATCCTAAACTACATTAGATTATTCATTATTTTTTCAATAATCTAAGTGTCTTATTTGAAGAGTTTTGAAGTTGAGATATATTTTGTTATAATTTTTTATATAATCATAAGAATGAAAGGAGAGTATTTTTTGTTATGTTTGGCTTTCAAAAATATATTCCTTTCTGTTTTCTAATTACATGCACATAGGAAAAAAGGAAGAAGGAAATATGTTCTAATTACATAGAACAACTTTCTTTTTAATTGAGAGTGGAAGAGAAATTCATTCATGGTGCTACAAAATATATGTGAGGCAATTATATCATCAGGACTTCTTTTTGTGTATAACTTATGTGCTATGGAAGTGGGGCAATTATGATATCATGACTTTTTGTTGTTAATTAGAAAATTAGTCTGCTGTTTGCGTAATTGCAAAGAGATTCTCTTTTATTCAATCTTTCTATAATAAGTATTAGAAGTAATTATAAGTAAGAGAAGGAAAAAATAGCTTATTTGCAAAATAAAAAAGGCAGTAGTGCTGCTTTACTACTATAACAGCTTGAGTTACACACCATATAAAATACAGAAGATGCCTCTTATGTAATGGTTTCAAATTCAGATTATATTTGAAAAGCATAGGAAAAAAAATCACTTTATGCTTGAATTGTAGAAAGGCTTGATAGTTTCAATTACACATGAGGTTCAGTACAAAACTAGAAAGGACATGATCTTTTGTTAATTATTCAGACCAAAGGCTAATATCCCCATTAACAGCGGACAAGGCACAAATTCAGAAAAGCCTTAAACATGATGTTGGTGTTCAAGCTTTTTGAAACTGGACAATACAGCTGTAAAATAGTTAAATGGGATGATGTGAGAGTTTGAAAGCAGGCAATGGATGTGTCAATCCCTTGCACTGAGTCTGAGCATGAGGAAAGTGGGACCCAGATACATCCACAGACTGACATGGCTCCTTGGACATCTGTAAGATCTGGACCCTGGCCTTTTAGTACTCACTCTCTGAGTAAGAAAAGGGAATAGATAAGAGCCAACCCCTATTTTGCAATGTGTCCCTGGTCAATGATTCTAGGTGGTTAAACCAGAAAGGAAAACAAAGGCTGCCTTTTAGATTTTCTAAGTCTCTTGCTCCTTACATTGACACAGCCTTGTACAAATATCTGCACATAATAAATTACCAGGGTGTTGGGGTCTCCTCCCCCGCCGTGTAGCCCTGGGAGAGGGGCCCTGAGGGCACAGACACGGGGTTTCCCTGTCCCTGCTCAGCCTCGTTCCCATTGGTTGGTTTGTGTTCCCTGCGCGGGCAGAAGGACCCTTGGTCCCGTGACTGGAACAGTTCCTCGGCAGAGCCCCGGCCATGCGGCTGGAGAAATAAACATCTCTCTGAAACATCTAGCAAGAATCCATCCATATATATTTCCTTTCCACGGGACTCCTGGTTTGATATATGCGTGTTGCAGGATCCCCACTGCAACACCAGGGTATAATGTAGCAGTCTTTACTCTCCTTGTTTCAGCATAATTTACAAGTATAATCCAGACAAAATCCTTATTTATGGAGAGATACAACACTACTAAAAGTAGGAAAATTGTTGCTTTGCTACATTGTTTCTTTATAATTTGAAGGGAAAAAATGAGTTTACTATGCTTATTTGCATTAAGTTTTGTATTAGATGAGCAGTTGATCCCTGAATAAAAAAAGAAATTAATTTAAGCTGAATATCTTTCACACTAGCCATTTTTCTTGTATTTTTGGTGTCATTAATGAATATTTACAGATGTTCAGCCAAGAGTACATAGCCTGATGTTTATAGTCCTATTTTAAGATTTAACCGTGTAAAATCTTCCAAGTGGACATCCCACTTACTAATGCGACCATTTCAAATTGATGTTTTATGGTAGTGAGAGCCATGGCCACTGCTTACATGGCTGCAGTTTAAGTTCTCAAACCAAAATAAGTCTTTAGTTGCCACAGTACATTCTTTTGATTAAGGTTTTGCTATATTTTGATACAAAATCAAGAAATTAAACTCTTATATGTACCTAAGGAAAAATATTTCTTGTATAAAATGAGACAGTTGTGAGCAGTCTTTCCATATCAAAATATGAAAACTCAGTTAGTGCCACATTCAACAAAATTAGGTGTTTAAACAGCTGCATTAAATAAGAATCAGTTCCAGCTTACTGAGTCTTTGGTCTCACATTTCTTTTTCTTTGGGAGAAAACTACATCAGACTTTGTTATATCTCATTTAATTTGCCATTTAAAAAACATGTTTTCTTTTTCTATGTTGAAACTGCTCTATGAAATCATTGCATGGCATCCCTCTTCTCCTTGTCCTTATCTTGAAGCAGGATGTATTTGAATCACTTGCAGCCCATATAGCCCTCAGGGCAGGATTTCAGGAGTGAGCCAGTAGCTCAGAACAGGTGTGGAACATGGCTTAGTTTAACCTCTGTGCTCTCTGGCTGCTGCACTGCCGTTAGGTCTCTAAAGACACAAATGCTCCTCTTGACCTAAATGATCTTTCTTTTTGCAAGACATAATATGGCAACTATAGTTCATTGCCCTGGAGTAGAGGGCCCTGTCTGGTCTACTTTGGAGGCCATTTGGAAGATGAGAGACAGAAAGGTCAAGGCTATCTTTATTCTGAGGGATATTTTGGTAAACTCACTGAAAAATGAGGAAACATTGAAAAGTGTGTGTTTGGCTGCTAGAAAAGGGATCCTGGTTTCGGATCAACCTGTCTGCATAGTTTTAAGCTGGAGAAGGTCTCTGATAACAGGAAGTGTGTCAATCCCCTTCAGCAGGTCACTGTGTCAGTGCTTAGAGCTCTCAAGTAGGACGTAGCACCCAGAGACTGCAGTTCTCTGCTGGGGGAATCAACACCATCTGACCTTGAAGGGGAGAACTCAGACACCAGGCAGCACTCCCAGTTCACCCTGTGCTGTTGTTGTACCGCACCATCGTGCCCAAACCTGCAGGAACACAAACACGTACATCGTGCTCCAGGAAGTTCCAGCCTCCAAGTCAAAAGGTGGTTTTGACTCTCTGGCTCACTGAGTGGGAGGATACAGACCAAGAAGGTGGGATTGCTATACTTGGAAGGGATTTCCTTAAAAACTTCTGAAATTTATGTTTGCTTTTCTTGCAAGTACTGAAACTCTTCCTCCAGGATGAACAGAAGTTTTATGCAGACCAGAAGGAAACTGGTTTTGTTTAAGTGAGAAACAATAGAAATATTAATTCTAAATTCTTCTTAAACAACACTGTCTTCAAACTGCTGACCTCTATTACATATCCTTAGATACAATTCAGCAAAGTCTTACACCCACAACAGATTTGCATATCTTTTGGTTCCAGATGAAGATATATGTCTATTTTTTGTGAGGAAGATGCTATTATTTCTGTAATCTGGTTTTATAAAGCAGCTTAACTGCTGTTTGCCTTTTTTCCACATCTATTGGTAAAACAGAATTGCTCTTGGACCCACTGATTTAAATGATTCTCATACCATAGCAATACTGCTTCAAAGATATTAGAATTTTTTAGAACTATATGAATGTTTGTGAGTTTGGTCCAAACGTGTACAGATCTGTCAACATGTATTTAAGATGTTTGTGTCTTCTAGGAGAAAAAAAAAAAAAAAACCAAACAAAAATGCCCCAGTTTAAAGCACAATTCCTCTTTGAAATTAAACCCTTTATTAAAAAAACACCGTAGGATTTAGTGTTTACTTTCAGTGATTCCATGGCACATATGTTCTCTTTATAAGCAATAAGATTTTCTTTTCCTAACTGCCACCAATGAGCTCAGTGTGTTCTCTGAGCTCTATTCTTTTCTTGAATCGCTAACAATAAAGGGTCTCCAAACAAATTAGGCCAGTGCTACATCTGAATAAACCCCTGGTATTCAAATTACGCCCTCAGTGAAAGCCACTCAGTCTCATTGCTCTTAATGCTTTTGAACAGGTTTTCAAGAGAAAATTTTACTAAAGCAAACAAACAGACACAGCAAGCTGTTGGTGACCAAGATCTTCACCCTTTCCCATTACCCATTACCATGGTATTTAAGTCCAGCCCGGGATTGTAAGTGAGGAGTTCCAGTAATGCAAATCTGCAGTCACACTCACAAATAAGACAGGAAGGGTTTTCTTGCTTTTTTTCTGTACTGCATTTCTATTTCAGGGAAATAGTATTAGCATACAACACCAGGCTGGGTAAGTATTTTGGGCTGAGAGCTCTTTACTCATCAAAGTATTTAATTGTCTGTGCCCTTCCAGCTTCCCAAAGAAGTGCCCCAATATGTTGTGACTAGGAAAAAAAAAAAACGAGAGGAAAGAAAAATTATTAGAAATATCTGATCGGGTGATCCATAGACAAAGGGTTCAGGTCGTTTACTCCTTTCTTTAAATCACTTGAAAAAGTCATAGAATCATAGAAACATAGAATCATAGAAACATAGAATCATAGAATGGTTTGGGAGGGACCTTAAAAATAATCTAGTCCAACCCCCTGCCATGGGCAAGTTGCTCAAAGTCCCATGAAATCTAGCCTTGAACACTTTGAGGAATGGGGCACCCACATATTCTCTGGGTAACCTGTGCCAGTGCCTCACTACCCTCACAGGAAATACTTTCTTCCTAATATCTAGTCTAAACCTACCCTCTTTCAGTTTAAAGCCATATATGTCTTTTACATATATGTATATTTTAAAAGTGGCCAATATTTATAGAGAGTGTGTTTATAGACACCCATGAAAAAATCATTATCTTTTGTCAAATTGTGCCACAAATCCTTGTGCTTTCATTACACATAGACTGGCTATCTTCCATACACAGTGTATTCAGAACAAACCTCATGCCTTTTAAAACAAACAATAGAAATTAATTCCTCTCATGTCATGGAAATACTATGCTAAACGCTTGAAAAAACGAAACCTACTATCTCTCAGTGAAATTTATTTAAATCGGTAATTCATTTTTATAGGTCTGTCTTAAGGCATGAACACACAAATAAATATAACTGAGTTAGAGTAGCTAGCATTTGTTTTTTTCCACAGCATTGTGAACGTGCTGCTGTTTATCACAAAATGCTAATGGCCTCACTACCCCATCCACAGAAGCAATCTGAATAAGAAAAAGCTAAACAAACTTCAGCTGGTCAGCATCTGTTTTCAACGTACTTGATCAGATGCATGACTAGTCTGAATTCAAACAATCACTCTCTTTCTTCTTCGGGGAATTAAGGGTCAGCAAACCTTTTAAAATATTTAAATTACAGAGGTTTGGTTCTTAATCATACTAAGCATTCTATACAGCATATTATCTCTAGCTATTCTTTTATTTGCAGTTTGATTCTAATAGCATCTTTATTTGTCTTCCAAGTAACCTTCAGTGAAATAATAAATTCCCCATGAGTTCTCAGGCATTTTGTTGTTCTTGCAGAAGAAAAATAGGCACAACACTGGCAGTTACATCTGAATCTGTATCAAATGTGAGTTTGAGAACATTCCCCACAGATCTGAAACACAATCCTATTTTATTCTACATATAGCCTTCATATTGCTAAATTAATAGGTGCTTTATCTAAGTAAACATGAGAAAGAAGTCTCCCTAGAGGTATGCAAGGCAGCAATCCGGGTCAAATTTGCCTCTTGTATGTATTTACATGAATCCTATTAGCTAAGGTAAGTGCAAGAAAACCACAAGTGCACATTGCATTTGAGCTTATGGATGCACAGCATCTTCCCAGAGATCGAGCAAACTGCCTGTGATAATATATTTTAAAAGTTTCTCCAATATGGAATATTTTTGAGGCTTTTTTTGGTTACTAATGGAGGTTTTATACAATTTAAGATCTCTGTAGACTGCAGACTTTTTTTCCACGTGCCTTTTAATTATAGTCTGTGAAGTGCAACTAAAGAGGGGACAAGGTTGAGACTAAGTGAAGGGGACAAGCTGAACTAAAGACAATGCCTCATTTTAAAGACCAGCCATCCCTCTTGAGAGCTGCAGCTACTATGTGTCTGCTCCTCTCCACATTGCCTTTCCTGATTGTAATTGCATTTTACAGTTTTGAAGAGGGCGAAGTTCAGCTTTAAGACATTCCAGCTCTGGTTTTAAGGGTGGCATAAAGAGCAAAGGTGCTGTTGACAAGAATTACATTGTTTCTATGGAAAACTAATTGATGGTTGCAGAGATGGCAGAGCACACACATTTTGGTACCCAGGTTATTCACTTATGCCCAGACAGAAATAGGCTGTGCCAGTGCAGGTTATTGCTAGTGTCATATCAGATCTGCTGTCAAGTCACTGCCCAGTTCTCACCTTTCTGCTAGAAATAAAGCAGGAGCAGGCTGTCTGTGCTCTCACACTGGTGCCTGGTTCAGTCAGCCCACATAAAGAGGAGAAGAGGTGTGTAATACTATGCAGCACAAGGGAGTCTTCATTTAAACATCTATGTGCATCAATCCAGCTAATTCCAGCTCTTGTGCTCTTGGGTTTTATTTCACATTTCCCATTTATTTTCTCTCCACCTGGTTGAATGAGGAGATTATTCTCAGTAAGTGAGGTGTCAGTTCTGACATCAGAACATGCTCAGAGACATGAAAGATTTATGTGCCCTATGGTGGGATCTAGAAAGGGAGGGTGGATGTTTGTTCACAAAAGATTTTGTAATCAGTAAATCTAGTCACTCTGAACTAACTGCTTTTTCATAATTATGTGTATAAAATGGAACAACTCCAGCTTTACACAAGCCTCAGTAAAATTTGCTGGATTGTATGGTATTTATTTAAAAAGTCTACTCAGGGTAAATGCTAAAAGTTCATGTTTACATAGGAGATATGGAGACTGAATTTTCCATTGGCAACCTGTGTATTTAATCCTTGTTCACAGAATACAAAGAATAAGTGATGTATATAATAGCTGGGATGAAGGAGAAAAGTATGTGTGTAGTTTTGTATGGAAAATATATGCAAGTTTTAGAGTTTTCAGCAGGTGTTGATTCCATCATGCAATCAGAATCTGCACAAATTCTATAGTGTGTAAACTTATCTCCTTCCTGGAGCTTGCCTTTTAATGTTAATATAAACAACCTCAAAGTAACATAAACCAGAGCATAGTGTTTCTCCTGTGCATGGCTATTCTTCCAGTTTTTCCTTGCAAGGCCATATTTTTTTTCCTCTTTGGGCCAGGTTATGTCAGGGTCTTTGCTACTGCTTGTTTTGAGGTAACAGGAACCTTATTTCAAAGTGAGTCGGACAAAATGGCTTTGCATCTCTCCACAGGGAGCTACCACTTGACATGTCAGACAGCTAGCAAAGAACTCAGGGCTGAAAACTGGCAAGGGGGGTGAATGGAAAACACTCAAAAGAGTGGGGTATAAAATAAAGATAAAGGCTTTTTTTCAAAAACTCAAACCTATATCATTTACACAAGAACTCTGAATGAAGCCACTTTCTGCTTTGCCTTACATGTAAGCAATGCCATGTGGGACATTTCCCATTCCTTTGGCAGTCTGGAAAGCCAAGGCAATACATCCCATTGGTTCCAGCACGGAGCTGCCTCCCGCTTCAGGAAAGCCTGAGGGAAGGACGCTGTTGCAGCTGCCAGCTGGGCTTGATAGCCAGAGGGACACGAGGGCAAGGTCCAGGTCTGTAAGGAGAAAGGGTCCAGGCTGTGTGCAGCCTCCCTCATCTCAAGGAGGAAGCCAGCTAGAGTTGAAGTGACGTGAATTATCACTACTGTTTTCGTCTAGGTCTCCCTGTGCCTTTTTACAAATATTTTACCAACTAACCACTATGCTGAGTAAAGTTCATTACCATTCACTGAGCTTTTTTCCTGTTGTTCCTTAACACAAAATTGTCTATACACAGCAATCGCCACTGCTTACAGAATGAAAGCAAAATGCTGAAGGCTCTCAAGCTCAGCTGAAGAAGTATCCACAGCCATTTATTATCCCTCCCAAAATGGCACAGTTGAATGAATACCGCATTTAACAAAAGCAATTTATTTTGGGCTTGAATACAGCCTGCCTTACACTCCAGAATTCCAGGCACACCACAAATGCTTCTGCTGATACCTGACACAAAGGTTATTCCTGTGGCACTGGCTGACACAGGCAGGGCAGCGAGGTGCCAGACAGAGTTGCACCAAGATCCCCTGCCCAAGGGACAATTTTAGCACCAGCAATCTCACCATGTTAGCCTTAAATAGTATGTCTTTCCTACAATTCTGAATAAAGTAGTTCTATAAATTGATTTATATCTTTGAGTGTCTTTAAAAACATGTTGTATTCTGCTAGAGTATAGAGAATGTGCTTCTCTCTAGTATGGAAATTCTCTTCTTGATGAGCATTACAAAACTTTGAATTTCTTTCATCCTTCAACAAAAATAATTTTGTACAATTAGCTAGGGAACAGAGAAATACATCCAAAGCCAGCTTTTCACACGTATTACCTTATACAATGAACACACTTGTTTTACTACTCAACACTACTGGGAAACAAATACATTTCTTACATGATATGGCATTTAGCATATGTCAAGTTCTTTCCTAGTTGATTAATTAGTTATATCCTTTCATTTTTATTTTATTAATTATTAATAATATATGAATATATTTATTAATTATAAAATAATTATGCATTTCTAGATGCAATTTAAGATTTTCTAACTATTCATAGAATTCTAGCCTGAGGACCAATTATTTCATCAGCCTTCTGTTTAACACCAATAGCTAAGATCAGACAAAATGCAAAGGTGACAAGCCTCAGATTTACATGTCACACCTTTAGAAGCATCCCTCCCCTAATTACGTATGTTTTTTATAAGATACATAACAGTATGTGTATATATATATTACATTCACCTTATATGTACTCAAGCTTTTCATCTTCTCAGTTAAACTGTTCATGTCTCTGAGAGCTTTGAAAATTGACTGTCCTTTCTTTAAAAGATAGAGGTTTCTTTGGCTGGAGGGTTAGTTCTGCTCATAATACAGAGTGAAAAGCAAGAGCTCAAATTAAGTTATTTTTTAGCTATGCCTAGCAAAGTGTTGGTATATGGATTTTTTCACTTCAGTCAGAATAAATGAATAACTTAACACTGAAATATTGATGTAGATGAAGATAACATTTAGAACTCATGATGTATTTCCAAAGCAATTTACAAACATGACATTAATTACTAATGAGATTATTTAGTTGCAAGTTATAATCATTAACTCATTATTTTTCAGAACAGTCATGTGACACAGAGGAAATCACCTTAACAGAAAACATGGAGTCTTCTTGAACCTTTTTTTCAGTAGTTTTCCTGAAAACTACTATGTCTATACAGCACTTTATCATTTGTTCCAAGAATAACTACCAATAAGTTAGCTTTAATGCAATAACTCTTCCCCCATCTGAGAAGAATAATCCTTTCTTTCTTTTTCTACTTTCTTTCTTTTAAAATTGAAGGAATGGTGTTTGTAGTGTCCTTGGAACTTCCTTGATGTTTTAGGATTTTTTTCAGACCATTGCAAGTATTTCTGAAGAGGGGATTGTAGTGAAAAAGCGAATGTAATCCTATTAGTTCTTTTTACTTTGGTGTATCAGTACAATTATTGCACACTCAGTGTGGCACTTCTTTTCCCTGAAAAATCTTCTCATATCAAACATAATATGCACCGCAGTAGGTTTAAATAAGTGCATGGACTCATGTATTATGTGCACTGACTGGAACTGTCACTTGGTATAAAGGGTAATGTTGTCACAGTCAGGGCAGGGTAGTGTTACATTTCACTTCATGGGCAAACCTCAAGTGTCATCTCTGTAATGACGTCCTCACAGTTCATCTGTAATATGATGGACAAATAATACTAATAAAATAATGGTTATCATGTTGCACATATATACTTCTGCAGATCATAATACCCAATAGGCTGTTAAAGGCTATAAACAGTGAATTTTTTTGGTGTCTCAAAAATGCTTACACCTGAAAAAGCATCTTTTTTCAGCTGTGCTAGAGAATGTGTTCCACTATTTTCTCTTTTCTATTTTTCCTCTTCCTATCATTGTAGGAATAATTTTTAAAAAACTGAATTGGAATATTTCAGAAGATTAACCCAAAGATGCATTGCCAAAAGGAACTTGATAGAACAGAATTCCGCAGCTCAACAATAGAGTCAAGACTCAAGAATGGGAGACTCCTATCCACTGGCAAAAGATGGGAGATTTCCAGACATTAGTCTTAGGAGGTTTTTCCTGCACATAAATCAAGCACAACGCATTTGTCATGG
The DNA here is from genome assembly GCF_020740725.1 of Corvus hawaiiensis. NCBI lineage: Eukaryota > Metazoa > Chordata > Aves > Passeriformes > Corvidae > Corvus > Corvus hawaiiensis. The sequence continues at coordinate 48,925,184 of NC_063215.1, read as the reverse complement.
CAGAGACGGAGGCAGCCAGGAATGGAACTCGTTGGGGGTGGAATTTTAGCAGCTCCTCCTATTAGGAGTGACTGAAGAACCACCACTATGGCCAGGGAGTAACCACATGGCTAAAGAGGCAGGCTGGAACCTGGAGTGGGAGTAAACATGAGTACCAGTATAGTCCAAGCACTGATATCATTGGTACTTCCCATCCTGCCTCCCCTGTGAGCATAAGAGGAGCCCGGTGCAGAGGAGCACTGTGTCCTGCAAAATGCTGTTCTCCCAAACTATCCAGTGCCTTGGCACTGTATCACACATCAGCCCCGAACATCCCTATGCCCATTCTTTTTTGCTACCATGTCAGACATTAAGCCCTCTTCTTACTAGGAAAAGTCTCTGGGACCCGGCTGTGCACACTGGGCAGTGTCCCACTGTGGCTTCGGGGAAATGAACACAAAGGTTATTGGTTCTTGTTGGAAAGAACAGCTCTGGTGTGCACCCTACTAAAACAAAGGGATTACAACAACCCCGTGCAGGGCTACAGGCTGGGGGAAGAGTGGCTTGAGAGTTGCTCAGCAGAAAGGGATTTGTGAATGCTGGTTGACAGCCAGCTGGATATAAGTTAGCAGTTATACTTGAATTTAGAAAAGATCAAAATATGTTTCAAAAGCTCAAGACAGACTAAACTCAAGAACTAAGACACTCTCTTCTGCTCTTTCAGCTCCCACTAATACAGGGAAACATTAGGTGAGTGCCAGGAGTATCCCAGACATTGGTGACCCCAGATGCTCCAAGCCGTAGGAAAAGAAGAAGAGAACACTCCTCACAACAAGAGTGAAAGCCCCCATTGACTGGTCAGCTAAGCATGAAACTCAAGAGCCTGAAAACTCAAAGTCTTCAGGATTTACCTGGTTTACTGAGTGGGGTGAGTTTTGATCCTAGAGGGGGGCTGGTAGAGGGAAGGCAAAAGAAATAATTTCTCAGATATTTTCCCTGCAGCTCAGCAGCAGATCTTCAGCAAACAAACCAATTTTTTCAGTGGGAAAGGCAGAAGAATGTAAAGGTTAATGCACTCAGAGTTTGTTTAATATATGCCTTATTAAATACTGAGAAGGCTCTGGTGGCAGCAGCTATATTCTCAGAGGAGAAGCCTAGAAAATTATTAGTATCTAATCCAGCAACAGATCACAGGTCATCATAGTACAGATGGGTTGGTTGATGCAGAAGGGGACCTGTCATGCTGGAATGCAAAGGAGGTGCAAAGTACCAAGCTAGACCCAGCTTTCTGCTCCAAAATCACAATGTGGATGCAGCCATCCTGACTTACTTGGCTGACAAACTTGAAATAAACCAAAAGCCATGTAATTGGAGTCACGGTTAAGAATACTATTGCAAAATATGTAAGTAAAGGAACAATGCCAGAATTTAAATAATTTAAGTGTATAATTTAAATTCTTTGCTGAATGACTGACAATGCTTATTCTATTATTATGATGCTGAATTCTATATATAAGTATTTGAAATTCATCATTTTTGTAAAGTCCTTAGAAATCTCTTAGAAACCAACTATCAACAGTGGAATGCCAACATCAGGCACTGATTGGCAGGGGGAGCTGGAATTTTTTTCTAATAATTATCCTGTGATTCAGAATATCTTTTTCTTTACTGAACATGTAAGTCAAATTTACAAGTCTATCAGCTATTTCTAGAATGCAAAAGCAGGCAGACTAGGCCAAATAAGGCCAATTTGTGCAAACATGTCAGACTGGTAGAACAAGGAAGATGAGTGGAAGTTGAAGGACTATTATAAAGCCTATCCTGTCAATTTTGGTGGCACCATCCAGAAGAAGAGCAATAATCAACCATTGTGAATAGTAGTTTTTTAAAAGTATGACAGCTGTCTGCTTGGTGAATCGAAACAGAGCTACTAGGAGAGAGTATTAAGTTAAATTCAGCTGTAAATGATGAATTTTGAGGGTATCTAAGAATAATTCTAAATATTATAATCTGGAAAAATTTTCTGTTATCTTTGTATTTCAGGAATTCTCTCTTGAACTAACATCTTTCAATTGTCCTTTCAGTGTCCACATCCCAGTGTCAATGATCTATTGCTCATTCCAGTGCAAGCAGTTACAGATGTGTGTTTGACATTGTTTTCCACCAGTGTTTCCTGATCAGTGCTTATAGGTTAAGGAGAACATGTGGATAGTGGGGTTGATAAACTTTCATTGCTTTGTTGTCACAGCCTGTATTTTTATGTATCAGTTAGTTTAATTTCTAATTCTTTGCAAAATGTGTTATCTGCAACTGGATTGAAGGAGGTTTTCCTTTTTGAATGTTTCTTACTATTTTGCCTGATTCAGTACAACTCTTTAGCTGAGTTCACATTTCTGTTTCCAGTGATTTTGTACCTGGAGAAGATCTTTGCAGTAAAAATAAGGAGAGATTCCTCTTTACAAGACAGAGGCCTCAGCACAGGATCACCAGAATGTTTTATCCTGAATCAAACATAAAAGAGCTAATTAGGCTTTGCAATGACTCTTGTTTCCACAGTTCACTAGTTGCCCTTTCAACACATGCTGTGGATTTCCACTCAGTTTTAAGAGCCATCTGGTTCTTGCATCTCCTGCCTAGGGCATGATCAGCTACTTTCATTTTTTCCATGGTGTAAGTGGGCTAATATCCATGTATCCCTACCACACTTTAAAGTTCATTTCCACCCTACAGTGCGTGTCTAGGTTTTCCTGCACATACTGTATTTGGCAATAACCATTTTTTTCCCCAACTTTTTTTTTATTTTCCTTTTTATAGAAAATGTAGCTCTCATAAAAAGGTGGTGGACTGACAACTCTGTCAGATGAAACCTGGCTTATCTGTACAAGAGAAATAGCAAAAGGATATGGCAAAGCAATCTTCCTTTAGTGTTCCTAGTATCATGCATTATCCTTGAACACGACAGACATTCTTCAGGACTGAAGGCAAAAGTCCCTGTAATGGTTCAGCTATCATGGATATGTTATGGTGGTGATGGTTAAATATACAAGGCTTTGCTTGTAACCATTTATGCAATAGTATTCACAGACACAGGAACACTGTCAGATGATACTGCTAACTTCTGGCCATTAAATCTACACGTGTGACTCCATGGTTCCCACTGTTAAATGTTTTCTTTCACTGATCTTAGAAAGATCAGGACAATCAGTATTGCCTGTTGAAAAAGTTTGACGACTTCGGCGGGGGAAGACATTGCAGACAACCAATGTGATTGATAAAGCAATCCAGAGGCACTTATACAGTATACCAGCTTGTTAACTCTTAATTGGCTTAAACCTATCAAAGCGCATTTCTGCTTCTACATAATTAGACTACATTGGCAAGCTTCTACTAGTTATGTTATGATTAAAGAATTCAGAGTTCACCCTCCCTTCTCATGGTCAGTACATCTTATCTGCACAGCTGCACATCCTCAAAACTCCCTTTTTGTTCTCAGGCCTGTTTCTCACACAGGTGCTTTCTCATGCAGGCAGTTTCTCACACAAGCCTTTGCTTGCAGGCCTTTTGCTTGTACAGTTCTTTTATTGATCCCATAATTCTATCAATGACCCATGCCCCTGATCCTCTAACCATTCTTCAACAATTGCCCAGAGAATTTATATTACTTTACAACTTTACATTATTCACACTATTTTAAATATGTCTCAGATTTAAAGTGGAGATTGAAGGCTACTATGCTTAGGAGCCAAAGTTCCTGACAGTCAGAGGCAGGGAGACTCTAGAGAACGCTATGAAAGCACCTGAAATAGGGACTTACTGATGGAGTAAGTGGCCACAACTTGAGACATAACAAAAAGGGCTTTAGGGGTAAATTACTTCTTCTCCCGTGTTAAGGGCATCAAACTGATTGCCACAATTTCCCCTAGATCATCATGAGTCTGGCTGGTTTTGGTAAGTTTTTTCTTCCCTTTACAGTATGAAACCTGTCTGGTCTGGGCATATCTCACTTCATTGCTGCTGAAGAGCTTTTGGCAGTGAAGGCACTTCTAAGTGTATGGCAATTCCATGACAAGGGGTTGATATGCAATAGAAAGAAAATAGATAGTATTTTATAGAATGACTTTTTTTAATATAGATTATAAGTTATTTTCTGAACAGTAGAATTAACAAAACACATTTATACTGTTATCCCTCACCCAGGTCCCCAAAGCTCCTTTCCCCTCTCAACCCCACCAAGCAATATAAAGCAGTACGTAATACATGTGTTATATGTGTACTGGCTAGGGAGCCATCTAGTTGCTTTCAACAAAGCAAGTCTGATTTCTGTCTAGCTTTTCCATCAGTCAGGAACTGATTTGAGTCTCTGTCTTCAATTCAGCCACTTATTTCTATGGAATTTGTTGGAAATTGTCATTGAGAAGTCTTCTGTTATTTCTACTTTGGCTTAAAATGTCCAAAAAGAATCCCTATGAAAAGACAATGTGATATATACAAATATATTTGTAATTTATATTATAACAATATTGCTAAATAATACAGATATAAATGCATTTACTTGTAGCTAGATATTATATACATTAATAGATAAGTAAAATGAGATAATGTGATCTCATCATTTCATTTTGTTAGAAAGAGTCCACGGGCCAGGAACTGGGATTCTTCCTCCTTCACTCTCCTTTCTGCTCCCTTGAATTTCCTAGGTAAGGGTTTTAAAAACAATTCCATTTTTATTTATCTCAATGGCATTTGAAAATAGAATAATTTCTAAAAAAGGGACAGCTCAGACCTCCACAGCCCTGAAGCCACATTCACACTTTTTTTCTTACAGACAGGTAGAAAAGAGTAGGAGAGAGAGAAACTTCTGCTGCTTTCCCCCCCATCAGTGAAGGTACACTCCCTGATTTGTCAGCATCTCAAGGTTAGGCAATTTAGGGTTGGGCAGCCTGTGCAAAGCAGGTTTGCTTAACAGTGTGAGAAGTGAGCATCGAATCAACCTCAGGCTCACCTGCATAAGGTAGAAGCCTTATCTGAGATTCTGTCTCTGCTCTGAACCACACAAAACTTGGTAATTTTTGCATGGGACATCTTGGATTTTAATCACAAAGACTCAAATCATATTATTTTTTCTAGGTGTTTGGAAGGCCAGCCAGCAATCCAGTCCCATACTTTTCTTTCATCCTGAGAAAAGGGAAGAGATGTGGTGAGAAAATTGGAGAGAGAGACACAGCTACAAAAATAACAGGTGAATCTATTCACATATTGACCTCCATGTCAACAGGTGAGGACAAAGGATATTTTTTTCTTTCTTATTCCCCACGCTTTACTTTAAGAAGCAGGATAGTATGTCATGCTATTACTGAGCTAGTAAAGTGATCCATCAGATTGCCACCTCCTGCAAAATCCATAGCTTCTTGATACTAAATTTGTACCTTTGCAGCTGCATCATTTGTACCAAAAAATTTCAGGATAGGTCATTTTTTCAAAAAGTAGCTATCAAACAGCCAAAACTTAAATCATCTTCTGTCCTATCCAATATCTACCTAATGTGTTAAAGGCAGGCAGCACTGGTCAGACAAATACCATGAGAGAGTACAGTACTGCTGGCTTGAGTGTGCTGGGAGCCTGATTATAAGTCTAGTCCTTCATCCTGTGTGCCCACCTCCCAAAAATAACATGTTTTCCATCAGCAGGTGTAAATCAAAAATCAATCCTTCTTAACTTAGGAATCCAGTTTCATTAAAATATGATTAAATATAAAATAATTAAATAAACAATAAATGCACTCAGGAAGAACTAGTCTTGGCAGCAGCTTTGTCCTAGTAATTTGAAGTGATAAAGTGGTATCCCAGATATGGACTAGATGATTGGCCAAGCTGTTATCCACTACAGCTGCGTGCCAGGAGGTAGCAGCATCCTCCTGAACCGGCTGCTGTCCTCAGTCTTGAACTTTGTACTGAGGGAAAGTGGACATGAAAGTAAAAGATTTATGAGGACTTGCAGAGTAAGTAGACAGTGAAAAGAGAGGCTACATGAAAGGTAAAATGCTTACACAAGAATTATCTTGATCTGTGGAAAGAAAGAGAAGCTTTCTTTAGAGCTGAAGCAAAAGAGCACAGATTTGAATGCTCCTGTTGCCAGGCAAACTAAGCAATTTTTTTATCTCTTTTTTAAATTATAAACTAGTTTTATATCAGCAGCTAAGCAGTATACAGAAAAATAAAATTAAAACAAAATCCTATCCTGAGAGCTCCTTGTCTTCCTAAGAGAATACCCATGGACACACAGAAAGCCACTCCTGCAGAGTGCATGCGTGTGGTAGGGATAATGGAAGAAAGAAAATAATCTTGATACAAATTAAACTTTCCACATTTTTTTAAATCAAAGAGATTTAGGATATTCATAAACCCAAATCTGTTCCCTCAAATGATTTCAGCAGCTTGAGGTGAGTTCATTAAAACAATGTATCTCCAGTCTTTCAGCAGAGACAAGTTCTCCATAGGACAGTGCTTTTGCTTATCTGGGAAGAGCTTCTTGCTGAGTTCCTGCTGGGTTATTCAAGACTGGCACTGGGCTCCTGTTACTCTTCTCCTGCTGAAAGTTAAACTGGTTTCAGCTAGTCAATGCTGCCTGACAGATCTAAATAAGGCAATGTTGAGCTTACAGACCACATTCTGATATAGAATATGATTACCATGGGAAGCCTTCCAAATTTGAAACAGCCAGGAATTTTAACCTTGGAGCCAAAGCAGTCCTAATAAGGGGGGAAATTGCCTCCTGAATTTCGTTTGCAATGTAACATTAATAGGAAAAGAAGTAACTTGTACATACTTCTCTTGTCTTCTAATAAGTATGGTAAAATATAAGGAAGATTCAAACCCCAGATTATCTAAACTAAAGATCCATATTTTAACCAGAAAAAACAAATGATAAAAATATATACACATAGCAATGAAAAAAAAATGTAAAGTCTGAACATATGTGTAGCATTTTGGTTTGGAAATTAAGGTATCTGGGTTCAGATAGAATTATATTTACGTGTCACATTTTTAAGCAGGGAGGACTTGTTCAAAAAAATGTGTGCTTTACCCAGCTCCACTACTTGGTCTGGCAAAATGTTTTGTTTCTCATCTTGCTTCATTCATTGTAGCTATGTATAATTTCCATTACTTCGGACTTCACTGCTTGTCTGTTAGTGCTCAGGACTGGATGTGAGAAACGTAGTTAAACACATTTAACTAAGCATTTCTCTATCCTTCGTACATAGAGTTCCAGTCTCTTACATCCCAGATATGTGTCTCACACTACAGCTCTTGGATATTCAAAATGGATAGTGTCTCCTATTAATACTTACATCTCTGGTTTTGAATACCATACACGAAACCTGAAAAACATCATCTACCAGATCTCAGACATACAAATACCTTCCTTTAAAAAATCAGGTGCTCACAGCACACCTCTTTCAGCAGAAATCTTGTCTTATAAGAAAAAACTTGGGAAGATCTAAACACAGATATAAGTTTAATTTCCATTTGCTAGTGCTTCTTCATAATAACAGCAAAATCATAGTTATCCCCATTTCTGAATGGCTCTCGGTTTTTTAGTGTAAGGTAGATGTTGCTGCTTTTGTGGATCAAAAATTAATGTTATTTCTATGAAAATGTGAGGGTAATGGTACAAATACATGGAAATTTGGAAAGCAAAGATTTTTTTTATATATTACTTTTCTTATATACAAGTACAAACTCAGTAGAACAACTGTATTTTACAAGGAATTCCAAAGTCCAAACATGCATTTAAAAAGTCCCATGCATCAGGATTATCACATGGCTTCACATGATTTCCATACTTTCACAGCCCAAGAAATGTACTTAAACAAGTGAATGTAACTTGTGAAACAAGCAAAAAAGATTCTTCATATTCTATAAAACACTTTTCTGTATATAATGTATTAAAGATGCAGGACACACTCACAGAACGTACATATAGTTATTAACTTTGAATCTATATTTACCATGACTAATCACTCATAAAGCCTACTGATACAACAATAAAACAATTAATTCAGAAATTTTGTACCTAGAACAGAAACACTGAATTTGCTTCTCATTCCCATTTAAGACAAAGTATTGAGAAACAAAGCAGCATGGAAAAGACAGGCTGTGCTGTGTAGGGGGAGTAATTTATTAAAAGCCAAATGTCTTAACCCAGAATCAGTGTTCACTAATTCATTAATAGTGTTAGGCTCCCAGCAGAGCAACTCCTTCAGGAATGCTTTGCTTTGTAGGAAGTACTACTGGGATAAGTCTGAAACAGAACTTTTTCTCTAACATAACTGTATTTTCTGGCCATCTATCAATGTCTTTCTCTTTTTGCCTTTGTTTTTTGGTTGCTAATTAAACTTCTGGGTTTTTACTTCTAAAAAAGCTGTGGGTTTTTTTCTTTTAATCTTTAACAAAACAAAAACTATCAAGACTTGCAACTATGAGATTTATTTTCCACCTAAATATAGTTGCAAACTTGGTGAATGCTAATGGTTTGTGTAATCTCATTTTAAAATTTTATTTGCAAAGAAATCTTCCCAGTGAGAAATAACTCTGAGCCACCTTACTGAGTTGGTTAAAGGGAAATAAAAATAACAAATGGTGAAAGCTGCTGTGTTCTAGGGATAGGTTAATTTCAAAGTCTAGTAACAACATCTAATATGAATACATTATTTTTTCTCATTTAATCAGTTTTGCAGACATATTAACTAATTTTTAATGGTGCTTAAGCACCATGTCTCCAAATTCAGTTTAACCTCTGTCTAGAGATGAATGCAAAGTGATTTCCTCCCTCTGGTTGACAGTTCGTATGGCAGGGTTTCTTTATACCTTTCTATTTAGTTTAATCTACTTAGGGTCAGGGCTCCCGACCTTTACTTTGAGTTCTGAGTTCAGATGAAGCCCAAACATTGAGAGTGATCTCTCTTGCAGCTGCCATGCATCACCTGGTACTACATGAAGAAAACAAAGCAAGTGAAGAGACAGTCTAGAGGTTTACACACCATGTATCACCCTTCCTGCTTCTCCAGATAAAGAATTTAAGCATTCTCTTCTTTTTCTACTGGCTGTTGCTTAGGATGAATGTCCATAGCAAGTGATGACAGCAGCAGGAGGCAGTGAAAGGGGTGGGTGGGGGTGGGACAGAAAAGGACATGACAATGATGACTGCTATTTTGGAAAGTCTAGGGAAAAAAGTCAGCCAAACACCTAAGTGCTCCTGCTTCATAATGCCACATTCCAGAAAAATTAAAACAAAACACTCTTACCTTGAAAAATAAACTATCAAAACACATGCTAGTATCAACAGTAAAAGAATAAGGATCAAAATGGAGCAAGCTATACCGCTCTCAGTTTATGTCTATGCAAACATACTCTGAAATAATTTTTTACATCACAACTCTTCCTGAAGCCAAGCTCAGTGTGAAGCTAGTGTGAGGTTGGACTTGATATGTAGTTGAAACTGAGAAAGGGTTTTCTTTGGTGGGCAGTCTCTCAGCAGAAATTAGCAACCCAGGAAGAGGTGCTTCGCCCCAGAGTGTACAGTCCTCAACGACTAGCAGCACATTTCCTCATCTGTGTGTACACAGTTTCAAATGGCTGCACTGTTTCTTAAGGGATTTCTCTTTCCAGAGGGAAATTTTCATCTGTCACATGCATTTTTCATTCATTGTTGATTTCTGCTTCTGCAACTTACATGGAAACCATGGCAAATATAGCCATTAGAAATGTGAAAAATCGCACAGAGCTATTAAAAGATTTTAGAAACATCCATGGTATATAGTGATATTTTACAGAACTGCATCTTCTTTTCACTAAACAGGCCTGACCCTGTACAGTTAATTTGCTAACTCACAGACTAACGGTGTGACACAAGCAAGTACTGCATGTACTTCCAGCTTTTGTGGCATCACTGTTAAAATGCCTGAAAGTGTCTGTCTACCTCTAGATGAAAGATCCTAAAAAACAGAAAAAAGCCCCTAATGGAGACACTCTTAGTGCAGAGTTTTCACAAGAAGCCTTTCCAAGAATGGAGCCATTTGTAACTAAGCCCCAGGAAACAAATGGGTACATGGTGGATGTGAACTGAGAGATGCCCCATAGCTTTCACAAGTTGCTGGAGCAGGAAGCTAACTGAGGAAGGGCTATTCTTTGAGAAGATACTGGAGACACTTCTCTTGTTACACCTTTTACACCGTAACATAGAAGCCCGAGTCCTCCTCCAGCTGTTTTCCTCAATGGTAGCATCCTCTCCAGCTCCTGGCTCAGGGGTACACAGAGTTCTGCTCCATGGGTCAAGTTTTTGGCCTCATGGCTGGTGCCATGGGGGCAGGTAGCAACAATTACGCTCACCAGGGTTTTCAATGAGAGGCCCTGGGGCTGCAGTGCCCTTTCAGTGGGTATCGTCTCTATCAGATGGCAGGGGCAGCTGGGATCTGTCCAGGTCACCCTGGAATCATGGTGTAGCATGGGTATGGATAGGTGCTAAGCATTAGAGACTCTGCATGTCTGCCAGCAAAGACCATCAACAAAAGGCATGGTAACCTCAAATGGGAGATCTATGGACCAACCACCTGGGTTTTGTTTCCTAAATCCTTCCCACAGTCTCTCTCCCACCAAAGCAGTCTCTCCCTACTTTTTTTCCCATTTTGCCCAACAAAACTTTAACAGAATATATTTGCTTGTGTCAATGTGAAGCAGCTGGTTCTTTTAATATTTATTCATTTATTTTAGGGTACTGAAAATGATGGGACAATGTGGTCTCAGTGTCATAGGGAAATCTCTGCTCCTTTGGAGACACTCAGATGTTTGCAGTAAATCTCAAAGCCAAGATCTCATCTCAAGAGTCCTCTCTGCAGAAACACAGTATGGACCTACAAGCTTTAATTCATGATTCTGATGCTGCACAGTATATAAAGGTGATTATAGTTCTTTCAATTCCATCATATCTGGCAAGAAATTTTCCCAGATCACTTGACAAGTTATTTACATTACCTGCTTTGCCTCTCCAGGTGCTTAGAAGTGTTGCACAAAAAACTTTCCTGTTTAAGCATTTAATGCCTCATCTCTGCCTGGAAGTCTTCAAGGCCAGGTTGGATAGAACTCTGAAAAACCTGATTTAGTAAGTGGCATCCCTGGCCATGGCAAGGGGGATGGAACTAGATTATTTTTAAGGTCCCTTCCAATACAAACCATCTGTGACTCTATGATTCTGTGATTTCTGTATACATGACAACTACAAAGGAAGAAAAAATATATTCACTCTTTCTTTCTCATATTGAGAATAATAAAAAAAAAAAAACTGAAAGGAAATTTAAATAAATCATCATATATTTTAGATGTTTAAAGCAGCAAAAGTAAGATCAGTCCTTCCTCCCCAGGAATAGGTCTGTCAACAAAGACTGATTAGATTACTAAAAAAACCACTATAATGAGCAATAGACAGAAACATTGGACTACTTACCTACACTTTTTTATAGCACTTTATAGTATCTTTTCCCCCTCAATACAGATATCTTCAATTAACCAAGATGCATTACTAATTAACAGCAGCTTGGTTGGCAAGAACTCCATTGATTTCGTAGAAAGATCTGAGCACCATATAAGGTGCTGACCTTATCCATAAAGTCCTTATAAAAATTTAGATTCCATATACCTTAGAGATTTTCTTTTCCTTACCCTTTTTCTGTGACTGTTCAATTTAACAGATTGTCCCACTGTTTGAACATCTGGAATGAGTCATGTGTTCCTTTAACATGAGCTTCAATTCTAGTCTTTTATTTGACCCTTTTACCAAAAGAAGAATCTAGCAGGGTTTCTTAAGACATAATGTTGTCTTCAGCTAAAACACAGTGCAAAACTTTCTAAGTGGAAAGTTGATTCAGAAGGTTGTGTATGTTTGATTACCTTGTTCATTGTCATGGTTTAGCATAGTTTGGGCTTTTAGTTAAAGAGGGCTCCATCAGCCATGGAAGTGATTCTTTGCATAGAGGTGCTTACAGCTTCCTCTAGACCTGACAGAACCAACCAACTGGCTAGCTTGAAGGCAACTTTTTTAAGCCACTTAAGAAGCTTGACATGCCTCTGTGATCTACATTTAAGAACAAACAAACCCTGGGAAAGCTCTCTTGTTTCCGGCTTTTGGACAGGTAACTGGAGACCCGCGGCACGGCCCAGCGGGGCCCAGCCAGGCCCTGCTCTGCACGGCCCAGCCGGGTCAGCCTCAGCACGGCTTGGCTGAGATCTCAGCCGCTTCTGCTGGCCGGACACCTGGAGGGGGTGCAGCCCCCTCAGTGCAGGCCGGGCTGGCCAGGAGACAGCCACCCCAGAGCCGCTTGGCCCTGTTCCATCCACGGCCCTGCTCCGTGCGGGCCAGCTCCCACAGCTCTGCTCCGTGCAGGCAGCCCCGTGGCTCGGCCAGCCCCTCCCAGTGCAGCTGCTGAAATAAAATGCTACACCGAAACAAGCTCCGGCCGCCACCCGGCAGAAATTAGGTGACCAACAGCAAAAGGCAAATTCCAGCTGCAAGGCCCGGGTGAGATTAACTCTCTTAGTGCTGTAAGATTCTCCAGAACAGATGAAGCCTGTAGACACCAATCCTCTCCCAAGTCAAAAGAAAAGGAAATGTGAATGCACCTGAAGAAAACACCATGAAGACACCAAAGTCAGTGAAGAAGGAAGAGTTGAAACCCCGAGAGAGGAGAAAGAGGAGATGCTTCAAACCTAGAAGCTGAAATTCTGTTGTAAAGCAATGGTGATGGACTATGATACATCAGAGTACCTGTTGTAATTTCATGAAAGCATGGGGGATGGAGCGTTCAAACTGCAATTTTGAGCAAAAGCGCCTGTGCTGAAATAAGCAAATGTTGAAGTAGCTGTGATTTGATGAGAAGCGTGAACAGGGAGAGATGAAAGTGATGAAGACCCTTCCTCCCAGGGAAGAAGAAGACCTCTGTTCCTAGCGATGAAGATGATCCCAGACACAGGTGAAGAGGACCTTCTGAACAGCTCAACCTTAAAATGGTACCCCATTAGCTCAAGATTGAACCCTCAAAAACAGTTGTGGGGAAAGCTGTAAGTCAAAGGAAGGGACTTTCACATGGGAGCAGAGAACCAACCCGGGCGGCTGTCTTGCTGTGACATTGAAGCCATGAGAGAATTATTTCTTGTGGAGATGTCTCCATAGCATGAGCAAGAGAGACTCTTCTCCCTAAGTGAACTGAAGAAGATTATTATAGAGGTGGTAAACTGACTGAAAAAAAATCTCAAGGGCTGTCTTTTTATGTTGTCAGTGGGAGAAGGGAGAAAGGTGGGGGGAAGTGTTCTGAATGTTTAGTCTTTTTTTCTTTCTTTTAGGTCTGTTAATAAGCTTCTTTACATTCTTTTAAGTTTTGTGCCTGCTTTGCTTTCTCCTAATTCTTATCTCACAGAAGAAAAATAAGTAATGTATATTTCGAACCAAAGCACTACATTCATATTCAAATCAATGAGACCATCAGGGGAGGAAGGCCAACCTGAATGCAGATCCCTGAGACTTTCCCTTTGCAAAGGTCAGTCCTTCAGTAAAGATTAACCACTGTTATCATGTTCAGCTATTATTGTGTATTTCATATTTATGAAGACGTTTAATAAAATAATACTACAACTGAAAGAAATATATGTAGCAAAAAATAAGATATATTTTATATATTAAATTATATTTAAAAATGTAATATTCCAAAATATTAAAGGAATTTCATCCATTTAATTTAATTATCTTTTACATAGTACTGGGAAAATTTTCTATGGCCCTAGCAGCTGTGAAACAAATGCGTTTTAAAAATGTCTCAGTAGAAACTGCAAATATGAAAGACCAACCACTGACTCTATTTACAAAAGTGTTATGAATAAATGTTTTTGACATCAATGAAGCAAGTCTGTATTTATGTTGAGCGACCTGAGATCAGGATTCAATTATTTCTTAATTAATTACTGATGGCTCTCAGCTGGTGCATGTATTTTCAAAGTATGTATCTTTTTTATCTTGTTTACAAAATACTTTTATCTTGTTTACAAAATACTATGGGATATTACAGCAATAATTTGAAATGTTTAACCTAATTGCAGTGACACTACAGAGTGCATGATTATTATGGCTTTTACCCTAAAGAATCTGTATAGGAAGCAATCTTGTATGAATGAACATACGTGAGTGAATTCCACAGCTAGTTTTTGTCACCTTTTCTTTCAAGACCTGTTCAAGAAGCAGTAAGCATGAGAAATATAGTCTGGATTGTAAAGGGTTGTTTAAACATGCACAGGCCAAGAACTCTCCCAAGGCAACTAATGGTGGACAAAGCATCTTTAACCTTCCAGCCAACCCATGAAAACAGTGGTGAAAGGAAGATTCATATAACATAATCTCTCTGATCTCCTGCATGAAAACTTTTATCAATGCCAGGACAAAAGCTATCACTACGTCAGGTTGTAAACCTGTTGGAGTTCCCCATGAAATCTGTAAGTCATCACTGACTAATTCAAATTTCTGGTTTTTTTCAGAAAATAGGTTTTACATTGTTTTATTTCTGTCTCGTTAGTCATTCAGCTGAGGTCTTGGATAGACTAATTCTGCTGCTGAGGAAGAACCAAGTATTTCAGAGTAATTGATTTCAAATATTTTAGAGTAATTGAATTCACCCAGTGAAAATCTGTTGGATGAGATGGGACTGTAAGAATAATAGAGCTCTTTTGGGCTTCTTCCTCTTCCTGCCAAGTATACTGATCTTTAACCTAACAAAATTCAGAGGTATTGGTTGTACTATGCAGGCCAATGCATAAATCCTTTTGTTCAGTTTTTCCAGTTTTAAGTATTAAATATGCACAAACAGATGATCTGAGGCTGATCTTTGCCTCTGGGCTTCCCTTTGAGCCCAAAAAGCACAGCTGCAGTAACTACAATTCCTTCAGAAAAAAAAAGTTTCAACATTCCTTTAATTGAGCTTTTGGAGGAAAAATCTGGTTTTGGACAAAGTAATGATAGTTCTACCCATATGGCTGAATTAGCAATCAGACAGGCTACACAAAACTCTTCCTTTTGTACCAAGTATGGAAGTTGTATTTGGGCTCCAAGCAGTTCCAGCCTACCTGGTCTCCCATTCTGTGTAGTGCCTGCTAATCACCGATAAGGGAGTAAAACTTGGTACTGTTCACTTTTGATATTGGAGAAACAAAGCACCTGCCTTCCCTTTCTTCTTAATCAAGTCTTCCTCCTCTTCTTAGGGAAGAATCCTTACATTTTTTCTTAAATACTTCTGAAGATAGCAGGAAGGTAAATACAGCTACAACACAGAGTGGTAGTTAGTATTCAGGCTTTTTATGTTTTGGGGTTTTTTTCCATTAGGGAAGAAATTGATCATTGAGTCAGATATTTCTCTTGCATTCCTCTATTATGTCCTGGATATAAATGTCGTATACAAAATCTCAATTCCTATACACTGTAGAGCCTTAAGACCAGCAGTGGTTTTTTTATCTGTAGTACTATGACTCATAACAGCAAATATGCTACCTAAGTGTGAATTCGTTTTCATTTAGATGCACAGAAATACTCCTGTGTTTCTGTGTGCTTCTTTAGTGATTTCATTACTCTGCACAGAAACAGTCCTGTCATCTGACACTCACTTCTCCAGCTGCACATTCAGATGACTGATAACTCACACTATATATCTGAATCTTAACCAATTTATCAGAAAAAATGTGCTTTGGGCAGTGACTCCTATTGTTTCAGCTGTCTATTCCACACAGGAGCTTAACAGCTTTTCCAGTTATCTTGACAGATGGGTAGATATCATAACCTTCAGATTTTTCTAAAGTTTCACCTAATCTGTTGTACAGAAATATGGGTCTTCAATAGGAACTTTGAAAAGTGTTTTTAGAAAAAAAGAAAGAGTTCAGATCACTTTTTCTTCGCGTGATACCATAGCGATGAAACAGTTTTCACAGAGTGACTTCTCCAGTTGAACAGTCCCAGTCTGAGCACTTCCACTGATTTTCTGGATGGCATCAGACCCATCCTGGGTTAAATATAATCAAATTATAAACTATGTTAGGCAGAGAGCATATGTAGAAAAGGGGAAAATCCAAGTAACAATGAATTTTTTTATTGTAAATTGTGGAGTAATATCCAGCTGATTACTTCTGGGAAGTTCTTAAAGGTTTGTGATAACCGTGTACAAATGAACATGGAAATGAATGTGTTCTCTAAATCATAAAAATGCATTTCTGTTTCCTGGAAATCCTACAGCTTTCAATAACTAACAAAATGGTTAGTTTTGGTTTTGTAGCTGAAACCTGTTAGTATTGTCAAGCTTAGTTCTGTTGTAAAGTGTGAGAAAGTATCTACAGTATGTGTACAGTATCACTACATATATTGGCATACATTGGTTTTATTGAGAGCTGGACCCAGAATGACATGGCCAGAGGTGGAAAGATGACTAATTATACACATTCAGTATGTCAACAAGACCAATGTAAAGGTTTCAGCTGATACCCTCCCTGCCATCATATTCTGAATTTAAAATGATTATTCCTGAGAACAGTTTAAAATAATCTTAAAGAAAACCAAAAATATTTTTAACAAGTAAGAACTAATTTCCAAGCAACTAAACGAAACTAAAATATAAGCAGTTCAATGAATAGTTGAATAAATGCAGTGCGAATGGTTATCCCAATTTTCCTTTTTTCCCAGCCTTGGTTACTTGACTTCAGGACAGGTTACATTCTAGCTTTGAGACAACCTTAGAAAATTTGTTTCTCTTTTTCAACTATCCATTCTCCATACTAAACAAAATATAAAAAGCATCATTAAGTGAAGCCTGCTGCCTCAGGACGACAGCTTCTCACACAAGCAATTTCACTCAAAAGAAAGGGGGAAAATTTCTCTTTTTTGTCTATTTGACTTTACAGAGTCCCCTTGACAGATTGCTCCATACTATTGTTAACTCCAAGAACTTAAATGCTTGGAAATATGCTGCTACTTCTCCACAGATCTGTAAGATGAAAACTATGTTGGCCATAAATTTGGAACATAGGGAAGAAGACACTGCAGGCCTCGAAGGACAGCAGCGTGGATGATAGGAGGAAGGCAGGAGACTAGCATAGATGAGTAAGGACCTCCCGGTCAAACTGAAACGCAAGAAGGAAATACACAGGCAGTGGAAAAAGGTTATGCTTCCCAGGAAGAATCTAGGGATACTTCTCTGGAGTGTATAGTGGGATCAGAAAAGCTAAGGCCAAAGGATGTGAAGAATGATAAAAAGGACTTCTACAGGTACGTTACTCAGAAAAAGAAGACAAAATAAATTGTACCTGTCTCTGATAAATGAAACAAGGGTCTTGAAGAAACCAGCAAATACAGCTGCTAAGGCACTCTTCATCATATTTGAAAAATCACACCAGTTAGGCAAAATCACCAGTGACCAGAAAAGGAAAACATCACACCCATTTTTACAAAGGGTAAATTAAGGACCCTGGGAACTACCTGATAGTTACCTTCACTTCTGTGCTCAACAAGATTATTAAACAGATCTTCCTGGAAGATATGCAAGGCATACAGATTAGAGGGAGATTAGAGAGGAGATTAGAGAGAGCCAACATGACTCCACAAAAGGCCTGACTAATCTGGTTGTCTTCTGTGATGGAGTGACTCCGTTGGTGGATAAGGGAAGACCAACTGATACCACCTACTGTCAGCCCTTTGCCATGGTCCCACAGAACATCCTTGTTGCCAAATTGAAGAGATACAGATTTGATGGATGGACAGTTTTATGGATGAGGAATTGGCTGGAATTGACTGGATGGCAGCATCCACAGAGTTGTAGTTAATGTCTCAATGTCCAAATGGAGATGAGTAAAAAGGGGTGGCCCTTAGAGTCTTGTACTGTTCAATACATTTATTGGTGGTATAGGCAGTACGTGTACTAATAGGATGAAGGGCAACAGTCCTAAACTAAAAGATCTTAGATTTTGCTTAGATACAAGGAACTATTTACAATCCAGGTGGTGAGACACCAGAACAAACTGCCCATAGAAGCTGTGGATGCCCCATCTTTGCTTTAAGCAACTTGGTTTAGTAGATGTCCCTGCCTGTGCCAGGAGAGGCATAAGGAGATACTCTAAAGGTCCCTTACAACCCAAATCCTTCTGCGATTCTATGACCAAATCCTCCAGCCTCTTCTGGTTCTCAGCTGGTGGCCTGCCTCTGAGGGTCTTATGAATCTGAGCATTGGATTCATCCAACTGGACTTTACTGGACACCAAGTTTCTGTAAAACTCCCAGTCTTTTCATGACAAGAGTGTTGGAAGACCTCTGTTGGTTTACCAGTGTTCACTGGATCTTCAGAAACACTGATGAAATATGTTAAACCAACCTTCAAACTACCTCTAAGACATATAAAAGTCCTATATGAAATAAAAAAGATTCATCTAAGGCTGCCGAATATAGGTACTTATCATGTAACTGCTATAAATACTGTATCATTTCAGCTTCACATCTAGATAGTCTTTAAATTTCCCTTTCCTTTCAGAATATTTGGGTCAAAGGGCAACACAGGCATTGACACTTCTCTTGGATTTGTAATATTAAAACGTATCGTAGCAGATCTTGTTAAGTCCTGTTGAGAGGGACATTATACACACCCACATACATTTATAATTTAAATAACAAGGATACCTGAAAGGTGAAATGAAAAAACAGAATACATGGACATGAGGTAATTTTCTGACCAATACGCAGCTCTGCATTCATCAAATGAGGGTAAAATACCAGTTTTCAAAATTCCATAATTCATTAGACATTGTACTCTAGACTTCACCTTTTCCTTCACTTGTAAAAGACTAGTGTAAAGAATGGGACTTAGATCTTGTAGAAAATTCAAGTGTTTAATAGTTCATGAATATAAGAGCTCCAACTTTGTTAACAGGAAATGAAAAATTCTATTTGGCTTAAAGAAAGGACTGTGCTTAAAAGTTCCAATGGGGATGTTTTCTTATCTTTCCTTCTGTCTTGCAACAAAGCCTTTTAGATACTTCAAGAGAATTTCTTTGCTCTGTTTTCCCCATAATTTTCCCAAAATTTCTGTGGAAAACCAAACGTTGCTGACAAAGCAAGTATGACTCTAGTTTTATCAAACTGCACAGTCCTTATCCAATCCTCAGTTCATGTACTGATAGGCATGTGGGAAAGCTGCAACTTATACATAGCTCTTTCCAATAATTATCCTCCTCAGCTTTCATTACTTCTTCTGACTACAAGGATTCCAGATGACATTTTGGCAATTCTTTTCATTCCCAATAAATAAAAAAGTCTATGCTTTTTGAGTACCCTGTAGTCTAGAAACAATGCCAAGACCTCAGCACTGCAAGACATGGCTGTTACTATAGAAATGCAGCAGATCTGCAACTTGATTTGCAGATCTGAAACTCAGGTCTACTTCACAATTAAACGTGGCTAAAAAATTCTGACAAAGAATATTTATTCTTTCATTTAGTCATAATTCCTTAACACAGTCAATAGAACATAACCAAAAGCTTGAAAATTTCAAGACAGATAGGAAATGCAACAGCCAATTAATAGTATACTAAATCTAGAATCATGATCTCTAAAAATATAATAGCAGGAAAATTAGTAACGCCGTTCTGGCACAAATCTTTGGATTACTTTTTTTTGTTCCTGCTAAATGTATGATATCTTCAGTATTCATTAACACTTTTGAATACTCATTTATCTGTGCCATGCATTACCTAAGAACAAATGCCTTAACACTGGTTGAAACAGTAGATTGCTTATCATGTACATTTGATCACATTCAGTGGCCCAAAGGACTGCTGAAGTAATAAAAAGATGTGCCTTTACCCACCAGAGAATGGGCTTTATACTGACAAAATATTTTTACAGTGTCTAATGTTTTTCATTGACTGAATGGTGTGTTATTCCTGTAATATCAATTCCACTGAGAATTAAAAATTTGAGACCCAGAATAAAAATAAATCTGATAAAACCACTTCATTAATATGTTTATTTAGAGTATAAATATACCTTGCATTTTAAAATTTGTTAAAGTCCTCATTTTTTTAATGGTTTTACATAGCTGCTTTTTAAACCTCTAGCCATGCTTTGACTTCAGTGTCTCAAAACAGCAGGACATTTAGATCAATGACCACAGACAAATCCTAGAATAAAGCCAAATAACTTGCCACTATTGAAGACAATCCTGATATTGTCAGCAATTTCAAGAAAGAGATGCATTGAAATACCATCCCAAGAAAGGGATGCATGGAAATTCCATCCCACGAAGGGATGCAATTTCAAATCAGGGATGCATGGAAATCAGCAGCATGAACATATATACTCCACAGCATATACTCTAATCCTTTGAAGTACTTATTGCCTCAGATGCTATCCCATTTATTGCAAAGTGATATCACAGAAAATAAAATACTGATCATAGTAAAACTATATTAGCCTCCATATTTTACTGACAAATTTCATGACTGAGTGATCTTGATGTTAAAATTATACTCAGGACATTTAAGCATTAATCCTTGATGCATTTCATAAGAGCAAATAATAATATCTTTATAAAAAGGCAGCAAGCAGAAAATGGTCACACTTCATTATTAAGATAGGTGCAGCCAAAATTCCTGTAAGCTAAAGTCTAAACGCTTGTTGAGTTCTTTTCACACTCCCTATTTCTGTCAAGTTGCAGTGACATTTGCTCAAATTATTTTCTTCACTTGTGATCTGCTATTGATTCATAGCCTT
This sequence comes from Corvus hawaiiensis, assembly GCF_020740725.1. Classification (NCBI taxonomy): domain Eukaryota; kingdom Metazoa; phylum Chordata; class Aves; order Passeriformes; family Corvidae; genus Corvus; species Corvus hawaiiensis. The sequence goes on along the minus strand of NC_063215.1, from coordinate 48,904,373 downwards.
TTTTGTGTGTGATGAAATGGTAGCTCAGGTTGTATAAAGCAAAAGGAGGTTTACTAGAGCTGGGCAAAATTTGTGTTCAATCAAGTCATTGGTTGACCAATACTGTTACCATATGCTTGCTGAATAAGGGGGAAAAAAGGAAGGAAAGTCATGAGCTAAACCTAGTGAAAGAAAAGGTGAACATTTTTAGTATTTCACTTTAAACTTTCCATTTTCTCTGTGTTTAAATCATTCTTTCTTTCAACATTGATCAGGTTTCACTACAAGTCCATAAAAAAACTAATATGAAGTAACATTTTTCATTTCTAAATGCAGTGAGGCAATTTTTTCTGAATTTTGCATTTCACCGGTGATAACAAAATTGCTTTCACTTCAAAGTGCCCTCAAAACTGTTTATTTATTTTTATAATTTCATTCAGTGGATCAAAGGACAGTTTTACACAACTTTGACAGCAACAGGTTTACTTTATCTGATTATTTCTTCATTTACTTAGCAAAGAAATCTATATATTTGTGTGACACATAAAAAAATTATAATTTCTGGATAAGAAATTTTGCTTATAATAAAAAAAGTTAATAGTCCATGTGGTTTTACACTGCATGCTCTCTAAGACGTTTATAGTTGCAGAAGTAACTCATCTTCACCATCTTCCAGACCTGTCAGTTTCTATAGCAGTGGGAGCTAACTCTTCAGTTTCAAAGAGAAAACTCTCTATTAAATAACATTAATGCCTCCTGAGCATGCTTCTGATATTATTTTCAAGTTATGAAAGCCACTAAACTCCTGTTTTGTTATAGTGGCTTTTAAGGTATACAACTGCTGACAGAGGAAATGCATTAATGATCGATGTGTATGCATATTCATGTTTGCATTTTCTCCCTATAGTCCCCATTGCTGACTGCTCAAGAGTGACAAAGACACAGAGGTCTCCTGTTGTTGCCATCAGCAGTATTGTGTCTGGGAAATAATGCAGGAGAAACAAGGATTCATATGAAACATGGCCCAGGTTTTGCTCTCCTTCCCCAGGCTTCCAAACCAATTTTTTAGTTCAGGCTAGTAATATATGGAGAATAAAAACTTGCAGTTTTTTGGACTGATCTGAAACGAAATAAGTCTTAGCAACAAAATGGTCATGCAGACAGACACATCATATAACAGCTGGAAAAAATTGTTTAGAGAATACAATCTGACATAAGCAACAGGAATTCTCTACAAAAACGTAAACATTGCTAAACTGCAATAGTCAGTGAAAAATCACTTTTTATTTCTTGCTTAAGTCAAATGAAAGAACATATTCATCTGTATGGACTAATTTTCAGTTAAAAAAAAGTAGAAAGGTTTTTGTTACTGGAAAAAAAACTGAGTGCAACTTACACTTCATGTTGCTAGCTCCTGAGATTTTATCACAAATCTTATGATATTCAGTGCTGGTCTGTAACATTTCTTGATCTTTAAACCAATCACAAAATTTCTAGGGACTTAGTTTTTTGGGTTTGATCACCTGTGGACTGCAATACTAATGTATTAGCTGTCCACAGCACCAGAGCAGTACAGCCACTTCTCCTTGCACAAAACTCTTCATAAATCTTCCATATGCTATTCTAAACCAAGACCCCAGAATCCAGCATCTCACCCATACATAACTTACTTAATTCCACATCTTCTAAGAACCAAGATTTCACCTGTTTTACTTGTATAGAGAAGTACATCATCCTTTAGCTTTGGTTGAAGCAGTTGATGTCTTTCAAATTTACTGTAGTCCTGCAAGATATGGGTAGTATTTAATTTAGAAGGAATGTTTTCAGTCCTCTCTTCAAATGTGAAACAGTGGGGTTGGAAGCCTTTGAATGAATGTCATTTGACATGTTTGGCTTGATTTTTTATAAGCAGTTTAAACTTTTCTCATGCACATTAGTGATTCAAAATTGCTGCCTATTTTGTGCAAATGCTTTGTAGTCTTTCAATTGTACTCTAGCAGATCCTTTCCAGCATATAAAATCGGAGCCACTCTAGATATTTCAGATGAGACAGTGCTCACAAAACATTACTTTTGCTCCCCAGCTTTTGACCACAGCTTTTACAACCCAGATTTCACCCTACAGAGATGCCTTACACAAAACCAAAATTAATTTTCCATTAATATCTCCTAAGATTCAATGTTCCTGCAAAACCTATGATCAGTAATTTCATTCACTACAATATCCACAGACATTAAGCACAAAAGGAGGAAAAGCAAGGGAAGTAAACTACTGTGAACATATAGGCCTCTTTTGTAGATGAGAATAGGGGTTCTGACTCAGCACACCTTCTGGAGGAAGCTTAGACTTTAAGTGCTTGATTAAACCCATGGAGGCTTTTCAAGCATATATAGGTGCTTAAAGAAAACTTTTGATATTTTGAAGTTTTAACATACATGGAAGAATGCCACACACCACAGAAAAACTAAAGCCGTCATGGTAGGATTACAGAATTCATAATTATCATAAATTACTATACCATCACTGAACTGCAGGGTTTTTTCCTTATTGTTGTTAAGATATCAACCTATTGAATGGAAAAGTTAATCCCACCTAGATTTAGCTAACTGCAAGTTGCTATCTAGACTAAAATCATCAGCCTCTGTGCAGTCAGTGTAGAGAACTCAGGCAACACACTCCCTGGAGGACACTATTCATAGTTGACCAGGAAGGCAGTTTACGCCACTAGCTTCTCTTCCAGGCCCAACAGACAGTGAAATCAGATCATGAACTTAGGAGAGATGGGTCAAAACATCACAGACAATTTTCTAATGTTCTTATTTAATAAAATTCTGCTGGGCAGTAAAATCCTATGTGCTATGACACTTTGAAACAATTTGCAGAAGAAAACCTGCTAATGACCCCACATGAAAATCACCAAAAAGGTTGAATATGTGTGAGAACTGTAGTCAAGTCTCCAACTGATCAGGATTTGCATATAGAAAAAGACTATGTGTCCCAAATATGTTTCAAATGTTGGGAATGTATCCTTCCTTACACAAAATTTGTTAAAATTCCCACCTATTTCCAAACAGAATAAATATGGCTTTGATGTCAGGCAAAACCTTTTTTATTTTTGCTTCTTAAGTGAAGAGATCCTCAAAAACAAACAGCTTGACCAACTCAAGGGTGTATCAACTTGACTCACATGAATGAACAGTACAAAGTAATAACATAATGTGCCACATTTCTTATTACATCAAAAGAAAAGAGATTTCAAAGAGTATTGCCAAGAAAAATTGTGTGATTCAGAAAAGAGGGAGACCAAGAGTCAAGAAGACTGTGTTTCATTTTTTTTATATCCTTCTGCTTACCAGGTGACATAGGAAAAGTCACTACCTCTGGTTTTACCTTGACCACTTAGATCATAAGCTCTTTGGGATGGGATATGCTTTTCCTGGTGATTGTGTAATGCCTAGCAGAAAGAGGTGTCTAGAGGAACATAAAGGTTAGTAATAAGTAAAGAAAGATCTATTCAGTGCATAAAACAGAAGTATGCCACTGAGTATTGTTTGACTCCTAACTGCAGAAAGAAATATCAGTGAACATTCTCTTAAACAGATGCATTTAATATAAGAAACTGAACTAAGTATTTTTCTACTTCCCTCCAGAAGTGGAACTGAAATCACTGACATGAACATACAGGTGAACATGTGTGCATAACATCCTCTGGTGTCTTCTCTCTCTATTAAGCCTCCTCTCTTGCTAGGAAGTTTTTTAGCTTTTACTATTGCAGAAATTATTATTCTCAGATTGAAAGGAATGGAAGAGATCAGGGTTATTTGATTCATAACCTAAGGCAACTGAAAAAGATGGTGAAGGGAAGAGATTTACCACCTGTGTGGCCGCTGAGCCACACAATAACAGTGGATCCAATAATAAGATTAGAAAGTGTAAAAGCCTTCTACATGAAGTGATTCAACTGCTTGGCAGATCAGAACTGTTCCCTAAAGCATACTCACTAATGCATTGTCCAGATAAGTTTTAAGCATCCCTCATAAATGTGTGTAGCATGCACAAATTTTTCCTGTACTGTAATATTCCTGCCGGGACCGGCCAAAGATCCAAACATCCTGCTTTAGCGTCTGTACCACCTAGGAAGAAATTTATGAAATGTTTTGGTCCTGCTGCTTTCCGGTTGTTTGGGCATCAGGGAAATACAAAACTAAGTGAGTTGGATCCTGTAAGTCTTCTTTTCCTGTTGACTCTGGCACATAAGTACATATTTTGGAGCTGGAAAATTGAGATGTTCTCCCTGCACACAAAAGTGGGGAAAATTTCATAACAGAGAATCAGCCAGTAAGGCAAAAAATATTCCTTTACTGAAAATATTGGATAAATTTTACAGTGAGGGGGATGATATGGAATGGTCTCAGCATTCTGTCATTTTGAGAAACCATAAAGGAGAATGTGAGGAAAGCAAAAATAGCCATGTTTACCTGGAGTCTATGGACAAGGATGAGTATTTGACCATGTAGGCAAAATAGAAGTATGTATCTGAAGTACACAAAATCTGAGCTTTTTCCTCTGATTAAAACATTTCATCAGCCCTGGTGTTTCTGCAGCTTGCCTGCTTTCAAATGCAACTGCAGAAGGAATTTTAATTATAACATTATAAAATAAAAGATATACTACGTAATAGATTGCCATACTTCTTAATTTGTGGAACACATACTACTCCAAAGCACTAGTCACCAGTACAGGTCTAGAAGTTGTCATTGGTAACAGTAATGTTGTTTACTGTTGCCAATGATGTAGGCGCTTAACAGTTACTATTAGGTAATACGCAATATATATAGTATCAAAATGTCATTCTTATGAATTATAATTATTCCAATACTTAACAGATGCCATTCAGAACCTATCAAAAGTGGGAGATGTTCAGTTAGAGGCTGGTGTCTGGATAGGAAAAAGTCCAGATGGGAGGGGCAATATTTGGCAGAATTGTTTTCCATGAAAATAAAATGAAAAATTGAGTCACTCCTGACAGGTGTTTCTTCCCAGAACAAAGATACCAGATGGAAAATTTCTTGTATGCATGCCCAAACAATACTGCTCGATTTCTAAAATCAGACAGGCTATCATCAATGTCCTTGAGAGGAACCCCCTGCAGGGGCTGCAAGTTGAGGGTAACAAAATGGCTACCTCTTCATGCGCAGCCTCCTCCAGATCTGCAACCCTGGAGCAGCTCTCTGGTCAGCGTTGTGTGGTTTATCAGCCTGGAGAAATTTTTACTCAAGAATTCAATGGAAGGAGCTGGAAAGAGCTGCTCCAACAGGAAAGTTGGCCTTCACTGCTTGGGGCTCTGCCAGGCACCTCATAGTTTCACCGATAGTTTTACCACTCATTCATCACTACAATGACATCTGTGTGCACACATGAAACAATTAGGACACTTAATTTTTCATTAAAAAAAAAAAAATTATTTTAATTTCCTAGCTCAAGATACTAATTTCTACTATTCATAGATTTTTTTGCTTTAAAATATAAAATATAGAGACAAAAATACTGGTGAATTAATGAAAATGTATTCAATTCATTATTGTATGTAAGTTCTGGAGCTGGCCCTGGTTGTGTGTTTAAAAATACATCTCTTCAGTGGGTAGGAGACAGAATGCTTAACTAACAAAGCAAGAAAAACATTAAGACAAGCATGCTATTGGTTAAGCTGTCAACAATCGTTTGCTGAAGAATCTTTCATAGGATGAGATGGACCAATATTTAAAGAAACAGTGCATGGATTTGACCACTTTCAGTAGCTTAGATAAATACATTTATATGAACATAAGGTTAGTAAGGAATTAAAAACAGGATTATTTTTTATAGCAAATTTCCATCAGATTGAGCTTGAAAGAAAGAGAGATTCTGTGCTCTCAGGAATCCTTGCAGCTCAGCTCAGCTCAGCTTAGTTCTTCCTTCATGTCACAACCAGCTCACTACAATGACTAACAGGAAAAATTGAAAAACATCCTTTCTCCTTTGGTAAATCTATGCCTGATATTCCTTCACTTTTAGGAATATTGATATGCCAGTGAGAGAGTCACACAATGTTAGTAGTGGAGTATTCTATGTTTGCAGGTATAACACTGATGCACAATTTATTTCCAATAAAGCTATTCATTTTGAATAAAGTTTGATCAAATCTATTACTGCTCAAAAATCTACGTTAAGCAAAGCACTAAATGATGGGGCCTTTGTCTAGTGTAATGTACCTGTGTTGGGTATCAATACAGGGGGAGGGGTGAAGAGCTTGAGAGCAACCTTGTGGAGAAGGACTTGGGGGTGCTGGTAGATGAGAGGCTGGACATGACCCAGCAATGAGTATTCACAGCCCAGAAAGCCAACCCCATGTTGGCTGTATCCAAAGCAGTGTGGGCAGCAGGGCAAGGGAGGAGATTGTGCCCCTCTGCTCTGCTCTCCTGAGGCCCCATCTGGAGCACTGCATCCAGCTCTGGGGCCCCCAGCACACTAAGGACGTGGACCTGTTGGAGCAAATCCAGAGGAGGCATACCAAAGTGATTAGAGGGATGGAGGACCTCTCCTACCAGAAAAGGCTGAGAGAATTGGGATTGTTCAGGTTGGAAAAGAGAAGGCTTTGAGTGACCTAATTGTGGGCCTTCCAGTACCTGAAGGGATCCTACAGGAAAGATGGAGAGAGACTACTTAAAAGAGAATGTAGTGACAGAACAAAGGGAAATTAACTCAAACTAAAAGACAATAGATTTAGATTAGATGTTTGGAAGAAATTCTTTATGGTGAGTGTGGTGAGACACTCAAACAGTTTGCCCAAAGAAGTTATGGATGCCCCATCCCTGGAAGTGCTGAAGGCCAGGTTGGTTGGGGCTCTGAGCAACCTGGTCTAGTGAAAGCTGTGCCTGACCATAACAGGAGGGTTGGAGCTGACAGGTCTTTAAGGGCCCTTCAAATCCAAGCTATTCTATGATTCTATGACTAAATGTCACTAGACTCTTTAGAACATGAGCTAATTCCATTGTAAATTCCCTAGAGCAAAAGCCTCTCCTGTGGACACACTCTGTGCCTAATCAAGTGGGTAAAACTAATTAGTACTAAGGTTTAATAATAATAATAGCGACAGCAACAACAACTTGCAGACTTGCAGATAGATCTGAAAAGGGCCTATAGGTAATCACTATTAGAAAGTTTGAAAATTGATGAAAAATTGCTAAATATTTATGCAGATTGGCTCTTAGATCTTAAACTGTATCTCAGTTAATATCTCAATAAATTTGAGATTCAAATAAACAGCTCTTCAGTGTAACATAGTAATGCATGCATAAGCGTATTTTATTAGTTGTCAACAATAAAATTTCAAGAGGAGGTAATGATCCCATTAATTCAAAACATATATATTAATAAAGAAAAGCTCTGATGAGGCGGAAACCTTCTTCTCTCTCTTGAAATTATGTTATAAAGGCATTCTCCAAAAAGTTGAATTTGGGAGACTGCTTCCTTTACTTCTTGAGGGAGACAATAGCAAAACAGTTGAAGATTTCCCCAAGCAAACACGAGCCTTCATTCATGGAAATGAATAGGGCAAGTCATGTTGACTGGAACACCTCTCTCAGTTTCTCACTTTGGAGTTCAGATGAAGTAACCAAAGTCTTCACCCAGTAAATGCACAAGGCAAGCAACTCTCCTCAAATCTGTAGTAAATATCCAATAAAAAAGAACAGGGCCACAGGCAAAACAAACAGGAGGACCCAGCCATCTGGGCATGCTAATGCTTCAGAAACTTCCTAATAGGCATGAAGTTATGAGTGGAACACAGATTGCAGCATGCCAGTAGTTCTTCTAAGGTCAACATGCTTACAGACTGGCACTTACATAGCAATGTTTTCAATCACATCAGTGTCTGATGAGTGTCTTAAATTTCCTCTTAATTGCTCAGTGCAGGGGCAGTTAACCATGAATTTGGAAACCTCTGCTTTGCAGAGATATTTACCTACTTTTTCAGAATGCTTTGCAAAATAAACCTTTTTGTCGCACAGAGCTGCTTTAAGATTGTTTGGATATGGAGAGATAATGCCTTCTTCATGCACAGTGGGAAAGGTCCACTTTGGGACCCTAATTTAAAGAGCTAATACTAACGGAATAAAGCACACACATATTTGCCTTTTTTAGTGCTTTTCCTTGGCTACGGTAGCACTGAATGGTCATGTTAAAAACATTGAGGTTGAAAATTAAATTATTTTGCCTATATGTTTTCACCGTTGCTTCTATACTGTTCCAACCCAGCCCATAGTCAGGAAACTAACAACTTTCAGAGAAAATAGCACTATTCTTTGCCATTTGCAAGGACCTCTCCCCGTTAGCTAAAAACTGGACAAGCCTTAAACGTTTCCCGGAGCTGCTGATAAGCACCCAATACCTCTGAATGGCTTGCCTTTGCAAAGCTAGGAGGGAAGTCTTGTAAAAAGTCTTTCCTGTAATTCCAGACAATTCCTGTTTAAGGTCAAGCCAGAAATTCTTCACAAATAGTTTCTCTCGGAGTACAGAGGTATTTCCTTTTCAGGTTCTGGCTAGGACCCAAAGTGCAAAAGAATGAGGAAAAAAAACTAATGATAATCATAAAGTTAACCAAAAGCCTCCTATCTCAAAAATGCTCCCACTAATACTTGCACTACAGTTTGGCAGGCACTCATTAAAATCTGATATCAAACTGATCACAATCAAATGTGATATCTTAACATATTCCCCATCTCAACAGCCTTATAGGTATGGTGCCCTCTGACTTCCAGTTGCCTCGTTTTTATCTGGTAGTTTTCTATCTCTGCTGATAAAGCGTTTTATTAAGAAATGAAAAATATTTTTTCACTTCAGTCCATATTTGCAAAAGATGTGCAGCTGCAGCTGGTGGAATTTGCTGCTTACTCACTAATGTGTGGGGCGTCTTTGTGCACTTTTCTTTTGGCTCCAAACACCAACACCAGCATCAGTAGATAAATGGGGATACTAAAGATCTGCAGTGAAAGCAGACATATTTGTTCTCACTTTCTGGCTTCTTTCATTAACTTATTTTATAAACCTCTTGACATTATTTTAGCTTTTTCCAACGCGGCAGTGAATGTATGTACCCTCTTCATTTTATTTACCAGAAAACAGTAATCAAAGGCAGGTGGACCATCTGGATCAAACGTCAAGTTCTCTAACATGTAAGCCCAAGAAATCTGAGCTCTGAACTATACTTTGACTGCAGTTCTGGTTTGGATTTCAGGTAAATAATTTAAAATAGGAAAACTGTGCCAACATAAATCAATTTCCTGTGTTATTTTTGTGTTTAATGTAACAGCAAGTGCCTCATTCCTGAGTGACATGATGAGACCACAACATAGCAAGGGCAGAAATACCTCCCAATAAGGCTTTGGCTTGGCTTCCTGATTCCTTTCAAAATGAAGCTTGCCAAAAGGTTCGTGTATGGCTAAACCAGAACTCATCAGAGACCTCATCATGGGTTAAGTATTGTGATTTTCAGGTCATCTGTTTCTAGTTAGAGCAGGAGAGGAATGGAAAGTATGAGCTCAAGGCAACAAACCCTGACTCCACTTTTGTCACCAAAAATTTACTCTTACAGCCCCAAAGGTACATTGATTCAGGTTCAGTATTTTATTTCACTTCATCATACTTTGCTGTTTTGTATAGTCACAGGCAGTAAAAATTCTCAAGCAACATCTACCCCATTAGAGGCCATTGTGTCGGGGCCCATTCCTTGGGTTTGGTTGTGTGGGGACTGGCCCACAGCCATGCTTTTACAGTCTCCTACCTTCCAAGGCAGGGTGGCTGCATCCAGATTATTTGTCAGGATTGGTTTATGCTCCCTAGAATATCCCTGGGAGAGCACCAGCTGGTTAAGGGCAAAATGATGCTAGTAATTAGGTAGTGTAAATGTGACGTGGCATTTTGAATTTATTAATGTAGGTGTAGACTAGAAAGCCTTGCATCCAGCTGGATCTTTTCCTTACTGAGAAGAAGGAAATTTCAAATGTAACACACTCCGAAGGCACATTTTTTCTGTTAGTGGTTGTATCATTATTGCTAACATTCATGCAATGTTCACTGGAAATGCATCCAGTAAGGAGAACTTTTTTCTGTAAATGCAGTTATTTACCTCAATGAGTATAAATTCCCTTCTTGAAGACCATGTGATTCTGCTCAGAGTGTTGAAATCCTTAAAAGAACCAATTTTCTCATAGCCTTTTTGAGATCTCCTTTCTCAGTAAACAAGAAAAAAAAAAAAAAAGGTTTTTCTGAACTTCCACCTCTGTTCCTGACTGGGAAATGAAAATGCAAAGAGATATACATTAATGAAAAGGTTGATTAAAATAGAATGGATTCAGCTAAAATTTCTACTTTAATCGAAGCTGATTTTGTATTGCTTTAGATCAGCCCCTATGTTATCTGAAGGCTTTGCCAACAGCAGTGTTATCTGGTGAACTACTGGAGACTGTCATGTCACCCCTATGCAGTCAGAAAATAAAACAGGCTTATGGTTTGGATATTTCTAAATTACAGTCTGGGTTGGAAAATGATTCTCAGTTGATCATTTTAAGGGCTTCAGGAAAACACATTTGATATAAGCAAAGCATTTAAGAAAATAAAAAATGCATTCAGATTTTGCAGCCTTCCCATTAGACAGTTTATTTATTTTAATTTTTAGGAGGAGTAGGAGCAGACTATGCAAAAAGGCTGCACATATTAAAATTTATTTCACAAGGCTTAATATGGCTTGGTCATAGTCTACATGGTGGAGAGGAGTTGTGCTATAACCCTGGGCTATTCCTTCAGAGCCCCATTGGTATGGCATATCACAGCTCTCGGATATGCCTTTCCTCAATTAATTGGAAAAACGATGACACAGGCTGTAGAAGAGAAAGCCAGAAATTACTGTGTGGCTAAGGGGGAAAGAGGCAGGAGGAATTAGTTAGACTGATCTTAGACTTCTGCTTTAGGATGAATCTACAGATACTATGGGAGCTGCCTACTTGTCTCTACATATTAATATGACTGTAGAGCATAACTTTTTAGATGGAGCCTACATTTTTGTTGTCCAGTGTTAACCAAGATCAATCCCACTTTGCATTTGAATGAAGATATGCACACACACATGTGTATGCCTTTGTGTGGGCACATGTACAAATATATTTGCATATGCATCTTTCTTTTCTTTCTTTGGCTCCTTGAGTTTGTTTCTTCCCTTCACAGGTGCCATTTTGCACAGCAACATTACTTCCCTTTTTCCATTAATGAGGAAGTCATTTGTTTGTCTTTAACAGCTATTCACAGAAAGTTATTACAGGCACAAGCATAGTTTCCATTTCAGATTGACCAGGCAAATGTGATACATGTTTAATCACTTTTGACACTGAGGAAAAAAAATGCCAGTATTCCAGCCTGTTGTTCTGATATACCTTCTTGTCTGTTATTCTGCATATCATATGTCCCTAGTGTATGCAAACCATAGGCCAGAACCTTTCCTGCCACATGCAGAGGTGGAAGTGGGCAGGGGATGCCTAGCAGCAGTCATACCACAGGCGCTCTCTACTCCTTCCATCCTGCCAGGAAGATCAACCAATATATTCTCACCCCCCATTCTGTTGACAAACTGGAAAACACTATAATCACCAGGACAAACCAGCATATATACTGCTTTCAGCAACCAGACAGTGGAGACAAATGGAGCAGGAGAGATCATAACCATGCTCATATTTCTGGATTTAATCCATAATTCCAGATTTAAACTTTTATGTTTTCATTGGTTTGGCTTTTTGTTTTATTAAAGGTCAAAATAACTTTGTGGGAAACAAATATTAATAATAAGCCAAATATTTATTTTAAAAAAACCCCTAAAATATATGCCTAATTAAAGATTTTTGTCAGCTCCCAGAATATGCTAAAGTTTGTAACTGCTGCTACACCAGTTCCCATCACATGTTAGAGAACTTAAAAAGCAACACTCCTACATAAAATTTCACAGTGAAGAAAAACACTGAATATTCCTTTAAAAAGCATTTTTCTGCCTTCATATCTCTGAGACATATTATTTGGAACCATTTCTGCACATCCAAAGCTCAGAATACTGCAAAGCCATTAGCAGTAGCTGCAAAGGAATGGAAAACAAAACACTGAAAATATACCAACCTTGTGTGTCAGATTTCAAATGTCAAAACTGATTTTTTTAGCTACTATTGATTTCTTTTCTACTGCTTCAGAAAAATCTTAAAATTAAACATTAGGCAGATAAAATGAATTTCATTTATTCTTAGAATGTTGTGTAACTAACAAGAAAAATTAATATAATGGTACTTTTTTTTTTACAGTTCTGGAGGAAAAAAATATAGAAGAAATGCAGGCATAATGCAAATTATAGTACCTACACTGCAACAGAAAGAAATGTCGCCATCAGGCAGGGTAAATCCTGGCATTACACTGGCTGGTTTTGGGTTTGGTCTTCTGCTGACTGTTCCTCACATGCAGACATGAATGTTTATAATAGCAGCCTTCAAAATGGCACACTTCTTTCTGTCTCCCATCTGCTCACCTTGCTGGAAAGGCAAACAGTCAATTGGACATGCATAGCCAAATATTTCTCACTAGAAAATGCTCTTTGGTCAAGGCTCAATCTCTAATACCTTCACGGAATTTACCTCTACAGATTTTAATGGGGTAGAAACCTCAGCTTTTCATAGCACTTCTGTTCTGCACCTTTTTATTTAGAAACAGAATTATATATAAAGTGTAACAAAAACTTTTTTGTAAGAGAAATATTTTCATAAATTAAACACTTTGCAACTACTGCAATAACCCAGCCAGCACCGTTTTACCTAAGATAATTGCAATCAAAAAAAAATTGTAAAAAAAGAAATAAATAATGGCAGTAACTATTCATTGTGACTCAGAATGGAAATTTTGAACTCTTGGAAATCTACCTCAGTCAGGGATGGGTCCTTCTTCCCAACAGGATGTACAAGTGGCAATCCAGTCAACCCTCAAGTTACCTGCTGTGTGACCAGGTATATTGTTTCCTTACATTCAGGGATGTTTAACACAGAATAGAGAGCAAAATCTAGACTCCTGCTGCCATGCCTTTGAAGTGCTTTATCCTGCAATTTACAAACTAAAGCCATTCTTTACAAAAACTCGTGGGAGGGGAGCCATCTAATGTGTATAGAAATAAGAGGAAAAGGTTCCCTGCACTATAGGAAAATAAACATATATGTATGTTGTTTATCTTTCTCTTTGAGACAATGTAGCTGTAAATGCCTACCCAGAACAAACAATAATTGTGCTTTTGTGTGAAGCACTGCAGCCACCACTTTGCACAAGAATTATTATAATGTTTATATATGGCCAGAGCAACTGAGAGTAATTTCTGGCCACATGGTAAATACTGCATTTTCTTCTAATCTCTTTCTACTTTGTTCTCAATATTATTTGGTATATCAAGAAATGTGCCAAGTTGAAAGGCCAATTTACTCAGCTAATACATTCCTCTGCTCTACGATCAGTTCAGTTTGAATGTGGACATTTTGAACACTGCCTTTAGGCCCCTTCCAATTACCAACAGATAAACTGCAATTTAATAGAGTTATTTAGCATCACAGTCTGTCCAAGCTAACAAGGAGCTGGTCTATGGGAAGGCTTCACATCTGTGGCTCACATATATAGTGAAGTTATGCTCTGTGGAAATCTTACAGGGTTATGGTGAAAGATGTGGTGGTTCGTGACTTCTCTTTTCACAGGGAATAGCGGTAAGAACTTTCTCAGTTTAGTAGATCAGTAAGGGAGAAGCATGGCTAAAACTTCTGCTTCTTTGCATCCATTCCTTTGCATCCTTTTCTATAGGCAAGACAATCTGGTTATGAACAAAAGCCCCTCAATTCAATCTGCAAGCTTCTTGCTTATGTAGTCTCACAATGATGTTAAATTAAACAAGTCTGATGATGGTTTCAAAGGGAAAAAAAGAAAATTCTGCTAACTTTCATATAGAAAGGAATTACAACTAGGTTTTTTATCAGCAGTTGAGCAAAATACTAATATAGAAATGGTTTCTCAGTTCCTTCAGGTTTATGTCAACAGACCGCCCAGCCAGGGGAAATTCTTTAGCAAATATGAAAAGCCTGTGGTTCTCTGATATAAGTAATGCCTTGCTCCTTCTGCCTCACTAGATTTTGTGGGTTTTTTCTGATGGTTTTTGGTAGATGTCTGTTATGTCAGTAACACATTTCCTGTTTAAAATTGGAATAGCCATTAAATTATAAGCTCCAGAAGTATCTTAAAGCAGCTTCCCCAGGGAGACAGCACAACCATTTCCTTCACAGGTAAAGATTAGGTTCACAGTAGGTTGTTTTCCAATCACTAAAAATTTACTCTGTAGTTCCAGTGTGTGAAGAAATCCAAAAGCAGAGATTTTATTTTAGAAGAACATTATGCTCCTACAAAGCAGTAGTAGCAGTAGTAGTAGTAGTAGTAGTAGTAGTAATAATAATAATAATAATGATAATAGGAGTGGTTTACAAGGTTTACAACCAGTAGCTGGTTGGCCTTCACTTAAGCTCTGTGATGACATTTACATGTCAGTGATAAAAATAACTATGGAGAGTAATGTTACATAATGCAGAAAAATAAATCCACAAAAAAAGCAATTTCCTCTAACAGTGGCCTCAATGTTACATGACATATCTGAACCCAACATGGGCTTCATTCAAACTCCCTCAGTCAGTGGGACCCGAGTCTCTGTGTCCCTGTCTGGGAGGTCCCCTGTGTGCCTGTGCACATAAATCACTTCAATCTCCACAGCACTAAGCAGCTGAGTATGAGGTACCACATAAACCCCTTGGGCTCAGCTAACCAGGTGTCCCCCTCTAATCTTGCCTGTGTGGTGTGACCCATGCAGAGGACTGGGACTCATCCAAAGAAAGGCATAGAGCCATAAAATAGACCAGTCTAAGAGGAAGGGTCCCCCAGAGAGATCTGTTGCTAATGCAGAAATCCCTGGGGTGCTGAGTCCAGACTTGGTGTCACTCCTTTACCCTCAAGGACATAATGATGTGCTTCAAGAAAGCCATAAATAGCATCTGTATGAACAGTTCCCAAGGTTAGTGTCTCCAAAAATGAACTGATAGCACTCTAAGGCAAAGCTTTCTTCCCAAGAGGGCAGAAGGTGTGCATGCACAGCCACTGAATCTTTGTGTTCACCTATTTTCATTAGAAATTCCTTCTGAAGGTTGGTCTTTTTCAAAGAAACCTCACAACATGTCTCTATGTTTCCTCCACGCATCTGATCTTTCAAGAAGACATGGTTGTTTAGTGATAGGTATTGTTTTGTGTGTTTTAAAACCATATCTACACGCAGGGTTTCACCTCATGAAAAAAAATTAAAATTCTTTCATGCCAGTGCTAATATTACATTAATAAGAAGTATCTTCTTGATCACAGTAGCACATTGCAAGGAAATAGATGTGTACAACACAATATCCTATTAGTTCAATTGGTGAGTACTAATAGGCTTTCAATTTATAAGAAGCAACCTCTTCTCTAATTCTAAACAAAATGACTTGTTGTTGAACTGCTAATAGCCGTGCCAACCCAGACATGTTATACCTCTCTGAGAATGAGAAATTGAAGAATAAATGGATATTGTACCTGTGCTGACTTTTCTTGTAATTCCACTGAGGAGCAAGATGTTATTGTCTCCAAATCGATGCCTCTCCCTGTAAATTCCCTGAGAAGTTTCAGGTGCTGTCCATAAGGAAGAGAAAAAATACAAAATCACACTGAAGCATAAGATTAAATCTTACCTGAAAGAAATATTTCATATATTGTCACTGCATTTTTAATTTAACTGCATCTGTTTCTTATAGAAGTGTTACTACTACATCATCATTCAGCCTCCATTTATTTTCTAATCTGACAGCCCTAGATGCATTTGTGTTGATGGCTTAATTGTTTCTTTCCCTGAGCAAATGTAAGTGGAGTAACTTCACAGGATGCCATGCCAGGTTATCTTAACTACAAGGATTGCAACAGTTTGTGACTAGCAAGCAGACACACTTAGAAACACATTTTCATAGAAAAAGGAAAAGAATGATTTATGCACATGTTTGGGATAAAAACTAAAATGGAAGGCAAAAGCAATAGCAAAGGATACTTAAAACCAAATTGTTTCATGTTTAATCAGTAAAGGTGTTTTGTCTTTTTTTCCCCTTTTTTACTTTTTGTGTTTTCCTTTTATTTCCTTTCACAACAACAAGTAAATCCATAAGCAGAAAAAAAAAAATAAAGGAGAAACAAAATTTCAGCAGGAAAGAAAGAGGAAAAAGAAGACACTTTTAAAGACAAGAAAATCTGTAGAACAACAATTTTCTTGTAAAGATCATTGAAATTACAAAGGTTTAAAACGGAAGTATTTTGATCCACAGGTTAACTTTTTTTCCTACATAATGGCTTCATTTTTTTGGGCTATCCAATGCCATTTAAAGGCAAAAAAAAAAAAAAGAATACTGGCTGTGTCTATTCAGAGGTGGCCCATTAGACTAGTCTGGCTAAGTCAAGCTATTTTGCCCAGTCTGTGGAAAATTAGAGGTTCATAAATATGAAGGTTTTTTCTTTAGCAGACATTTAAGGTTTTTTCAACCATTTTTCCTCAGTTGTCTGTTTCTTGTACATTCCTACACTAATATGGGGTGTAAGATAGTAACCCATCTGTTACATGACATCTTACAGCCTCATTTCGCACCATAATATTTAACTGCACGAGTCATTGGGCATGGAGAATAAGGCAACAATTCTTTTCAGAATTTGCAGGGGGAGAAGAAATGGTTTTCTTAATATGTCACAACTGCTAGCTGTGCTGAGAAAGTGGAGTTGGGCTACTGAGAGTGGGTTAGGTTCACGTCTCCAAGAAGCTTCACCTGTACATCTTCATTTGAAGCTAGTTTGAACTTGGCTTCCTATAATGAGCTACTTCCCACACAGAGATTTTCATTTGTTGTAAAGTGAGAGAAAACGATAATGGAGGCATTTCTTGTGCCCATTCTAATTAAAAATACTTGCAGCATTGTAGCACCACCTGCAGGAGGCCTTTTATTTTGCTAGGGTACTCAGTCTACCATGGGAAATCTTTTGTGGGAACATTATAACCCAAAACATTAGAAACCCAAAGATCTTACAGAGAAAATAAATAAATAATAAATAAATAAATAAAAGAAAAGAGAAAGCCATTATAACACTGCTGCACACATGACAAAACCATGAAACATTCTGTTTCAGACAGATAATTTTTAGATCTTGATTTTTAATTTTTTTTTTTTTACTGAGTTGCTGCAAAAAAATTGCTTTTTAAATTACTTTATCAATTGATTGCTTAAATTATAGAGGGTAGTACTGCAAATTTTCAGGGTGATGTAAAACAGAAAGATTAGAGGTGTGTTTAATACCTGAGGTGCACACACTCTGACAAACAATGGACATCCTGGGGCCTGTGCTGTCCTGATAGACCAAAGCCAGGGGGGACCTGCCCTACAAGGACAGGGGAAGATTTCCCATGCACAGGGAATCTGCCCAAGGACTTGGGTCCACATGGCTGAGCACGGGCCACCATCCTGGGCTGCCTCACAGCCATACATGGCATCCTTTCCATACATGGTGGAGGCCCATGGTACCCTGGGACCATGGGACCAGCTACCCTTCCCCTGTGCAGCTGTGATTTTTAACATCCATCACAGCAAATGCAAGGAACCTCCGGGACCAAGTGCAGGCCGGAAAAGGAATAGAAATTAATCTGTGTGGCTTTTTTTTTTTTTTTAATTAAGTACAAGAGCATAATTCCCACATATTTAAGAATTCAGACACCTGAGCTTATAAGCTTAAGCTTTCCATCCCACTCCTGAATGTCAAGGCTACTGTTGTAGGTAATTTAGTCACAGCAGCCCAGACACCGTTAACAGGGACAGACCCTGACTCAAGGCTGAGCTGTGGAAACAAACACTGAATTTCCATTGATTTTGCTGGCAGGACAGGAGTGCCTGGTGGGGGGCAGCCTCAATGACAGGATCAGGGATGTCTGTGACTTTCACCACCCACATCCAGAAGGCTCCAGCACAGAAAGAACTGAAGCCCCAGAGGGAAGGACTGGAGCCTCGAGGGAAGCACTGCTTGCTGCCAGCTGCAGTGGGTGCAGATGGGGGAAAACACCACCACACAGCTCCAAGGCCCTGTCACTTCTGCAGTTTTCTGCATAGCACAGATATGAAGCAGTGTCCAAGCATCCCCGAACAGCCAACCACAGCATGTTAGACAAGATATCAGCGAGACCAGCAGACCGTGGAAAATTAGTGGGAAAAGGGAGGAACAAGGACCTGTGATTTGCAATAGTTGGTCATGCTGTGCACATTTCTAGGGCATTTCATGCATGTGTGACTGCAAATACAAAAGCACACATATGTAAAGCAGCTTTGCTCCTCTGCATGCGAGCTCTTGTAAGCAGTAAAATCTTCAGTTTGCTGCTGATTTGACATTTTTTCATTGTGTTCCCTCTCCTTACCCAGGGCACAGGAAGTGTGCAGAAGACCAGGACCAGCAATTGAAGGAGCAAATGCAAATTTATATCAGCTAAAACAGAAAGGCTCTGTGACACACAGCCGTTTGGAGAAGAGGAAAAATGCTGAGGGTAGAGAAGGGACAAGAGCCTGTCTTGCTCTTTGCCCAGAAATCCTGCAACCCCAGCCCTGCTGATGGTGGAGCCACAAACCCCATCTGAGCAATGCTGCTCCTTCCTGGGCTGAGGACCTGAAGAAAGGTTTCAAGGAGACAGAAACAGAGCTGTCTGTGCAAATGTGAGAACAGCACCCCATGAGATTTTGCCTCCCCTCTGAGAATGTGACTAACAGCTGATGCTCTTTATGTCTTTGCTTTCTATTTTAGCTGATTTTTAATTGTGTCACTCACAACAGCCTGTTTAGTAATGCCAGAAGATACATGGGCACACTTGGCTGGCAAAGGGATTCTGCTTTTCAAAGAGGTACTTAATTTTGTGAGAAAGAGTACTAACAGAACTATCTCTGTTTCCTGGCAGCAAATCGTGTGGGTGTTATTCTTCCAAAGTGTCTCAAAGAAAGGAATATGGGGTTAAAAAGGTAGATTTTCCTGTGAAAGTGTGTCTTTCTTTATCACAATTTCCCTTGTTCTCTCTTTTCCATTTCCTCTGCCCTGGTTCACTCTCCTGCTTTCTCACTCTCTTACACTCTGTGTACATGTAAGTGTGTGCTCATGGACATATATGTTTTGCCTTTCCTTGATTTTTCTTTTTTTGTTTGTTTTATGGCAAGAAAGTCAATCCTCAGTAAATTACTGTATAGTCCTGTCTCCGATCTGCTTGCCTGTTCCCTCCTTTAGGCAATTTGTTGCCAACTGGATTACATCAGAGCAGTTGCTTTCCCCACAAGAACAGGAGAAGGTGCAGATTAAAATAAGGATCAGCCAACCCTGTAGCACAACAAATTAGCTCAGGCCATTAAGCATAATGGCCTTCCAGAGGCCAAAGGGGTCAGCTATTAGTTCAAAATAATGACCTTCAGCCCAGGCAGGAGGAAGTATATACACAGACGCCTGTCATTCTCCTGATTCAGTTTTCAAAAGATCTACTTCACCCCACATTTTGTACAGTTAAAATGTTTAACACATTTAATGGGACCTGATGTGTTTGGCTTTTTTTTTTCTTTCAGGCTGACATGGGAGTTTGAAGTTAACCATGTGGAGGCTGCTAAAAGGCCCTGGCACAGTGATTCCAATTAACAACATGAAAACACAGTTTGCTTAATTTTGAACCAACTTAAACATCAAAGGTTCAAAAGTTCAGTGCAAATGTTCCTGGATTAGATTATTTCAGAGAGGAAGGGAGAGTAAAAATAAATAAAGGAAGAATTTCCAAGACTATATGGTATGGAGTGCATATCATAGGAAATATGAACTGGTTAAGGAAGATGTTGAAAGCCTGGACTGGGATTCAGGAGATGTAGATTAAATTCCCTGTCTCTGCTACAAACTTCCTGTGTGGCCTGGAGCTGGCTCTGTGTTTTAGTTTTTGACACGTGCGTGGGGTGCAGCTAATGAATCCTTTCTCCTGCCCTTTGTCTCCTTTCTCTCCCTAGTGCTGCCCTTTGGAGAAAGGTCTGCAGATCTTCTCTTAATGGGTACATATACAGAGATGAATACTCAATATAGGATTCACCTCTACTTTGAATACTGCCAAAGAAGAACTAGAAAAACAATAATTGAAAACAGTAGGTTGGCTTTCAGGAAATTCTTGACTCTGTCACAAATTTCCTGTGTGACTTTCACAAAGTCATTTAATCTCTCTCTGATTCAGCTCCACAACTATAAAAGTATTGCTCACTAATATAGTGTGTGATACATCCATTCATGGTTGTAACACATATGAAAATTACAAAAGGAGGCCCAAAATGCATCTAGGTAGGTTTTCTTTGATGAATAGAACCTGAAAAGCTCAGTATCTGTCTGTAACACAGGCAAGTCTTTTAGGGAGGCTGTCTTGAAATTCCTAACATGTGCAGTTCAGCCCAATGAGGGAGGTGAAGGACTGGTGGACCCAGATACACTGCACTGTGTATGCACTGTCTCCATATGTGTCAGTCTTGAATGTCAAGCCCAATTCTAATGTGAAACACACAAAAAAACCCAGGCATACTTGTTTGTTTAAATTTGGGTGAAAAGAGGATTAGAGGGGAAGGAAAAGTTTACAAACTCAACAAGTTTTGTGAACCCCAACTGTCAGGAAAGAAAATTCACAAATCTATGAACCCCATTGCTTTCTATCATATCTTGCTTCAACATGGAGAAGTCTGGCTCAGTTTGTGACTTTTATGGTACAAAAGCTACTTAGTATTTGTGGAAGTATGAAAGTTGTTGTTGAATATCACAAAAAGAATTAAATCACCAAACTGTTTTCACAGGAGGATAAAAGATCTGACGTAAATCTTCAAAGGGTGGGCAGAAACTCTGTCCTTAATCTGCCCTGTTGTGCTGAGGTACTGCAGGCAATGCATATGGTATATAACGTTTCCCAATGCTACGAGACTTTCATAAAGCCTGTGGGCAAAAAGGAGCTGATAAGGGCAAAACTGCATCATTAGGCTAACATTGGATTTTTTCTGCTTTCATGAGCAGATATTGAATAAAAAAGCTTTTTATTTAAAACTAATATCAGCCTTTTTTAGACTGTGTGAAAGTAACTGTGGACGTCTTGTGAGAATGTGTGTTTAAGAGAAGGAAAAAACTGCATAAGGGGAGGGTTGGTGTGTGCACTGGTCTCTCTGCCTCCCAGTGATGCCAATTAAGCCCACTCTCTGCTGGAGAGATGAACTTCACTCAGTGAGCTTTCACCATCCATCACCTGGCAGCAGGACTGCAACAGCTGGGTGGCAGGGCCAGGAGTCCCAACTACAAAACACTCCATAGCACTTCTGGGGACATAGCTAGAGAGCTTCCATGGGACTTTGTGGTTCCAGTTCCTACTTGGGATAATATTTTTTCCTAAATGCTAGAGTAGGACATTGCAGAATATTACTTAATGGCTTACAAAATATAAAGTAGATCTTTGGAAATGTTTTTAAGTTGTGCAAGTGTAAAAAACAAACAGAAGTTCATTTATACACCAAGTAACTTGTTAGGATATAAGGTATGTTATGATTTAACAATGACTAAAGATGAAAGTATTCTTATTAATTAACAGGAATCAAACATTGATAAGAGAAAAACTGAATTTAAAAAATCATTAAGAAAACATCACTCCCAGGCCAACACCAATGCCAGTTTTTTCTTGCCTAGATTGAGTTTTGTATTGAAATTATAATATAAGCCTCTGAAAACAGGGTTTACAATGGAAACACTGACAGACTCTTAACTGGAGCACGCTACGTGTGCCTTTATAAACATACCAGGCATGATAGTCTTGAGCCAAATAACTGCTTCTTGAAAAATGTATTAAAAATTAATTTATTCCTTATGCATGTCTAAGTTAAAACTTCTCAGCATGAGATTTATCAATTCCCTCAAGGCTCATCTCTATGCATTGCAGACAACAAAAATGTGCTCTATATAAGATAAATTGGAACAGCACAGCCCTCCCTGGGATAAGTGGAATACTTTGCTGGTAGATAGCATACTATGCACATTGTGTATGTAAGAAACCATACTCAGAATACAACTACGAATCAGCCAGCCTTGATGTAACCTGGTTTTGCCTTCTCTTCCAGCTTTACTGTGCAGCACAGGCAGCCACATGTGCACGGGAGAACATAAGATGGACGTGTCACATTGTGGAGTTTAGGTGGGGCACAGCATGGTCACAGTCCTGCTGGCCCTCTGCCCAGCCCTATGGGCACGTGTGGGAATCCAGCCCTGGGGCAGCAAGGAAGGACATCCATCACAAAGGGATGGTGTGCACCCACAAGACTGGGCATGCTGTTCTCTCTCCTCTGTCACAAGACTGGGTGTGCTGTGCTCTCTCCTCTTTCCCCCTCTTCCTCCATCCTCTCTGTGGGGAGGCAAGAAAGAAACTTCTTTCCCGAGCAGGGTCCCCCTCCACCAGCCAGGGAGCATTGGGATTTGGCCACAGTTGCCGCCACTTCTGCAAATAAAAAAGAAAGAGAGTGCAATTTGAAAATTGGATATGGTCTGCAAATGAAATCCGACATGCAAACAGCTAAGAATGTGGGTTATGTGTGATACCCAGCCCCACATCTGCACACAATTTGCACAATGGATTCCTGTCATTTTCCAGGCTGAAACAAAACCCCACAAGTTCAGCAAGCCCCACAACTTTCAAGGGCTAAAATTTTTAGCAGAGTCTTGCAGTCTGGCTTCCCCTCAGATGGAAACATTTCCCACTCTAAGTCCCCAGCTCCTCTCTTCCAAATGCTGAGCATGTTCTCAGCCCCAGCCACACACGGCTGAAGATAAGCCTAGGGCAACATCAAGAAGAAGTGCAACATTTCTTTAAGAAGCAAGTATTAATATATTTCCTGTTAGACACGGAAAATAAGATTAGAGGTGATATTACAAGAAAAGCCTTCTGTGAAATGAGGAATAAATGTCATTAATGGGCCCTAATGGGTAAAGTGTCTCCCACCTGCATGAAAGTCTGTATCATGCCTGTATTAGATTGTCATACATGATTGATAGTGAAATAAGACCACTTTCCAACAAATGAGAAAAAAAGTCTCATGCTGTAAATTCATTTACAATGGATTCATTTGCAAAGAGATTGATCCAATCAACGACTGAGAAATTGAGTTCAAATTGATTTTATTACATGAAGACTAGGATCATGTTATAAATATCCACAATGTATACAGCGAGTAAAAACTAAACAAAGCCAATGAAAGAAAATCCTCCCTCACCCTGAAAGGAATATGTACCCTTTACTTCTTCTTACCAGTTGAAGGTGCAAGATAGTGCAACACAACTGGTCTCTCTTAACAGTGGTATCCTTTAAAGCAGCGTTCTCCATGTGACGTTTACTAAACAGTGACATCTATTGGGGATTAGTATTTCACGAAATTGGAAAACAGGAGTCTGTTCAAACTTGACTAATGAAATCATTTGAAATTACCTGTTATAGGACACAATTCTGAATTAGAAGAGAGATGGATGAGACAAACTTTCCATCTCTAGGGCTAGACCATGTTATTAGGAGACACACTGAGGCAGTTGTAGGTGGAGAGGTATGGGGGTGTGAAATTTCTCTGTGGGTTTAAACAAAATACTGCCATTTTCCAGTGGGTATTTTCACCCTTCAGCGGAGTGTACGTGGCAGCAAAAATTTCTGCATCTTTCTAAAAAATGTAATACAGATATATGTCTTCCACCATGGGGCAGCTTCAAAGGCCAGGGGCCCAGGTAAGGGACTGTGGCTCCCCAGGCAGTACTCCTCCCTTTGCCAGGAGGAGGTGAAATATCCTATCTTTCCATGAACATTAAGTGGTCCCTTCTTTCTAGGACTGTCAGAATAAAGCTCTGACAAATCACACAACCGTTAGTGTGCAGTTTTATGAGAAATGGAGTACATAACAGCAAAATCAGCCCTGTTGTTCCATCGCTGTGAGAAACTGGGCCACTCTTCTCCAGCCCCCCTGGAGCTATCTCTGCCCCACACTTAGACAGCCCATTCTTCAACCTCTCCTCACAGGGAACTGCTCCAGCCCTGAGCACCCTGGGGGGCCCTTCACTGAACATACACCAGCTTGTCCATAATTGGTATTTAGGGAGCCCCAAAACCAGACACGGTATCGGGCCATGGTCTCATGAGTGCAGAGTAGAGGGGATTAATCTAATCCCCAGATGCATGAATGGACCATGTCTAGTGTCTGCTGGCTCCTGAATGGCTCATGATGCCCCACAGCACCAGCGACTCCCACAGAGCTGCTCCCCAGCCCAGCCACCCCCAGCCTCCATCCTTGCAGGATTTTTCCCTCAGAGGTCCAGGAGTTTGCATTGATCCTCCTTGAATTTCACAAGATTGCTGTTGGCTCACCCCTCCAGCCTGACTGGGCCCTGAGGTGGAGAGCTCTGTTGTTGTTGCTCCTGAAATGATTTTGCTAATCTTGTACATGCCTTGGAATCTCTTCAGCACATTTCTGATGGCAGCTCCAGAGCCAGATGACTTTCTGAAGTGAAGCTGGCAAGCAGCAGCTGAGAGGCAAGCCAGACCATTTCCCACAGAAGTTCAGTGGCTGTGCTTTTGATTTATATTGTTATTTTTTAAATGGCACATTTTAAAATTAAAAAAATAAACACCAACTTAAGCTATGTACCCTAACACATGCTTACAAGAAAAGTGAAATGCATGCTGAGAACCTGCAGAACTTAATTTCTGTGCTATGGCCTCAACTTCAGGTTGACCCGGAGTTCTTCAAAAGAAAATACAAACACATTGCAATGAAATTTTTCTAATGAAAATATATTGGTTTTCCGTAATGACATCCAGAATGGAATTTCTAGTCTGAACCAGAACAAAGGAGCAGCAACCTCTGAATAGTCCCTGCCTAGGGCCCACTTTTGGGGGAGCAGAGACCAAGACCCATAATCCTGTTCTGCTCAGCTCCAGACAAGGAACTCCTACCATCCAGTGGGCTCCTAACAGATTGCTCTGCTCCGTTTCCAAAACAGTTTTTGGAAGACTTTGATTTTATTTCAACAGAGAACAAAAATAAATTTCCAAACCTCAACATTTTTGTTAAACAGAATTTTCTCAGCCAAACCTACCATATATTATTGTTGTTACAAATCCCCCCAAGAGCTTCCAGAATAATCAGAAAGGAGTGTTGCATCCAGAAAAATCCCAAATCAAAACCAAAGGGTAGAAAGAAGTGATAAAGCATGTCGGGAGGTCACTGGTTGTGTGGCCACCCCATACTAGCAGAGTCATACAGGGAAGGAGATTGTTATCATCGTGCAAGTGCCCACAGCAGTAATCCAGCCTGGACTGGGAAGGGGAAAGCAGCTCTGAGTTGTGCAACAGGCACTGCTCCCTGTGCACACAGCCATCTGTCTCCACATCCCCCTTTGTCTGCCTTGGCAGCTACCTCCTTCTCCACATTTCCCCACCACAAACACAGCAGCCGTCCTCAAACATTCCTGCAGCAGGAGCTGCCACTGCTGGTACTATCCTTCTGATGGCTTGCCAGGAGGAGCAGGGGACAGGTCAGCAGGGGAGAGCAAGGCTCTTGTATGGGAAGGAGGAGACGGTGTAGATGTGAGCATGCACAGCCCAGCCCTGCTCATCTGAGAGGAGTGAAGGGAGCCAGGGTTTGTCATGAAGCACAGAGGAAATGGGCTCATTCCCTGCACAACTCTCCTTCCTTAACCTCCCAGGGATGACCAGGCACATCACACTACCAAAGGTCAGAACTATGCTAAGCCTGGCACTAAAGGCATTCTGCAGGCACATGTCACCTAGATCCTTTCTCCAAGTACCCTCAAGCTATGCCTGTTTGGGTGTCACTGACAGGGTGGTGGTGGGAGCAGGAGCTCTGGGTCTACACAGACACTCACAAATGTGGGTGTTTGGCTGTCAGAGCATCACTTCCTCCATGTTTTGCAGCAGCTTGAGCATAGCTCCTAGCTCGGGTTCATGAACTTCGGTGTTGATCTTAGGGCTGCTGAGCTGGGCTCCAATCAGTGTACGGTGTTTAGTCCACTTCTGCCTTAATTATCCATCTGAAATATGGGAAAAATACACTATTTCCCTGTATTCCAGGATAAACATATTGCAAGTTTGTGAAGGTCTGGATGGGGATCAGAAGCTAAAAGTTTCTCTTTTCCTATTAAAATGGGTGGAGTTTTTATGAAAAGGGAGACAAACCCTTTGCTTTCTGTAGCAGAATAATAGTTTCAGCCTGGAGAAAAAAAAAAAAGAGGCCTCTGGTAGGAAGCTGTACCTTTTTGTCAAAGGGTTCAGACACCACTATAAGACATAATAGTTTTGCATTTTTCCTTAGAATTGCCTTTCACAGAAAAAAAAGATAAGCTCTTGGTTGAATGTTCAGCACCAAACAGCAGATAGTGAAGCAGGGATTTCTCATGCCCTGATGACAGTGAAGAAACATCACCTTTGTGGAAAAAGAAAGCACTAAAAGAGCAGTTTCACAGCTAGATGATCTTCCTGCTCCTATTTGAACAACAGCTTTTCTGGCTCTGCAACCCTTCTCAGTCTACCTCTTCCCTCAGACCTCTCTCTGCTCTGTGCTGAAGCTTTTCCTCCAGTCAGATGTCCAGGAACACATAGGTCAGGGACAGGGTATGCACTTCCTCAGTTTCTTGTCTCTGAGATAAAAACGAAAAGAACAAAAACACTAACCAATCCAGAGCTGCTCTGTATTTATAGCAATCATAATTAACATCCTCTCAAGCTGACCTGGAAGCTGCTGGGGCTTCTTTGCCTCTTAAGAGACTGCGTGGGGATATAAGCAGCTCAGGGAAGAGATCCCTGTGGAATTAATTACTCCTACATGGGTCTGGGTCTTCATCTCAACATCCCCAAATTTAAAGGGAAACAACCAGCAAAGAGGAGGTGTGAAGAGGGTGCACATCTCGTCTGTTCTCCACAACAGCTCTGCCTGGCACAAGTTCTGCCAACATTAGAGCACCAGGCTTTTTTCAGGATTTTCTCAGCAGGTTTCCACCAGACCCCATGTGCTTGGCCCAGCATGTGATAAAGTTACCAGCTATGCAAACACACGCTCTGCATGGTGTTTTAATAATTTGCAAAAAGAGATATTTAATGCAAAATCTCCTGATCTGACTCATAGAATCAGTTTTACCCCAGGAAAGAAATGGGTGTTTCTCCACAAAGATCTGTGAAGGCAACTGTGCTCAGTAGCCCAAGCTGTGATTACAAGCATTCAGCCAGCAGTTATTCATGACCATTTTCCCTCTATAGCAGAAAAATAAAAGCTGTTTAGTTTAGTCCTTTGCTCAGTAAGACTTTAGGCTCCCTCCTAGCCCTGTTCCCCATCTGTCTCTGAGTTTACTTTCTCTTCCAACAGCTTGAGCATTACGAAGCACCCCAGTGCTTGAAGGTTGAATATGAAGGACCAGAACCCCTACACATTACACCCCCTGTCTCAGAGGGCAATTGGTAATTTTATTTTTCTTTAATATGAAAAGCATTTATCTAATTGCATCATTACTTTTGTTTATATGATATTTGAAACCTCCCATTATTAATGTTGTCCAACACATCAGTATAATAGCGCTTCTATTTGTTTGTTTCTCTGCCAAATTCTCATGTTCTCACGCAAAGCGCTTTCCTCTGGCTGATTATATTTTTGAGTGGTTCTTTTTTCAAAATCAGCCCAAATCCCATTTCTTTGAACAAAGCTGAGAATAAGGTTTGTTATTTCCCATATTAAAAAGTTATTTTCTGATACCTCTGTAGCATGCAACATCTTTCTATCTCCTAGCAGGGATTGGAAATTTTCTGGCATCGTAGCCTTAGCATTAATGCAAACCTTTTGCCAGTTAAAGGAAAATTATCTATTATAAGCCAAACTTCAGGAAAAAAAAATGCATTTATTAAGGATAAGGATTAAGGATATCCATAAAAACATAATATTTTAGTGCTTCATTTGTAAGTCTTACTGATAATGTTTTCAGTATATTTTTTATATGTGCTATTTTATTAAATTACTTTAAAAAATATTTTCCAAATCACCTTTTACACCTTACTGAGTAGCTTCTTTAGCATTCTAAAATTCACAAGCTTATGCACGCACAGAGAAAAAAGAGCTATAACTACAGCACTGATTAACAGTAAACTCATAAATTAAAGTTTATGGGCTAGAGTATCACAAATAATTATTACAATCAACATGAAGAGATTTTTAAAAATAACTTATAAAATAGGAACAGTTGCACTGTGTGTTGTTTCCTGTACTGAAAGCAACTATTATTTGCCACTTCTACCACATTGCTGAATGAAACATTAAAAATAGTGCCTTTCATTTTCCAGGCTCTGAAGCCACCCAGCTGGCAGGGCAAAGAAAAGAAGTGTTCACAAACCAAATGTTCCAGATCCTGATACCAATCCTAGCAGTGTAAGTCTGGAGTAAATCTACTCACTCTCTTCATGGATATTCTGGAACAGTATAAAACAATGTGGTTTGGTCCATTGGGTAATAACAAGACACAGAAGAAAATAAGATGATGAAATGGAAAGAAGATAGGCTGTGCCACAGTGATCACTGGTTTCTGGGCTGCTAGGGCAGAAAGAAGTATCAGCCTTTTGAGTCTTGCTGGCGGTGTATGTTGCACTTCAGCAAAATGAACAAAGTACGGCCTGCTCTAATCGGGTTTGACCATTCCTACAGTCAGTCACACCAACTCCACAGATCACACCTTGCAGTCTTTTGTACAGCAGAAGTACTGGGATGGTCAGATACCTGCAGTGTCTGCAGTCCCTCACCACTGGCTGAACAACACCAGGAGAGAAGCCAACCCCCAGTAGTCCCATAAAAGACCATGCACTTTTCCACTTCTTTCACCTCACATTTTGGGTGCCTCCATGTTATGCCCCTGTGGCATGGTCCCACGTGAGCTGCTGATGCTGCCAATGTGGTGCATAACAAGCTGACTGCATACAGAAACATGGATTTATATCACATTGCATTTTTTTTGTGTTAAGTCTCCTCTCTCATGTGTTTGTGTAAAGGAGCTAATAAAATCAGAGGGGAGGTCTTGGGATGTTCATCGTGTGCAGTATAATGTTTTGTTTCAGTATGAAACAGCTGTATAAGGATTATAAAAATGTGATTTGCCAAAAATATTTCAAATATTTGAAAGATGACTTGGTGTCATTTTCCTTATAAAAATAACCAATTCCTTCTGTGTTGACTAACGTGATGTACATAAAGTGTTTTGGCAGCCATACAGATCAAGTTGTTTCAGCTGTTGTTCATATAGACAGGTCATTCTAGACATGTACAGATGTGATGCACATTAAAAATATAGCACTACAAGCTTTTGTAACATTCATAGATGTTTTAAGAGGTGAAGAGCAAAACCTAGACATTCAGCTGGCATCATACTGTTTTCACTGGGGGAGGAATTGTGTTCATAAAGTCAGGAGCAAGACCTCAGGACCAGTCGTGTGCTAAACACCACAGCTGGAGCCCAGGGAGCGTGAGGAAGCTGCAGAGCACTGCACGGATGCTGCCATGCAAGAGAAGTGCACTGTTAATAAAGCTGCTGAACACTGATGCCAGGGCTCCATGTTGCACTCCTACTTTATACCCTATTTCAGGATGTCCATGGGGTCCTTCATGCCCCTGGGTGTCTAAACATCCTGGAGATATTGGCTGAAACCAGATTCCTCTGTGCCTCCCACACCTCTGCTGAGCAGAAGTATACAATCTCCATGAGATGGGGCCATCCAGACCTGAGGATGCCTTTGCAGGAGCAGCAGAATGCTGAAGTCTGGAGCACATCTACTGTGCCAGCTGCAGGGCAAGAGCCACTCACTGCTTGGTTGCTGACACAGTTTTGTAAGGGATTGCAGAAATCCTGGCAGTAGATCTGACCCAACTGCTTGATGTGCAGAAAAATAGACCCACACACAGCAAACCACATGCATAACACACTCCTCTTTCTGGAAATGAATCCTCTGAGCCTGCCCATTCTGCTATCCGTACACTGCAGAGCTGGATTTGTTAGATTCAATGTATATGAGCTGGAAAACTCATCTGCACATGTGCTGGAAGTCTGACACATCCAGAATATAAACAGGCTAACAGCACACATGCTCTGCACTGCACACAGCCATTTTCTGTCTAGTATTTCAGAGAAAAAGAATAGGAGCCCTAAGACACTTTATCATATAATTGGAGACCCCCCCAGCTGTGTCCAGCTAGCGCTCCCTTTGCGAATCAGGGCTCACTAAGCCCTGCGTGTATCACTGTGTGCTTGTTATATGTTCAGCGTTACACCAGGACAAAAATAGAGTCCTGACATTAAAAGAAAGTATAAACTCAAAGACAAAGAAAGGCAAGACTTACCAGAAACCTAGAAATGATTGATTAATACTCTTTAATAAGTAAAAGCATCCATCTGAGTATCCAGGCAAAGGAGGGATATCATTTGGAGCATCTTACATTAAGGCTTAAAATACAGAAAATAAAATTTATTTTGAGGGGAAAGGTAGGAATGTTAATCACAGGAAAGTCACAGGACTGTATGACAAGAGGATCCCAGTAGATGGATCTTGCACTGGCTCATTTTTTATTTTATGAAGTAGAATCCTGAGTAGTAAAATTCTACAGATCTTAAATTTTAATCACTGAAAAAAGGCATGAACCGTCTGATTTTCAATACGTATGTGAATCAATACATAGCTGTGGATGCCCTGCTGTCTTAGAGCTTTTTGCTATGCTGTAGTTTGAGTGGGAAGGGAAAGGTTGCACTATGAAAATGAACCAGCTTACATACTGAAGATAGGTTGTTTTGGTTTATTACATAAAAACGGCTGGAAAGAGAGAGAACTGAGGTCAGCATACACACCCCCTTGTGCTGTGAGACACACACTGCTGTTTCCTAAGTTGGGAGGGTAATGGATATGCATAATGCAAAGATTGCTACTGCAAAATGTTCTACAATTTCACCTCTCATGGGTGAAAACACAAGCCCCCAAGCTGTGGATGCCAATCATCCTTAAAGGTGCACTTTGAATCATGCAGTGCTGAGCCTGAAAACACTAATACAGCAACTTGCTCCAAGCATCACTTTAGAGATATGAAAAGTCATACGTTCACTTTATTGCTTATAGATTGTGCTGATAATGGGGCAATAAAACTCTGTCCCGAACAGGGGAAGAGCAGGTCTAGCCTGTGTTTCATTTCAGGTGTTAACAGAATATCAGAAAATAGTGAATTGCAAGTTTCCATTCTGAAGGATCAAATGCCTTCTCAAAACATATGTAAGTATGCAAAGGTAAGCAAGCAGATACAGATACCTTTGGTTTGTATCGGCAGAAACACAAAACTTTTTATATTGAAGACTGAATTTGTCCCATTGAAGGAAGCAGGGAATTAAAAGAACATTCCCTAAGCTGCGCAAATATATAAACAGATCTGTGATTTTAAGAGGCAAACATGCAGACATCAGTAATCTGCATATATCAATATTTTGAGAGTAAACATACACGAGTCTTTACACCTGACCACAACTTGCTATTTTTAGTTTGAATTTACACTAAATAGGGCAACCTTCTTCTAATTCCCCAGCTTAATTTCTCAATGCAGACAACTTTCACTTAGGACACATAAATTCCTTGTCTGTATTGCCTCCAAAGGCAAGTAGAAAGAAACCTGTATTTTAATGGAAATTAGGAAGTTCACAAGGCTGACTCTTCTAGGGTTTAGCAAGTAATTATATCTACTCTATAAATACTAGCTGTTGCATATGCCTCCAGATATGCTGCCTGACACTAGCGCAGCAAGAATGCCGGGTCAAATGCAATTAGACTGGAAGTAATGCTGGAGTAAAACTCAAATCTGTAATAGGATGAGAAGCTGACAGCGAAAGCCCATTTTCGCCCTCATCACTGAGGTCATGAGTGCATTTCTGTACAACAGAACGCACTTACTGGACTATGTCTCTCCATCACTGTAGCTAAGCAAAAACAAAACCAAAACGTATTTCTTATTTAACATCCAGCTACAGCTCAGGTGTCAGCCTCTAGACTCCATTCAAACCCTAATGCTCACACAAAGCTGTAAGTCAAATACAAGAATGTTTTTCATTTCTTTTTTTTCCCCCCAAGACCAGAATTCCTTATGACATTTTGTGTGAACTTCCAATAAATTGTACCACAAAAAAGAGAAAAGGAAAATAAAATCCTTATTATTTTAACATATCAATGTTGGTTGTAAGGAGCTGGTACATTTTTAAATCAGTGGTTGCTCTCTTGAATCATCACTGAGAAGAGAGAACTAACATGTACCTTGAAAAATCCTTATTGAAATCCTCTGGAATAAAAACCAAGCTCTATTTACATGCATTCTCTGAAGGAAGGATTTAACAAGGCTTGAAAGATGGGTTTTGCTTGCTATTCCTCCAGTAATCAACAAGCAAAATATTTGATATTTGGCGAAAATAGCACCTGTGAATTTACGTTTATTTCAAAGAGATATTTAATTTCATTTTATAAATCTTTTATGCAGAATAACAACTGTTTCATACTGCATTTTTTAACATATTGCAGGTCAGCAAAAAACAAACACTCCTACTGGTTACTCTACCAAGATTATTTTTGGCAGGTACTAATATTTGGGGTTTAATTGTTTAGTTGGCATTTAGTTAATTATGTTTTAATTTTTTTTTTGCTGAGAAGTGCTGAACAGTTGCAGATAGTACTGAAGGAACCTATAGTCCTTTCATGAATTTAAACAAAGCAAAAATGACGGGTTAGACAAAATTTGGCAGTTCTCAACAATAGCGGTGGTGTTTCACAAGGTTATTTAGAGTGGTCATTAGCTTTTGCAAATAGGTTTCACACACTGGATGAAAAATTAAGCAAACACGAAATCATTGTCACTTGGCTTTCATTTCATGTGTGAAGTTCTATGCATTTATGCTCCAGCAGCTTCCATGCTCAGGTCTGTGATCCCAGTGGTGCTACTGGCATTTACCAGTGATACTGTGAGGGCTGTAGAAGCAGCAGGTGAGGTGTTACTCACTTGAAAAAGGGATAGATATTTGGGTCCAGAACTCACAGTCTAATCTCGCTAGTGTTTTAAAAATGTATTGCATAGCGCAAAGTGTTCTTGTGCAAAGGGGAAAGCAGACAGCTCAGCCAGGAAACACTTCCTTGGCCTCTGTAGAAAAATGGACAGAGAAATGTTTCCACTGGAAAGGAGGCAAGGAAACCAGAAACAAGATCACTGACATACTGCTTCTTTCAAAGAAACTGCAAAGCCTTTATTGTCCAGAAGGCAAAACCCAGGAACTTCTGTCCCCAACTAAGGTACCAAAGGGGGCCAATTACCTGGTGCTTGCTGCACTGGCGGGACAGACCCACCGTGCTCCTTCCCAGAAAGGACACCAAGCCTGTTGCCACAGTATTCCTCTTCCTGGAGCCAAAGAAGACTAAACAATTCTACTCCAGAACCATGCACAGAAATATTCCAGTAGATGGGAAGACAAACTTACATAGCATTTCACACAGAGCGAATCTGCATTGTACACTCTGAAGAGGCACCACCAAGGACGATGGATCCAGAACTAACAAACTGTGGTTTTGTGTGGATTTGGGCAATGTCATGTACCCTGTGATCTCCAGCTGACACTCCATTCATGACAGGGTGTATCACAAAAGTCTATCTCCTACACAACTTTTCTGGTGTCTAATAGTACACAAACTGATGCTGTAGCCTTTCCTTCAGCTACAGTATTTATAGAGGATTTTATAAGCTTTCCCTCCTCTGGTTTAGTTCCTCATTCCATAAAATTGATGGGAACACAGATAGGTCAGCCCTTTAGTTAGTTTGACTTAAAACTGGCCAGCAGATTCAGAAGTAAATGGCAAGACAAACATAGTGGCAGAGTGTTATCATACACACCCTCTTTCTAATGGAAGTTGGGTTGAAAATTAGGTGAGTCCACTTCAAATGATGGAAGCTATTAGGAATTTATGGTTAAATGTGTGTTTAAATTATGGTCTGACTTCAGGGTAGAGTTGGGCGGGGGGAAGCTGCAAGGGTGCAACTTGATTCAAACTCATATTTCCATACAAATACTTTTTAAATTGTTTTGAAGTTTAACCCTAACTCTAAATTTTTGGCATTTATCGAGAGATTTTTGGAGATACCTACAAAAAGTAAATCTTTTTGACTACTAATATGTGTGTAACTTTGAATTAATATGGGGCTTATGCTAGCTGAATATAAAATCAACTGTTTTGCTATTTCCCGGTACAAAAATACCCCAATAGTATTATTTAGGAAGGCCATATTATCCCAGACCATGTTCTGTAAAATTAATGGTTCTCCATGAAACTTGAAAACCCAAAGAGCTTTTTCATTGGCTTTTTGTCAAGAAACTCTCTAATTTATTCAGACTTTATGGGTCCATGTTTTGTGGAAATGAATATATGATTTGAATACCGCTTCCAAGTTTCATGGAAAATAGTCTCAACTAGGAACAGTTGTGAAGACTAAGGTGTATCATTACATTGCACTGAAACCGCTGTCTCGGGATACCAGCTACACTAACATAGCTCCATCGAGACATTTGCACTATGTTGGTGTGAAACTGGCTCAATAACTAGATGAATCACTCTCTGTGCTTTTACCTCCCTCATGCTGACTTGCTTTACTAATTGGTTCCTCTCTTGAAGTTTTCGAGGCATTTTCATTTTGCTGTAATTCCTCTTCTATCTTACACCACTTTCTTTTAACCACCTGTAAGTGATTCACTGCAGGATGACCTAAGGTTTTGCTCAAATTGAACTATTGCTTTGTTTGCAGTAGAGAATAGCAAATTAAATCAACCTCTGAGACAAAATGAACATTTGGCATAAAACTCACTTTGAAAGGTTAATGAATCTCAGAAATCCTCTAAAGTGAATGAATGAGGCTATACCTAACCAATATAACCAATATAAAACTCATGCAGCAAACACTGCACTCCTAATATAACCCCTCTGATTTCAGTGAGTCTCATATTTTCACAATGTTACATTAGACTTATACCATAATAAATATTACAAAACAAATGTAACCTAACAGACAGTTCAATCACTTATTATTGTTTGTGCTGCCTGTGGTGTCAGCTGAGGCTCCATCCTACACCTGAGCACTGCACTGCAGAACTGGTTGTCCACTTCCTAAAACTTTCAAGAGCATGAAACACTGTCTGTGCCCAGACCCAAGCAGTGACAAAGCCAGCACCCACTCAAGAAGCAAACACTGGAATGGGAGGATGCCTCTGTCTTTCTTTTGTCACTGTCTTTACTCCTTGCTGGGTATCTCCCAGGAACACAGGATCTTGCATCAATTTTATGTTCTCTCTGTTCCACGGTTTTAAACAAAAAAAAAAAAAATCATTTATGGATTGGTTTATTTTAGTGGAATAAAAGCACCCAAATCTTCTCAGCTCATTTGAAAAAGTGCTTAGTAGCAATTAGCAATGGTGATAAGGGATAGGGGGTATTCACACCTCGGTCACTTCTAAGGAAGTGGGGCAAGAAGGGCTAGAAACAGTGCTAGATCCAAGATTGCCATTTATAATATACTGACTCAGACATTGGTCCCTGAAGGATATCCCTTAGGTCAAGTCTTATAACCCTATGCCAGGACAGGTTTACGTGATACTCTTCAAAGTT
Organism: Corvus hawaiiensis; assembly: GCF_020740725.1. Classification (NCBI taxonomy): domain Eukaryota; kingdom Metazoa; phylum Chordata; class Aves; order Passeriformes; family Corvidae; genus Corvus; species Corvus hawaiiensis. Next base: position 48,868,444 of record NC_063215.1, on the reverse strand, counting down.
TCTTCACCAGTAATCTTAGTGCGTTTTAAGGGATGCAGAGTGAAGGGGATTTCCACAGCCGTCTGGAAAAGTCTGACACCACCCAGCAAACATTCCCACATTGCAGCTGGGATATCACTTTTCATGCCTTTATGCCTCTCAGTGTCCGAGGGTCGTGTGGGGGGAATCAGCAGCCAGTGAGGTCAGCTTCTTATGGAGAGGTTATGAATGTTATTTAGTCCCTAAAAGATAAAGCAGAGAAGCACTTTCTCAATATTGAATGGCAAGAGAATCCATGTGGGACTAGGATCAGTAATACAGAGCTGAGGATAAAGAATATAAAATTAGGTTAGTGTGGAGTTAACCCATTAAGCTGTAATTTAAACTACCTAAACGGACGGATCCCTGTCCCCCATTTCTGTACCATCTTTTATTATCAACTCAGAAATAAGATACACGAGCCTGTAGCCTCTGTTTTATTATTCTGAATAGGAAGGGAGGGAAATGGAGTAAAATTATGAGTAACTGTTTCTTATCATGTTATTTGTATTCTACCCTTTGCAGAGCATATTATAATGGAAGAGGGAACATTAAACCACCAGAGGCAGTTCATGGTTCACTGAAGATTACAGAGGCTGGAAAAGAAAAGCAAAATCAGTAAACTTACCTTTTTATTCATACAATATCGCAATAGCTGCAATGACTGGTGGGAAATTTTCCCTCTAAACATTTTTATGTGTAAACATTTTGAAAGCTCCCTGAAAATTACAGTTAAGTTGCAGAGCACAGTATTTCTGCAAGCCTTTTTATACTTGAATAACTTAAATGCATCTTCTTTAAAGGATTTCTACTAACATAAGTTTAATTATCAGCAAGGAATAAACAACTTATACAGACACAAACAACAACAAAAAATCAGAAACAATGCCTCCCCTATGCAAATCGCGTATCGGGGAAAACAGCACTGCTTCCTCCTCACCACAACTCAGTTACATGATATTTTTACATGAATGAATCAAAACACCAGCATTATTTCATATGGTTTTGAATGACACAGACATGAGAGAGTTGATTACAGGTGAGTTAGAAATTGTATCCCTACATTTGTTCAGGGTGCCTGGGCAAAGCCAGTACTGCTATTGCAAGTTGGAGTCTTTCTTTTCAATCAAAGTAAAAGCACAACTTCCTTTTGTCAGACTGGCATTATTTCTGTTTTCTTTTTCTTTTCATTTAAAGAAAGAAAAGACCTCATGAAAAATCTCTAGCTAGATTAAGGAATTTATTTGTGTCATCTCATTAAAACTTTGTAAGAGTTAGGGTTAACACTATTTTCTTGCCTCTGTGCTAGTTACTAAGAATAAATTCCTGCTCACAGTTACAGCAGGGGTGGAGATCAAAGCATATTTGAAACCAGGTGGAAACTGGGAGAAGTAAAGGGAGATAAGATCTGCTCCACAGCTTATAGCACCAGCCTTTGCAAGGAGTTCTCCAGGTCTCTCCACTTCAGGGAATTCCCTGGCAGCATACCTATGCAAATAACTGCTTCTTTCACCTCCTGAGCCAGGTTACCTGAAAAATGCTGCACTTTCCCATTAGGATCAATCTCTCCTTCGTGCTACCATTCTTAGTTAGTGTTGCTGGATAGGGTAAGCAGTTGTGTCTCCTGATGTAGAGGCCCCTTTTGCATCTTTGCAGCTACATGGGGTATACAAAAAACACAATCATAGATAATACTTGGATAGTGAAGTTAACCATGCATTAACTAGTCTGGTGCCTTTGTTTTACCTTTTTCTTTTTTTTAATTTTGGTACTGAGCTTCACGTGTTTTGCTGCTAATTTGACCTTTCATTGGAGTTCAGATTTGTGCTTAGTAACTACATGGCAAACCCTTTGCTGCAGGAGCAAAGGTCTGGTATAAAGACTGCAAGAATGGTGAAATGTTCACACTGACAATTTTAGGATTTCTTATATCTTTCAAATGGCTGTCTACGGCCGGTCAGTGTAAAACTGTTTACTAATCAATACAAAGAGCAGATTCTGGTCATTCACTGTGTTGTCATTTAAAACAGAGGAAAAGATGAACTACTGACATTTTGATAACAAATTACACCAAGCTGGAAATTGGACAAAAATTATTCAGGCAGTGTTTTGGATGTGAGGTATTTAACCTATGCCTAGGTCCTCCTGAACACCTGATTTGTTAAAGTAGGTGTTTCAAAACTAAAAAATCTCTGACAAAGCCAAAAGAAAAGGTTGATTCATGCCAACAATATGGATTTGAATATCAAAATACTTTCTGATGTATAGGATAACTAAGATAAGTAACTTCAACCCTTTCTTTTACTGTTCCCTAGCTACCTGATGCATTAAGGGAGAAATGAGTTCATGCAAACCACAAAATCCTGGGCATCCAGCAGAGCAAGTGGTTATGAAGGAAGTAAGGACAGGAAGTAAGAACAACCACAACTTTAACTTTTGCAGCCAAAGCAAGTGTCATCAAACAGAAAAAACTGTGGCTTGATTTTTTTTTCCCTGAAGAAATGGTGGATTTGTTATTTCTGTCTTTGTTGAGGTATTTATGCAGTTTATCTATTTTGACATCTTGCAAATATTTACAAATATAAACAGTTATAATGCCTTGATGATGATGATGATGATGATTTATCACTCCATGTGACTCAGCCTATTAGTGAATTGGTTTTCAAGATCAACAAGAAAGTTCTTACGTGGATTTCTCATACGTAAACCCAGGCAAGTGACCCAACGCACCCAACCACATTCTTCTTGGTGTCTCTACCTCTTTACTTTAGACATTCATTGCCAGCAATTCCTCTTCAGGAATATACACAAGCTGGCTCAAATCAGCTACTTTTTGTCTTTTCACCCAAGTTTCTGAAGTTTTGAACCTGTCCCGGTTAGAGTGAAACAGATAAGTACCTGTGATTTATATTGTCTGGCTTTGCATTTTCAAAGCTTAAAAGAAATAAATATTATATTTTCACTGCCCTCTGAATGATTTCTAATATTGATTGCAGTCTTCCATTTTATTACAAGTTGTACATGATTTGCTATGTTTCTGAGGAAGTATACAAAGTGTAATAGAATGCAGTATTACAGAGTAAAACGAGTTAAACAATCTAATTTCTTTTATTAGAAATCGACTTGGCACAGTTCAGTGTTGTCAATCTATTTTCAGGTAATTCTCTTTTGCAGAAAGTGCAGCTGCTTGAGTTAACTGGCAGGCTGCTGAGATTTTGGTAGCATAATCCAGCCAAGAATTATCTATGCTCGTTAAGATCTTCACTGCCAATGAAAACAGGATTATGCTTTGGACCCACAATCCAAAATAAAAATACCAAACTAGCTGCCAGTGTGTTTGGATCAGGCAAATATTCCTTCTCAGCCCTTTAGTGCTTATTTCATCTCAGAAAAGCAATTTTGGTTTCAGTTTGCACCAGGCAACTTCTTGGCTGCTGTTCATGACAGTTTTCTGTTTCCTTAGAAAGGATGTAATCCCCCGAGATACACAGCAGTTTGTGACACTCTCTTTCCTGAATACAAGCGCTGCAACATGCAGGAGTTTTTACCAGTGACCTATGGATGGGTAACCTATTAAAAATAACACCATGGTGAGAATTGAGCACAATGCTGTAGATGCATAACATGCCTTTCTTTATCCAAGTGTCACTCTACAGGCTTCAGGAGGATATTAATGTGGAAAGGTTAGTCATGTGCATAAGTCTGTGTAGCTGAGCCAGGGCTCCAGATAAAGATGTGCAGGTCTAGTAACAGGAATGGAAACACACCAGTCTATACTGCAGTTATACTGAGATTATTTGTCATTAGTACATATCATTAATATTAGACTGGAATGGATTAGTATCCAACCTTGAATCAAACATATGAAGATACTCAAATATTGTTTCTTCTTATTGTATCCATGGTGAGCTTAATCATGAAAGGCTCCTGGAACTTTGGATTACCAAGCAGATTCAAGATACTCACAGAAAATTTGTGACTGTCTTTCCTAGGTCCTTTGATATTTGTGAATTTGTTTTAAACGTAATTATACAAAGTACAGAATAACAGTAGAATGATTTTAAAGACAACAATTATTTTTCTGTGGCCACCCTTTTAAAATAAACTATTAGCATAGTATCAGTACAAATAATCTCAGAATTATCTTAATTGAATCCAAATGGCTGTAATTCCACAGATTAACATGATTAAACCATAAAATCATAAAAAGTTCCAACCCCCTGCCATGGGCAGGGACACCTTCCACTGGACCAGGCTGCTCAGAGCCCCATCCAGCCTGGCCTTGACCACTGCCAGGAATCCACAACTTCTCTGGGCAACTTGTTCCAGTGCCTCATATTAAAGAATTTCTTCCTAAGGTCTAATCTAAACCTACTCTCTTTCAATTTGAAACCTTTCCTCCTCCTCTTGTCACTACATGTTCTTGTAAAAAGTCCCTCTCCATCTTTCTTGTAGGCTTCATTCAGGTACTGAAACGCAGCAAAAAGGTCACCCCAAAGCCAGGCTGAGCAAACCTAATTTTCTCAGCCTTTCCTCATAGGAGAGGTACTCCATCCCTCTAAACATGTTGGTGACCCTCTTTTGTATTTCTCCCAACAGGTCCATGTCCTTCCTGTGCTGGGGACCCCAGAGCAGTTTGCAGTGGTCCAGATGGGACCTCAGGAGAGCAGAGCAGAGGGGCAGAATCCCCTCCCTCACCCTGTGACCCACACTGCTCTGGATGCAGCCCAGGATACAGCTGGATTTCTGGGCTGTGACTCCACATGGCAAGCTCATGTCCAGCCTCTCATCCACCAGCACCCCCAAGCTCTTCTCAGCAGGGCCACTCTCGATCTGTTCATTCCTCAGCCTAACTTGAACTGACCCAAATATCATCAACTAAAATGTACACTCCTCAATTTTTCTGTCTGTCTGTGGTTTATTTTCTTTTCCCATTATTCTCCAACATCTTGGTTCAGGTCTTCTTACAGAAATGCAATAAAATTTTCAAAGTGATAATGTCAAACATCAAAATTCTAACCATTTTCAATATGAAACAAAAGTAATGCAAAAGCCTATTAAAATCTTGGAGATATTACAGAGTTTTTTTTCAATATGTGAGGAATCAAAATTTTACTCTTTTTTTGCCAGCATTCTTTTTCTGCTAACAATAAAGAAGTCAATAAGCATCCCAGGGAGTTTATAGTCTACAAATTCCATACATAACTCCAAGTTAACATGCCCTGCCCATTACATACACATATTTGTGTTTGGAAACCTCTCTTTTCTCTCTGAGCAGGTAATGTGCACTTTGATCATCCATGCCAGGGATACAAAGCCTTATGTCCAGCAGGGTGTTTATTAATACATTACATTATTACATATTACATTACATTACAATACATTAATACATTAATACCATGAATACAGCTTTACTGCTTCCAGGGCTGGAAAAGACCCAGGACCACAATACCTACTTTCCCACAGAGCTTTGAGGAAAAGACTGTGCTGGATCCGAGTTTTATCTGGGCACAAGCTTAAGCTGACAATCAAGGAGTGTTAGAGAATAGCCTGAGTCCTGCCAGCCCAGCACAGAAACATGGTTTCTTGTGGCAGTATTTCTGTATCATCCACAACAGACCCTGACATACTTGTTTTATCCATTGTTTTCCATTGTACAACACACCTAAGCCTTCCCTTGCCCTGGATTATCAAGACGTAGGAAGCAGTATGAGCCCTACATACAGTTAGCATGATCATGTTCCAGACACTGTACAGGACTGATGAGGTATAGTTTTCCCTGCTGTTTAGCACAGCAGCCAAAAACCTAATCCAAAGTCTTAAAAATCAGTGGGTAACTTTTTGTTGACTTTAAACTGAGGTCTAATAACATAAAGCCAGAGAAATGCTTCTCTAACTTATTCATGAGAGGTACGTGCTCTGAGTCAAAGCAGATGTTTCTAAGAGATTAATTGCCCTGATCAGTAAATTCCACAGTAAATAGATACTATTTAATGACTGCAGAGGATGCTTTGGGAATCAACTCCTTCTGGATTAGTTGGAGTGCTGTCTAAAAAGGAGTCTCATCAGTTTTGAGCTTGAATTTTATTGGCAATTGAATGTTTATCAATAGAAACAACTATTTGTATCATCTCTTTAGTACACATAACCTACAAATGAAGCAGATTAATAGTAGTCAATTCCAAAGTCATTTTAAAGTAAAATTGCAAGTAATGTGTTAGCTCCTAAGAGACCATCTCTAAGTTAACATGTGTTGAAAACATAATTACTTTATTTTGTCTTTCAGCATTAGCATCAATTTATCTCTCTGGAGAGAGTAATTCAAATATCTTACTTACAAGGAGGAGAGTAAGAGAAGTCACAAACACTTTGAAAAAGTCAATGAAAAGTCTTCCCTTTTTTGTCTTTTTTAATGTCTTATCCTTAATTTACAGTCACAAATAAATACACTGCACTGAAATATAAATGTTCTGCATCTGGCATTTGTTGCCTATTTTTGCAGATTTTTCAGGAATATGCAACAATGCAATTCAGAATATTACTAAGGTGAATAATTAGGCAACAGAAACTGGTTAATTCAGTCAGACGTTCTGACTCTGGGGGCTCAGTTATCCCGAATTATGCACAGCCCTAAGTGACAGAGTAGCACAGCACCCCCTTAGGCACTCAGGACACAGACATACCCTTGGCTTCATCAGAAGTCAGTCTGGGTCTGCTTGGCTCGCTTGGTGCAACGCAGCATTGTTAATGCTTGGTGAGCCCCTTACTGGGGCTGCCAGTAACACCACCCCCTCTTCTCACCAGGGCTGGCCCCAGCACAGGACCCTTCTGACACCCAGAGGAAGAGAACAAGGGTGGTAGCTCTGCCTGGAATTAGTCTTGGAGAAACTCTGCTAGGTGTGAAACTTGTAAAGGAAAATATCCCTTCATCCCCTTGATTTAGTGCATGCCAGTAAGCACCCCCTGCAACTGAGACACATCTATGACCTCAGAGTAATAGCACAATGTTTCCAAAGGTCACCAGTCAGGACTGGCACCAGATTATACTGACAGCAGCCCCTGAGACACCACACTTTAGCTAACACACCTCTCTGAACCATTCCTGCTGTACAGATGTAGACCAGTAATCTGTGACCTATATGATCCCGAAACAGCCAAGTACAAGTTGATGGTACAACTCTAACATAAAAATTGTTCATGTTCAGTAAGAACATCACAAGCATATGGCACTAGAAGCATATGGAATGAGAAGCAGAAGAAAAGAAAAATGAAATGGAACCCTGTCCAAGAATATTCTCAGGGTTGCCTCAGCATTTTAATATAAGTGCATAGAAGGTAAAAGGCCCACACTTCTTTACATTTGGGAAGTTAATCTGTAGGCTATAAATCTTTTCTAAACTTTTTTCTATTCCAGGCAAAAAACCACTCACTGGTTTTGTATTTTTTGGTAAGGTTATATGCTTCATGATAAGCATGCCCTAAAGCTCAGATTTTTGAAGTTGAATTAAAGCCAGTTCAGCAAATTAATATCCTGTTACATTATTCTAAGGAGAAGTTGGACTGCTACAGACATGCAACATTTTATCCCTTTGTGCACCTCAGTCCCATTTCCTGCATGTAAACATCCCATGTATGTCTAGAGATCTGTTCTGTCAGCACCAGCAAAGTAAGGATTAAGGGCTTTATCTCAGTTTCCATGGCATCCTATATATTTTGAAGAAATTTTGTCATAGCAAGTGGAAACTGAGACCCACAAAGGTGATTTATGTATGATGTGATCTACTCTGCAACTGGGATATTCCTTTGCCTTGTGTAAATCTCTTTCCCATACATAGGAGATTTGGCCTTGTAACTTATTAATTAGATTTCCTAGATTAATTTGGCTGCATACTTCCTTTTGTTCCATAAGTTTGAGGCACACACCACTGTTGTACTGCAAAAGAAAATTTCCTAAATAATGTTAGTCCTCAAAACATTTATAGTCAGCAAACAGCTGAATTGACAATTCCCAAACCATTCTGTACAGAGGAACATCCTGTCATACTTTAGATATTCCATGAAATACCATTCGAAAGCTGATCAACATGAGATGATACAGTCCAGTTCATGAGACAGGTCATTATGCTACTTTTAAGAATTTCTTCTTCAAGGAATAAAAGGCCTATGAATTTTCTTGTCATATTGAGATCACCTTTAGTGCAAGCAAGGTTAAGATGAAAGAAAAATAGAAAGTGTATTTATCAAATGCAAAAAATACCACTGAAAATCTCTAGAAAGAGATAGAAGCATGTACATACCTACTACTTAGAAAAGCTTCAAAGTTTCCTCTTCCTCTGCAGTGTGCAGCTGGCAAGCTTATGAGGTGCTCTGTGGCCTTGTCAGTATCATTCTCTGCAAACCCTATGTCCTTACCTTATCTCACAGAAGGCCAGATCTGCTGGCTTCTCTTCCTTTTCATGCCCTGACCTGTTTTTTGGGGTGAGCTGAAATGCAAGTCCAGCTCCTTCTTCTACTCTTCCAGGAGTTCTTATAGATAACTTCCAATAAGAGGTAGCTTCAAAATTCTGTCCCCAAACTATTGCTTGACTCCTTCTGCTTTGGAAATACTAATATTCTTTGGGCATGCTCAGACAAGGTCATCTTTTGCCCCAAAACTGAATAGAATGTGCTAATGACTAAGCCCTGCAAAGAGAAGAACTTCATTATTCAAATGCCAAAGTGGAGCCTTTACCAAAACCTTGTATTTTTATATAAATATATAATTTGATAATTGTATCTTAGGCAGTTATATTACCAGAATTAACACAGGCAAATCATTATTTGGTTTCTTTTGTAGATATAATTGTAACTGTTTCAGAATATTAATAGATTTTTAGGTTTATTAAATCCTAATCTTGTTATTGAATACTAAGACATGTTTGGTTTCTCCATATTGTGACAAGGAATCTCTGCCTTTTCCTCTTATCCTTTCTCTTGGGCAATCTCTGTGTTTATAGACTTTCTACAAATTAATATTTGTTGAGAGAAATGCAGTTCTTTGCCTCCTAATTCTGAGAATTCCCATACAAAAAACTTCAAAAGTATCTTGCTTATTTGGGTATCCAATATTTCTAAATACCTTACATGGGGCATTCAGAGGATACTTAAATCTACAAGAGAATATAATTGTTTACCTAACTATGAGGAATGGTTAGGTAATGAGAGGAATATATGCTTTAAGGACAGCTGGAAAGAAATGGCAGCTATTGTACTCATGTGATATGTGTATAGGCTTGCAGTAAAACAGTGCTAAAGGAAATAATTAAAATTAGCACCACCCACTCAACTGAATGATGAAAACGCAGCTTCTGCCAACACTGGATCCAACAGACCTGTTGAAAGAGAAGTCAAGTTCATAATGAAGTCACCAGATTATAATCCCAATTAAATTTTGGATAAGGTATTTAGGTGGATGTGTGGTGAGGTCATAGGAGGAAATGTAACACATTTTAAGAAAAAGTTGGGTTTCATGTGACACAGGGGAGACTGTGCTGACATTGGAAATGGAATATGCAGGAGAATTAACATCAGCAGAATGTGATGGGGATTGACTGCATATACCACCCTTTCTCTCTGTGTGGAAGAAATACAAATGCAGCATGACTGACCAGCACGCTGAACAAATAATGATGAAATTTCAGTGCTCTGCTTAGATATTCCACAGATCTGCTTCTATCAGACACAACAACGTAGATAAAGAAGCATATGGGTTCATAGAAGATTTTAAAAACTTTAAAACAAAAATTGCCAGTATGGGTTTTGGGGTGTTTTTTTGGAATCAAGTCTTTGATGGATTAAGGTGGAAATGGAATCTGAATAATTTTGCTTTTGAAAAACATTAGCTACCTTCCAAGTTTCTCTTTCTCACATGTAAAATGCCAAATGAACTTGAATAGTTGCCTGTTCAGCACAAAGAATATTAAATCCTGCAGAAATCCTAATATAGTTCCTATCCCTGCTCAGTGCAGTAATATTTTTAGAAAACGAAAAAAATTTCCTTGTAATTGCAAATGTTTTGTCAGGAATTAAAATACTTCAATTAATATGTATAACAAAGTTTTGAAAGTCACCCTTTAAAAAAAATACAAGGTGCCATGAAGTGTCCAGGGATGTTAAATCTACTTAAGTAACAAAGTAAACAAAAACGTAATTAGCCCTAAACCTTTCAGAAACACAGGTGATTTGTCAGGTCTGTTCGTACAAGGGGGCCTGTGTGAGGCTGGCCTTTGGGACATAGACTTTCAAGATGGCAAGCAGTTAAAGTGGTGTGTACTTCAAATTTCATTTGGGTTCAGGGAGAGGAAAAGCCCATAGGGAACCACAGAGACTCAGGACCCACCGCTGGAAATGGTGAACTGGCAACAAAGGAGTTGGTCATGGCTGGTAAGGAGTAAAAATAAGCATTTAATTTATACCAAGCATTATCATTAGCTTTTCACTTTATTTTCCTAAGTCAAGGACTAAGCTCACTTCTGGAAATAATTGTTGATAAAACACTTAGAAATGTTTTTAGAATCATAGAATTCCTAAGCTTGGAAAAGACCTCTAAGATCACAGAGTCCAAGCATTTTAATACTGGCAGTACCATGTGCATCACTGAACCATGTTCCCAAGCACAGTGAAGATGCCACTAGGAAATGTTATCCACTCTCCTTGCTTAAAGTAGCAGTGCACAGGTATTTTCATATTGCAAATCTCTTGATGAGAACCTCTGACATTCACCTGCATTCTTTTTCAGGCAGCTAGCAGAGAGACATCTGGGTGGGAAGCTGGGGGGGGGGGGGGGGGGGAACACTTGAAAAAGGGAAAAAAACCCCACTCCTGAAACTCATAAAGAAAAGTCTGTTCTTAAGCGTGCAAGATGTCAGTCACTAAATAGCCCCATCATCTCTATACTATTTCTCCAATGTTTTCTGCATTCAGAGAACAACAGTGTCAGGGAGAAAGGCAGCAGGAAGACCTAAGGGGGTTTTAAGTCCTCTCTCCCAAGCAGCCTTATGCTACATGCATTTCAGTTTCAGCCTTAAATATTAAATGTTTGCATTCCACCACATTTTGGTTAACTCATTAATTCTTATTGTCATTGAGAATTAGTCAAATAAACCATGTCTAGACAATTTCCCTTGATACGATCTTATAGTGCACTAAAAAGAAAAAAAGTCATTGCTTTATGTGTGGAATATTTTTCTTTCTAATAATTGACGGTTTACCTTTGGAAATTAGTATTTTAGAAACAAGATTTGAGGGCATCTAAGGGTTGTAAAATCTAGTGGTGACACACCACAATGTTTAACAGCTTTGTGTACTCTGTCTTACCTTTAAAGGCACCAAAGCATGTCATTGCAAGACCATAATGCACATCCTGTCATTTCTTATCTTTTAAGTAGGTCACCAAGTCTGCCCACCTTTTTAAGTCAGTGGCTAAGATGATATTTCTACCATTTCTCCAGATTGCTTTTAAAATTCCCAAAGGAAGGTTCTTCCACTAGTTTTTTTAGGAGGATTGTTTTATACTTCAATATAACTCACCTTTAAAATGGCTCCTTGACTAATTTTCTACTTATTTAATATCAGGCAACTAAAGTATTGCTTTTCTGCATGATTGCAAGGATTTCACATCTCCTTATCACTTCCATATCTCCCATATAATTTATGTGTCTCTCTGGTTTTGGGAAATACCTACATATTTATACTGAAATTTAAAACCGAATGAAAAAATGTTCACTTCCTTTTTCATCGAGGACTTTATTTTAAATAAAAATTCTGGAAACTTTAAATATGTATGTCCTGGTCTTCTCATGACTGTAATCTAAACATCAGCATGGATCACATGCCTTCTCTCACTCACAGCCTAATCCAAAGGGCACCTAAAGTTGTCACTTTTCAGTTACAGGAGACCTAAAGAGAATCACAATTTCTTCTTCATGGGGCATTGGCCACAACCCAAACTTAAAAGCTCCAAAAAGACCTGTTGAAACCCACTTTGTTTGGATTGGCTTTACTTTAAAGAATGGTGAGAAGAAGACACATTTTGCACAGAGCTCAGTACCTGAAATACGTGCCTGGAAGTTCTGAGGAAGCTGGAATGCAAGCTTTCTAGAGGCTGAAGGAATTTTGATAGACATCTTCTATCCCCCCCGAGCTAATGTTTGATACCCAGCTGTATGGTAGTTTCTCCACCACTCCAGCAAAAGCTGTGTAACTGAGCAAAAAGGAGTTCAAGGTTTAGGAACCTAGAGAGAGAGGAAGGAGGAAATAACCTGGAGCCATAACCCAGGTTATGGTAGATTATTACACAGAATGGAGCAGAAGAGGAATCCTGGTTTCTGATTTCAAAGACAGGGTTTCACCCAGTGTCTTTTCCACACACAAAATATAACTCATCTCCAAAATAGTACTGAAACTTAGTATTTCCCCTTTAGTGTGTTACAGACAGCAGCTCTAGGTGTAAATCAGCATTCCTTCCATTAGGAATAAGATTTCTGGTTTCTGTTCCCTGGACTATTTAAGTACTCTACCCATCCTTTCCTCAGCACAGGCTACAATGCAGAATAAAGGAATGCAAAATACAGTTCTGTTACAGGAGCTTTTTGTCTGAATAAATCAGGCTTGTAAGACAATTTGAGTGTTGGGGAAGATGAAACAGGAAAGCCTTGGAAATATGATTGCCTGACAAAAGATTTTGGGAATATGAAAACTACAGGCAACATCAAAATGAAAGCCACTTTTGAAATACCAGGTCTTAGTTACTGAACAACTAGAAAACAATGGTATGGCCGACTGAAGTAATCCCCTCTTGATGGAACAATACCCTCTGCTTGCAAACAGGTCCAAGGGTCAGAGCAGACCCTACTAGCTCAGCAGAAGGGGTCCAAAGAGTAGTTTTTAGAAGTTAAGATGTAACACTCTATGGTAATATAAGAACTCTTATAGGCTGTATGTAAATGCTATAGGATTTGTATCTTGTATTAGATTGGTTAGTGACAATTAGAATATTCAGTGCAGAAGATGATTTATTGTATTGTAACCAGGACTTCAGACATTCTCATTCTCATTCTCATTCTCACTTCCTCATTCTCACTTCTATTCATTCTCTCTTCTATTCATTCCTCTCTTCCACTTCTACTCTTGCTCCTGCTCTCTCTCTCTCTCTCTCTCACCCGTTCACTCTCTTGCTCTCTTGGGCCTGCTCAGAGCTGAGTCTAGCAGCTCTGAGCAGTGCCCCAATACCCACGCCCTTTACAATAAACCGGCTGTGTCCCAAGACCTGCCTATAGAGATCTCTCGTCTCCATCCGTCACCGTCTACGTCCGGCCGTCCCGACAGGACTCCAGAACCCCCGTAACCTACATTTGAGAGTCCTTCTCTTACGATTGTTTGTCAGGACAATCAAAAAGCCGCTTGGTTTAAATAGAAAATTATAACCCATGGTTACAATAGGTGTTTGGGAAACAAAAACTATGAACTGCCTGGTTAACTTTCTTTTCACTTCATAATGTAGTGTCAGGACTTATAAACAGTTTTATCTCTGATTTAAGGGCAGTAGTTCATGCATTCTCTAATCAGTATTTTCGATTAGTTATTTTCATTTAATATAATGTCATCTTGTGTCTCTTTTCCTTGCTTTAAGGTTTGCAATATCTAAGAAATTCAGTGTTCAGGGAAGATCTGGAGTCTACACAAGACTCCTTTACAGGCTGATACATAAGCATATAATACTCTCTGCTAAGTGCAAAGCATTTCATTTCCACTCTGCAGTGGGGTAGCACATACCTCATATTTGCTACAAATAGTCATGCAGGAAGGTGAAGTGATATCAAATTCATAAAGGAACCCAAATCCCACTGCACACTAACTTTTTTGTGTTGATAAAACCTCATACAAAGTTTAAGAACAAGATAGAGAGGTGCACTGAATTTCTTCCAGGTAGGGCAAGTGTATCCAATGTATTAACTAGACAATATAAAGTCAAGTGTTTACAGCAAAAAAGAGCAATTTTCTTGTTTGGGTTCAAAAATTCAATGAAAACTTATTTCATTCTTTAACAACTATATTTCAGATCCAAACCCTTCATTATAGGAAATAGCATGGAGAAGTGTTTTGACTGAATAAATTTTCTGAGCATGTGAATTGAACTGAATCAATTTTTGCAATTTCAGGCCATTCACTGTGAACACAGTTTAAGACTCCAAGGGAGCACTACAGCAACACATTCATACTGAGCTGCTTTGAAATCGGTTAAAGGCTACTTCAACTTCATTTCTTCAGCTTCATTTTGGAAAGCATGTTTTCAAAGGGTAAATTCAATTTCAAATTGAACTGCTGAATTGATTAAATGTCTTATTGCATCATACAGTAACTTCATTTTAATTCCAAAGTTCCTAAAAGAATTAGAACAGCAAATACAAAAAAAAGCTACAATAATGGTACCTAGTCCACTTACAGTACATTTATGCAGTCTTGAAAATTTGACAAAGTACTCATCTGTCTCAGACCTTTTGTCTTATTTAATTTGGTTCTATTAGTTGCTCTGTTATGAAAAGCAGTAAATATAATTTCCAGTTTACAATGTTGGTTTTTGCTTTCATCTCTCCCTTTGATAATTTTTTTCCATACTGAAAAATATTAGTGTATTTCTCTGTCCCCTTACGGAAGCCACCAGTCACCTCTCCCTGTACTTTCCTCCATTCCATTGCAGATTCTCTGTGAGAGGAAAACTGCAGAGCCAACATTTTGGGGCACAGAGCATGTATCAATTTTTATAAAGGTACAAAACTATTTTGTGCTTTGGTTTGATTCTTTTTTCCTTCCCTAGATGTTTCCACCTTTCTGTAGCCTCTCTGGCTGGCACGGGATATGGAGCTGGCATTGGCACAAAGCTGTCCACAGTAACTACTTATTCCTTCTTCCAGCTGGAAAAAGCCAAGTATTAAGTATGCAGAACTACAGTGTTTTCTTCCCATGCACCTAACTCTGACCATATCAATACTGATTTTCATCACCCATTTTGTTTGCCAGACACCTGATAATGAAAGCATCCTCTAACATTTTGTCAGCTTTAGTTTGGTCCATCCTAAGTCTTACTTTAAGAGAAGCCTGAAAGAAGATTAATAACATTTTGGAAGGCAATAATTTGGCAACCAATGCCTAGAATCTAGAGTAAGAGTAAATACGGAACAATTTTGATGTTCCAAAATGCAAACTGGGAAGTTAAGAGCAGCAATTTCTGATTGCAAAATGTTTGAATCACAATGTTTCATTGCAAGGCTAGCTAAGCCAGTCCTTTCTGGTGAGTGTTCCTAGCAGTTCCCACCAAACAGCCTTTCCCAACAAAGAAAGATTTTTACCTAGAAGTTACTAACTATTGTATGCAACATTAAGCTGCAAGAACTCCTACTCAGCAATGATATTTCCTCTGAAGTCTCATACCATCAACCATCATCCACACTGTTTTGATTAGATTCACTGCACCATGTTGCCCAGTTTTGCAGGGCATTTTCTGAAAAATTACACAGATATTAGGAATGTGTATTTTTACTGCACGTCCTTCAGTGCAGAGAATGCACTGCCATGGCACAATGCAAAACAAAAGGAAGGCTACAGCATTTTTGCAGAACCCTGGAGCCTCTGATCATGCTGGCTGTACCTACTCCTATGTACTCAAGGTAAAGGCCTTATAACATATTTATTTTATTCCTAAGTGTTTCCATGTAACTTCCATTCATGCGAGCATTCTGTGTTGAGTATATCCAAGGCTAAATAAAAAGTATATATCGCATCCCCAAAATAAAGCCTATAAATTCTGCAATTTTATTCTGCCACAGCTGTTCAGTAAGGTATTGCAATATTACAACTACATTTTGCAGTACCTCCAACTGGACAACATATTATCTCTGTAAATGCATTCCTGTGCACTGAGTTATTTTCAAGTCCATAAAGTTTGGAAATACCACAAGGTTGTCCCAGTGTCAGCACTCTGCTTACGTAGTGAAGTATAACACATGGACTCTCACAGAAGTAAATAAAATTATCTCAGGCTGTCACACAGCTGGGAAAAAAACGTCACATTTCTTTCTGACACATCACTTTGGAACAGAACAGATCTCAGGAAGTAGTGCAACTGTGGGAAAAGTTATCTCTGGAGTTAACTAACTCAGTAACCTTCTTGCTGCACTTATTGAGACCAAACTCAATGTGACTCTGATTTCACTGCAATGGGACTCCTGCAGCAAGTGATATACAGTGAGGCCAAATAGAGATAGGGTACAATATAATTTTAATTTTATAATAAGTGTAAATACAATTGTAACTTAATTTCTTACCAGCCCTCTGTGAATACTCTGCAGAATGGTACTTTCAGTTATAAAGGGATATAAATTTTAAAGCCCAGTCCCTTAAAGATGTCAGTGAATGATTTTTCCATGAGGGAACTGATTCATGCCTCAGTGGAGACAGTCTGCTTCACACAGACACTAACATTTCATTTAAGACAAAGTCTAACATTTCATTTAAGATGATGTCTCCTGTGGTTTTGGTTTCCAAAGAGGCTCTGCATTGTGTTGGGTCACTGTGTTACTACCTACTTGAAATCAGGATTTAGCCCTTGTGCTTTTGTTAGCTTCCTATCACAGAGATTCACACACCCTGCTGAATCCTAAACACAGCAGCAGCATTAATTACATATTTACAGGAGCAAAACATAGAAATAAATGACTTCTCAGAACACAAGACCATGTTGAAAGAACTGTCAAGCAGGGCATTCAATTTTAAATGCTTCTGATCTGGCAAGGAAGAGATTACTGCTTTCCATATTCATATTTTATATTTTGACTGACTCCAGACTAACCTCAGGGAGAGCCCAGAGTATCAGCTTGTCTGTGCCTGGGAGCTGACACTGGAATATGCAATCAGGAGAGTCTGCTGTCTGATTAAACCTCTCCTGACACCACCCCAGCTTTGGTGAAATTTAAACTGCCTCTTCCCTCTTTCTCTGCCTTTGTGAGAGGCACAGCAAGTCATTACACCCCGCTTGTTAATGATGGATGGCCCTGCTGGTTTGGCCCAGCACTCTCTCAAGGGGACAGGGCAGAGATGGGCAGGGCACAGGCACAGGCCAGCAGGGACCCCCAGTCTGACAACAGCAGCCGACTTTCCTCACATCCCTGAGGTTTTAATATTATGGTGCAGGGAAAGAGCCTTTTAGTACTTCATTGACCACGTTCATTGATGCTGCCTCTCTGAGCCATTTGGACCAGAGCAGGGGAGGTGGTGTGAAAGGCAGGGAGATGTAGCAGAAAAGGAGAAGCATCATGTTTTGACCGATGCTATCACCACAGGCTACTGCACTGATAGGAAAGTTAAATAAACCCTTTGGAAAGCTGTAAGATCTCTGAGTGCATTGAAATCCTTTGCTATCACAATTCACTTTGCAGTGTTGTGTCTCAAGGCATGTTTCTCCATTTTTGCAGCGGGCACAAAAATTGTCCCCAAAAATGGCATAAATGGTCTTTCCCCTCCATACGTATAATGCACACAGACTTTATGCTCATTTATGGTATTGCAGTCCACAGATATGTCAGAGACACAATGCTCAATCACATTTCTGGTGTGAAGAGTTTTTGTGATTATGACAGAGAAGGTGTCTTGAAAGGAGGGTGTTCCTGAAGGGACAGATTATAAGCGAACACAGCGGGTGAAAGATAGAGAATATAACCTCAGTGTGCACTTACACCCTTAAGGTGAGTCAATAGAATATCTGAGACTATCATATTAATGTTGTAAAACAAGCAGTGTATTTACTGCAGGGATCATCCAAGAACTGGGTCCTTATATCTTTTAAAAAAAAAAAAAAAAAAAGAGAGTTGCAACACCATCTCAAAGCACAAATTCATTTGTTAATAGGAGCTACAAGAGAAGGTCCCATTTACCTCACCCATCTGTCTGTGAAATCATTTTCTCTCCTCATTCTAATACTGAATAGCTTTTCACGGCGACAGGGTCTCAGAAAAGAAATTGACCAGCGATCATCTACTTTTCCCAAAGCTGTCCAGTAAGAGCTGAAGCTGTCAGCTAGAATCCAAAAACATGAATATCACCTCACTGCTTTGAATCATATGGACAAGAGACTTGAATCTGAGGAATTCCAGCCTCTGAAACACATATTGGAACTCCTTACCTACTCTACAGAAAAGAAGACAGAAATTGCGTTTTCACACCTGCTTGACAATCACAATGCTGCATTTTAAAAATAGCTACAAATGATATAATTAATAATATAGTGTAGCTTTGTTGTTGTAATTTTGGTCCAATCTGTCAATCTAGGTCCTGTATTTAAGTAGTTGCCACTAAAAATAGAGAGCTTTGGATATTGACCTCATATATGAACTGTGTCTAAATGACAACATTTGCATAGGATCAGCTACAGAGTACAAGGCTCTAACCCATCAAGAACAAGGCATAAGCTATTTGCTTCTAAGTATCAGGTGGAGGGTTTTGGTGAAGTTGGAGTTTCTGACATACAAATGCAAGCACTTTCAGTTGATGTGGTTTAAATTCTTGACTATAGTCAGAGGTGAAACAGCAATAAACACACAGTGCATTTGTCAATAAACAAAGGTGTTTGGAAGTGTTTCAATGGAGCAGTTTCAGCTAAAAGACTGAAATGTTATATGGAGGCATCTCAATTTTGGTAAAAGCCAGTGAACCACAGGCAGATGAGTTTTGCTGGGAGAGAGCTTAAGGGGAACCAGGAGGCATAAGGCCTTTGTCCCAGCAGCAAGCCCGTGGAGGACTGTTTTCTGGAGCTGGACATCCAAAGCACTTTGGTTCATGACTCAAGGTGCAAAAATGTTCCAGAACAAAGCAGACATAAGCTGGCACCAAAATAAGCTAAATTAGTCATAAGATTGTTCTTTTAAATTTTATTTGTAATCAGAACAAAAACTGATATTGAAATCAAGCATTTCCTTTGAATCAGTAATAGCCTGTTCCAGGCCAGCTGTATGAATACACTTTAACACCAACATACTTCTTTAGCAAACAAAGCTTTTATTTCATACTGCTTCTGATCAGTGTCTTTTTCCCTAAAGGGAAGGCAATATAAATCCAGCAAAGGCTGAGAGCTTACTGTGACATCAGTAGCTATTTTTATCACTACCATCACCATGAAATCCTGCAAACCTTTGTTACTACTTAACTGAAATGTTAATGTTTTAAAATAAAGAAGGGGCTCTGTGGTTCCGGGATGTAACTCCACCATAAAATGCAGACGCTTGTGTTTTATTTTGCTTCCAGACACGCAGTTGGTTGTCACCCTGCCACCTCAAGCACCAACATTCATAGCAACCTCAGGAAGAGCTTGTGAGGCTGAACTTTCATGCAGCTGATCTATCCAGGCCTCCTGAATAGGACCCTGAATCTACACAGAGGTGCTGAGTGTGCGTGTGCTCTCCTTCCCAGGACAATTCTGGTGTGGATGTACGTTCCCTTCTGCTGACCAAGCTGTGCAAGTAGAAATAACCAATAAAGGGATGAAGTGAGCCTCTGGTTGTGTTAACCTCTTGTGCTGCTGACCAAGTTTCTCCAGAGCTTGTTTGTCAGCATTGTGCTAGAAGACAAGGACTGCATTTGTTTACTCCTTCCTATAGAGAGGGTGAAAGGGGTAAACTCACAGAAACATTACTTTCTCTGCATTCCCACAGTCGCAGCCCTACCTTGTAAATTACACAAGTAAAACACTTCCATGAAGCAAAGTACATTGATTTTGAAAGCCGGCGTTTAAGCACAGCAACTTCATGGTTGCATTAATTATTTAACACATTTGTTCACCATGTAGAAAAACAGCAAATTTTAGCTGAACCAGCTAAAGAAATTTTTCCTTTCACAGCCTGCTGGGAAGGAGCTTTGTATATGCAAGTAAAACATACAGTGTGCTGTTAAGAATCCAGCCCTCAAACTTCTGTTGTGTCCCAGTTATTAGCCACAGATGTCCAGTAATGATTGCTCTTTGTTCACTGAATTGACTTTTTTTTTCCCCTGTGGGGAGAAGGATGGACCAATTTGGCTAAAGAAAGTCTCTACCTCCACTTCTTGTTTCCTTAATGAAAAAAAAAGAAATCTCTTGAAACGTGGAGTAGGTTAATTGGAGCAACAACAGTCTTGTTCAGTTAATCAGCTCTGAATTCACCAATAGGTATCCCAGCTGGCACTGGAAGTAATCACTGGAAGTGTAGGAGTGTGGGTGTAAGCTAGCCAAAGCTCACAGAACAAAACTCTGCCTATGATGACTGAATAGACAGCATTATCCTGGTGAAAGATTTCTTACAAAATTATTTCAGTGGAACAAAATAGGATATGCACAGTACAAAAAAGGAAAAGCAGAACAATACTAAAATGAAAACGAGGAGATCATGAAAAAGGAACATTAAGACTTGAATCTATAGAGTCAATAGAATTCAGTTGAATAGCCCATTGTACCTATTCTGCTGTCCAAAAAAAAAAAAAAAAAAAAAAAGGCAAGCTCTGTTTGGGAAAAGGATTTTATTTTAGCCTGAAGTGACAGTCCAAAAGGAAATTTTCTGACTAAGAATTAACCAGGACTGTGACAGTCACTACTAAAATAAGAAGAAACAATAACACAAACTCCCATTAAAAACACCAACTAGCACAAACAATCTAAATATATTCCCCTATTTAGAGATGCTAACATTTGTAACATCTGGAGCTTGCTCTAAACATGGCTCTGCAACAGTGGCACATCCATCAGATCCTGCCTCTCCTGAGTAACACCACTTTCCCCCCATACATTCAATGAGATGACAGAACTATCCCAAGCCAGTGAAAACCAACACAGCAATATCTTCTCATTATCTCTTTGCTAAGAGATACCTCTTTTTTTATTTTTCCAGCAACAGAGGGCCAGGTCCTGCTCTGGGCTATACCAGGTTTTTTTGCCAGTGTAATTTTAAAGGGATCAGTTGAATACTGGAGAGTAAAGTTGAATATCAATAGGGGTAGTCTTAGGGCATGGGTAGAAAATCATGTCCTGAATCAGCATGGAAGAGGTTATGACTCTCTTATTTTCCTCTTGACAGCTTTTGATGATGCAACTTGACGTGGAAGTATTTGGCTACATCAACAAAAGGATTTGTGCTGTATTTAGGGTGTAGACCCTTGAGATGTGCCTTTTACATGAACCTTCCCTAGACACAAAACCTTTCCTGATGCTTTAGGTTTTAACTTTCATATTTTTCCAAATCCCGTACTGCCTAGTGTGTAACTCTGAATTTTCTTGTAGCCTGTTAGCTACTGTTCTCTCATGCTGGTTAGACATAACAAGCCTCTCAAAGCTTGTTCTCCAAGGACACCCAGATTTTCCTAGGGCCAAAACATGTAAACCAACATCTTTAGAAGGGGGGTGAGCTTAGAGAAATTACATCATTAACTGAGGCTTTAACTGGAGAATTAAATTGCTGACATGCAAATGAACCAAACATAAAAGTGTGAAGACCTTGTGACTCAGGGTCCATCTTGGGTGTCGTTTTTGGCCTGCCCAGGGTGTACCTTTGAAGGCCCTTTAAATAAATACCTACCTTTATTCCCTTATTCCTCTTTAGTCTCTGTTTTTTAGGTGGCCACATCAGGCATCATTCCCTTCCACAGTAGCCTGTGAGTCCCTCCATCTTCACACCACTGGGGAGCTGTAGTCCAACTTACTTCTAGCCCCCAGCCCCACCCACAAACCTGCTTATGTCAGCTCCTCCCATTTGAAGCCTCCCGGCAATGATTGCTGTCCGAGGAGGTGTGCCTGGCTGAGTTTCTATAAAGCAGTGCCAGAGATCATGCTGGCAACCCACACTGTATAGTAGTATCCATGCAGCACAGACAGCAGTACCTAATTTAGGTACCACAAACACTGCCAGCAGCCTTAACACTTAAATCCTTTTTGTGTAGGCAGTCCTGAGGTACAGCACTGCAAGTCAGCCTGTATTCCCAGTAACAGCCGAAATAGTGGTCTTGTTTGTTTATGACTAAAATTTAGCAGTAATTCTGGTTAAATGGATACAAATTTATACCACAATAGTAGTACAAAGCTAATAATACTACTTCTCCAGAACCACAACAAAAATTCCATCTTTTTAAAGAATGAATTTGCCTAACCCTTCTGCACTACCATAGCATTTCATGACAATTGCAATAACCTGTTTTCTGCTGGCAGGGAGTAAGCTCCTTTCTATCAAGGTCATGCAGAAGAAACCCAGCTAATACAAAAAAGGGAGCAAATTCTAAGAAGCACTTTGTATCAGTTGTTGGCATGCAAAGACATAATAATGGTACTTAGGCTGTTAAATTGAAGTGTGTCATCTAAGTAGCATAAAATATGACTCTGGCTAAGAGAAATGTAATATCAGGGGATAAAGCAAAAGGAAAATCCTCTAAATCCTGAAGAACTAAAGCAAATCTGTTCATTATAAGCCAATAAATTTGAACAAAATATCTAACTGCTCTATTAGAGAGACACCAGTGGTAATTCTTTGGCCACACAAGGTGGGATATCTGTGATTAAGGCCAACATGCCAAGATCAAAATAAACTGTCAGACATTTAATCATATCACAGACAATATCTGAAGGAGGCTCCTGTTTGCTGAGAGGATATGTCAGGCTGCTTGGGGAGGTGTCCAAAAGAGAAGTCATGCCTGTTACTGAACAGTGTCCCTGTTTACAGGATGAAGTTTGTGAGGAACAAAGCTGTCAGCAAAGAGAAATTCATAGTGGATGAAATCACACTCGCATTTGCCAGTTTTCTGAATGCAATCTTTGTGAAGAAGTCAAATTTTATTAACACAGATGTTACAGAGGAAGGACACTCTAGTTACATCCTATTTACAGCAATGTGACTAAGATCAGAGTCTGTCTTGAAACATCTAAAACTGGAACTTGAATAATTTGGATAAAAAGGATCAGAGGGTTTGACAAGAAACAATAAACACTTTTAAAGAGTACTTTACTTTGGTCTTCACCATCATGTTCAATCAAATAATCCTCTCTTCTACTGAAATGGACTTAGTAATGGGCATTTGTTCATTCCCTGAAGTTTGAAGAGGTTTTTGTTGTTTTACAGTAAATGTTCTTTGCGGGTTGAGGCCACTGATATCTCTTCTGAAAATTACTTGTCTAGTAATTACTTGTCTAGATCCATCCTTAACATTTTTTAAGGTTTTTTTCCTAAGATGGGGTAAAAATAAATGGTCTTATCACAGCAATCCTATTGATTTCTGCAGAAGAAGGGCACCATGATCCTCATGTATTACATTAAAGAATAAAATCCTAAATAATACTGCTTTTCTAGACACAGTCAAGCACAGTGTGATCCACATTCACACTGAAGAAAGTCACGGCCAAAGTAGAAGAAATCGTGACTTAAGCAGGATCATAACTGGAAGCAATATGATTAAGGAAGGGAAAGAACGATTGGAGAAACACAACTGCTATATTCTTGATCTGTCATGTTATGTCTGTACATTGTCATCCATCAGCAGAGTCACAAGGATATATTAAGTTGTATTTCATTGTTTAAAAGATCTGTCTTCCAGCACTAGAGGAACAGGAAGCATAAGATTATCTACAGGTTTTAAAATACAAGCTCAAATCCTTTTTGAACACTAGTCTAGTTAAAGACAGGCCATAAAGTTCTGCAATGACAGACCTATTGCTAATTAGCGAGTGCAGTTCCTAAGACACAGTGCAGGATGCTTTTTTCTTTAATCTGTTACACTTGACACTTGTTTTTTCACAGAAAGTAAAGATTTGTTGTGATATCATAGCTCAGCCTGTGGTGGGTGATGTACTTGTGGCACAGAACCTGGGGGTTATTAACTCTACTCAGTTTTTACATATATCAGGCTCTATCACCTCTTTCAGTCAAAAACTTCTTGCGCTACAGAATGACTTCAAGAAAGGCATTTTTCTCTACCAAGGATGATTTAATACTGGGGACTGGTTGCTAATAGCTCATGCCATTACTTTTAATTGAATAAGGTCCATTTGCACAAGCAAATGTCCCTGTGACCATGCAAAGATTCTTGATTTTTCACAAAACTTATAAAAATTGAAAACTGCTCCCTGATGGAGGGAATATCTTGGTGAAGCCAGCAGCCTCTGCAGTCCCTGTTCATTCTAATTATGTGAAACAGAGAAACATGTTTATTAGCTGAGACATCACTGCCTCCCATCTGATGAACTGAAAAACATTCATCTCAGGCTGAGCCTGCAACTGCTTTAAAGCTGCCTGGTTATCTGTGAACCAGCATACATGTTATTCCTGAAATATTGATGTTTGAAAGCCTCAAGCTATTCTTCAAATAAATTAGAGGACAGAAGGAATATTTTTAACAAGATCAGCTTGCACAGACAGCATTTGAAAGGTTAGCACCCCATTCAGCAGCAGTGCACCATCCATAATTTAAACATGGAACACTTTAGCTTCACAACATGTCTAATAACTAGGAAAATACATATATATCATTCTTCTTTAACCAACTTCAGAAAGTGAAGATCATAAAATGATCACAGAGTGGCTTGAGTGGAAAAGGACCTTAAAAACTGTCTAATTCTAACACTTCTGCAGTGGGCAGGGACAACTGCCACTAGATGACTAACTGCTAAATTTTTTGCTGGTAAGCCTGAAATCACAAAGATTGGTTGATGGAAAGGGAGGAGGCCTGAGGAGCCAGTGTGAGAAGGTAGTGCCTGCACTGGCTGTGCATACACTGCCACCAGACACTGCTGAGGTTTGCATAAGAGGTTCACAGACCCCAAAGACTGCCTCAGTGGAAGGTTTGCATAGGAAATTTCTGCTTTGTGCCTGAAAAAAGCTAGCAGAAGCCAACAAAGAGAGATAGCAAACACCTTTAGGTTTGTTTCTTCTCTGCAGAAATGAACCTGGCTTTGGGTCTGGGATGCAGGTAAATGGAAGGAAAAAAATATTATTCAAACCATTAAACAGAAATATAAGCTCCAGAGAGTACAGATTTCTACCTGGAATGAAAGACAGAAGGACATCACAAGGGTCATGTAACCTGGTGACCTCAGGTGATATTCTTTGGTTTGCTGAGAGTGAGGCTCAAAATGTTCCACAATGCACACAAAGCTCAAAACTACATCAGGGTGGAAGTGTCCCCACAGACTGTGGTGACCTGTTCACCCATTACTTTTCCTGTCCCACATTGTTCCCACCCTGTTCCTTGCTCCTAGCCCTGGCCATTCCCTCAGGCTCTCCCTATTGGTTCCTGTACCCCAACCCCGCCCATGTACCGCCCCTGCAATCTGACAAAACTGCCCTGCACCCGGATCACAAGGTCTCTCTGCTTCTGGGGATTGCTGGGTCAAGGTGTAACTATTAAAAGTCCTCTCAAACCCTCATGGAGAGACCCTTCTCACCTCCTTTGCCATCACTGGTTGTAGGGCTGACAGCTGCCAGAGCAAAAACCGCGGGGCCGTCCGAAATGGACTACGGGAGGGTGACCATGGTCATACTGCCCTAAGCAGCTCCGCTGAGCTCTCAGGAAAGCTGCAGCCTGCTAAACTAAACCTAGCATTACAAAAGACGGACCTCACCTACTGTTTAGCTTTTGCCATGGAGTGTTGGGACTGATTACCTTATACTTTCTACACAGATAAGATTTGGTATCAGTGAGTTCTACGAATTAATTCATCACAGCTTTAAAGCATTCCTCCTCATTCCTTACCACTTTCAATCACAGGCATTGCCTCCTCCTTCCCAGCTCCCCACACTGTGATTAACTGATGGCTACTGTCCAGTTCATGACTAGATTGATCACATTTTCATCCTGTCTTCATTTCCCATGCTTATTACTGTGTCAAATAATTGTGGTGTTTCCTGAATTAATATTTTGCCAACAGAAAAACCCGCAGAACACACATATCCCTAGACCTTTCCGCCCAGAGAGGTGCTGACTACTCAGAAACAGATGGGTTGGGGGGGGGGGGTAAATAAATACAGACATCCAGCTGAGCTTGCGGGTGACTGTATTTAGGTTATAGATTTAGTCTCTTAAATTCACATTTAGTTTCCTAGCTTTGGATACTATTAAATGTGTTTGCATGGGAGTGTTTCTCTGGAGCTTTTGCAAAACGGGTGCATAAGAGGTAAGATCACATAATGTTTCTTATACTTCTTCCTCATGCTTCTTCATCTGATGAACAACCACAATCCCCAGCTGCCAAGCTGAAGAATCTATCTTCGTTTCACACAGCATCTGCCCGTCTGACATGTTCTTGGGAGCTGCCATATGTACTTATCTCCTGATATTTTGTCTTGGATGCAGTGTTCACTAAAGTCTGCTATGGATTGCTCATCCAGTTTCAGTTCCCAAACCGAAAGCTCAGGATGCCTCTGAATAAGTCTTTTAATGGAGTGGTACATCATCTTAAATTTAAATCAGAGGGTGCCTCCGTGTTCAGATGCATTTGCTCATGTGTTCCAGCTGCTTCTCAAGCTGAAACACACTTGAAGCATATTTCTGACAGGTCCAGCCTCAGAAACATCTCAGACTAATGGGATTACACTAGCTGAAGTGATGGGGGTTTTTTTAACAGAAGGCAATTCCAAAACAACACCATTAAATACACCAGAAGAAATTCAGTTGTAGGATTATTGTGAAGTTGCCCAACAGAAATTTCAGATGGTTCCTTCTCCTAACCACTCCCTTCCTCACTTTGCTTGGCTAGTAACATCTCCTTGTCAGAGCAGGAAAGCTGGATGGCCTACAGGGGTGAAATGGCAGCAGCTCCCTCAGCATACCCACCTGACTTCATAAAATGAGCATTAGTTAGGCGAATCAGGTTTTATTCCCCAGTCACTATGGGACTTGGTGAAATGTCTGCTACATGCATTGACTTTGCTACTGTAACCTGGTGATGGTCCAAATGTTGACAATTTGTAGATAAATAAAATATAAGGGGCAAATCCATGGATCTTTTGATGTATATATTTTATATTTAATGCAATTATATTGAATTAAAGCTCTTCTCTGGATCTTTTGTGGGTTTTTTTCCATATACTTCTAATTTGGGCTCATGGTGTTTTATTATTATGCAACAAGGGGGCAAACACTTCGGGCTTGCCTTATCTACGTTTTTAACTGAGATCTGATGACCAAAATGTTGGAGAACCTGCCCTGTGAGAAAGACTGAAGGAGTTAGGTCTTTTCTTCCTAAGAGAAGGTTCAGAGGGCACCTCACGGTATTCCAATACTTAGAGGGCAGGAACAAAGAAGACAGAGGATCTTTTCACAAGGAGCCATATGGAGAAGGGACAATGGGTACAAATTTCACTGAGAGAAGTTTCATCTTCACGTAAGAGAGACATTTTTTACAGTTTGCAAGAATAATCACTCACTGGAGCAACTTTTCTCGGGATGTGATAGAGACTGCATCTCTGGAAGTTTTTGAGATGTATTTGTTCAGAGTGCCTAGTAATGTCACCTAGTCTCCTTTTCCCCCAAAAGGTTAGATCAGTTCATCTTCCAAGGTCCTTTCCAACCTGGAAAAAAGTTCTATGATCCTTATCATCTGTTCTGATAGAGTTTCACAGCTGAAGCTGCGGCAGTTTACCACAGATATTTTCAAAAATACCGTGAGACTGGGAAGAAACAGTTTCCTCCCGGAACCCAGATAATGTCACACACCTGGGACTGTAAGAAGGACTAAATAAATTATACCTGCTGTTCAGACGCAAGTTGAAGTACACCATTAGCTTGGTTTGTATTTTTTTTCCTAGCTGCTCTGAAAAACTTGAACAAGAAAATAGTTGTTGGCATTTTCTGTTCAGGAGAATGGGAAAGTGTGACTCACATATTAGGATTCAAATCTCTTCTACAGTAAAGTGATAGATTATGACAGGGCATCTGCATTCCTTCAAAAGAAGAAGTGCATGTCATCCAATATAGAACAACTTTAAATTCCAGTTCTCTGGGGTCGAGGAAGAAGCTGGCAAGGAATTAAGGCCTGAGAGTATGACTGAGCAGTTGTTGAAACAGTGCTGTTTTAACATCAAGACATCTGCACAGCATATTTTGAAAGCATTCTAAAAGGTTCTTTCACATTATTACTATTTTTTCTGGCTCTTGTCATGTGCAGAAATAAGTAATTATGGGACTACTTGCAACTCTTTGTCTCTAGCATGACTGGAAACAAAAAAATGGGTGATCAACATAAAAGACTTCTATTCTACCCCCACCTTCCCAGGAGACTGACTTAGTAAATATGGTTCCTCATATTTTTACAAGCCTGTTAGAACTGGATCTGTTTCTGAACTTTCCAGTCTTTCATATTCAGCTAAAAATTCCAAACAACCCAAATGTCTTGTAAGCTCAAAATGACACTGCTTATTGTTTTGATTTGAAGGCATTGAACTTTCAGCATTTGGCTGAAGCACATTAAGGTCAGGTTGAAGAAGGCCTCTGAAAGTTTGGAACACTTTTAATAAGCACCTACCAGCCATGCATACTTCTCATTCCTTTGCACCTGTTTTCAGTTGGAAGTGAAGGTCACTTCTATTACCAGACAGGATTAGCTAGCAGAGATGAAGGGGAAAAGAAATCTCCTACCTATGTCCCAGAAGGAAAGTGGTTGTGCACATTTGCTGGAAAGTGGAATTCATTAGATGTGCTGCTGCTGGGAGCTTCTAAGAAACTGAACAAATCACTAAGCTCCCACTTTCTGTTTAGAAAGGTTTGTCTCAGACAAAAGTACAAGCAACCAGTTTTTCAGCAAATGAAGACCAACTGGTTAAGGGCTATCTGGAGAATTAAGCTGTGTATGATTGAAACTAAAGATGGCATCAAAGTCTCCCCATATTTGTTTTAATTTGAAATTTTCATAGATTGTATATTGAGAATAAAATAGAACTCTCTCTGAAATCTCTAGAACTTTGGAAACTAATGTATCAGAAATACAGAACAGCACCATTCACAAGTGTGATTATTAATAAATTTATTTTCCAAAGCAGATTAAACCTCCTTTCAAATCATGCAAAAATCCAAAGGCTAACTTCTGTCCTAAAGTTGACTACTACAAGCCGAGTAATATCATGTAGACAGATATTCTATATAATATTGCAAGTTCTCATCATTGTTTCACAAATCTCATTATATTTCTTACTCTATAAACCCAATCTCTTTGAGTCAGGATGACATAGAGTGATTTCATATTTCATTCAGTTCATTTTATCTTAAAAGCACTAAACTTACACAAAAAAGAAATCATAAACATAATAAATAATAGTAGCACTTGCAGAAGTAATAGCTATATGAGCTCAATGGGATCAGGGTAAAGGTCTCACTATTCTCAGCAGATAATGGATGGTGAATTAATTATTTTTAAATATCTTTAGGTATTAGTATAAAAGTAATTACATTTTAAAATTTGCAAAGAGGTTAAAGAAGAATTTAAAGAATACAGTCCTTGAAGGAGGAATTCCTTAATGAACTTCGTAGAAATAAATTAGCTTTTCCTAGGAAAGGATTAAACAAAATAAATCCTTCTAATATAGTCTTCTCTCTAAAGGCAGGAAGAACTGACATAAAAAATAAAGATTATTTGGAAAATGCTAATGTAGTAAACCCTTTTCCTCAAGTCAGGGAATGACAGAGGTTGCCTTAATTTGGACACCTTGAATACAAGCATTATGTTTTAGTCTTTGTTTATATAGTTGCAAATCTTTACAGCATCCTGTCTTACTCAGTCAGTGCTTAGGGCAGAACACTGTTCACTGAAGGAGCTGCCAGATTGTCTTTTATCAGTTCTTCTGCCTCCCCTATGTCCTCTGACACTCACACTGCACAATGACAACTCTAACTCAGGTTCCCTCCACTCTGCCCTATGGAACAGATTCCATAATGGAGGGCAAATCCTATGATGCAAAATTGTTTCTCTGCTGACTAAGTAAGAGAGGTAGCACCTACTGGGAATTATGGGACCACCAAAGCATCACTGGATGCAGAATCAGGTCTTGCAAGGCAGGGAGGGGACATCAACTCTTCAAAATCCTTGAAATTATTTATTTCCATAATGCTGAAATGATTCAACCTATGGCAATTTATCTGTAAAAGTATTTCAGTTTTAAACTTTATGTCCTGATTCAGGAATAAAAATATTTTTATGTGTTTGCAAAGCAAAAATTTTGATGTCTTCACAGTTCTAAATCTAACCCACCTTTTCCTCCTGTTCTTCTCAACATCAATGCGTATAAATCTATCACCAATTAATAATAGCCACAGAGATGCCCAAAGCTTCCATGAGCTTTCAAAAAGATACGTTCTGAAGGGAAGAAAATAGTGTTATCTAAGGTGTGTATTTCCTGTTTGTTCAGAGAGTAGGGATTAAAAATAAATTCTCCTGTAAATGCTATGCTTACAAACTACATCAAGTCAGCATATGCCCCATGTCTGCGTGGGCTCTTTCATTATTCGAAACAAAGCCACATATTCTGTAAAGGGAAATCAAGAAGAAGGAGTAGTATTTTTGGGGTCATTGGATTAAAACATACTTTTTGCAAAACTACTTTAGCACCACTGTCTTGAAATGGTCCCTTCTGGAAAGGCAGAAAGGAGATTCTTCAACCTGTAGGAACAAGTGATCACATTCCTTTCCTTAAAAGCAGCAGCAAGGGAATGCTCTCCTTTCCCATAGAGCAGGGTGGATGCAGACAGTGAACTGGTTGCAGCTGCCTTATCCTCTCTGCCACATGTAAGCCCAAAGACAGGAGCTGAGCTGACCTGGGAGCAATATTCCTTTACTGCCTTTCTGCAATGATACATAATCCTCACCTAGCTGTCGTTCTTGGGTTCATGCAGCTTTACAAATGTACTGTTGGAGTTGCAACACATGCTCAGAGGGAAAAAATGCTTAATGAATATTAAAAGCAGGTAATTAATGTTTCCTCTATGTTACTCCCAAGCAGATTTTATGTAACATCCATGTAAATTATGCACAACAGCTTTATGAACTAACTTTCTATTTGTATGGCAGGCAATTTATCAGCCTGTGGGGATTCTGTTTATACTTTGGAGCAGATAGAAATTTTGCAATATTTCTAGAAATGTTTTGTATTCCTTTCAAACTAGGAAACCTTTTCTTAGAGGTAAAAGGTTTGGGATAGATGATTTTATTAATCTTTAAATTATGCAGAGGCTGAAGTGGGAAAATCAAAGCCTGATTTGCTGGCTTGTACTCTTTGTTGAAAAGATTACCTATTACTCAGAAAACTTAATTTAAATATGGCACAGGGTTGTTATGGGTAGAGAATGTAACAAGGCAAAACAGAATCCTTGTTCCAAAAGAATCTTTTATTCATTTTATTTATCAGCTTCTCACTAAGGAAAAAGAGGGGACTATTTTTGATCATTTGTTCAACTTTTCATATAAAATTAAGAAGTCAACTCTGCTCCTAAGAAGTAATAGATTTTTTTTCTACAAGTTATTAATGTTAACATTGCATTTGTCTTTTTGTATGTGCCCACAAAAGCGTTTTTATAGAAGACAGTACTTTGTTATTAGTCCTTCAGAAGGAGCAAAGCTAGTACACTGAAATCCCCCTTGGGACACCATGTCCAGTCTGCCTAGAAGCACTGTACTGGATCTTTTCTTCTCCCTGGGAGTCTGACAGACATATGGCATGTACCAGCATATTGTGAAGAAGAAACAAAACCTCCCTCTCATCAAAGTGCACGTCAAACTTGAGTGGAGTGTGCTTCCTGGAAAATGGGCTAAGCATAACAGAAGCCCATTTATCTTCCATTTGATCCTGACTGCAGCTGGGATCTATATCCATTACCACAATGCCTTAGTCACTTTGAGGCTCTGCTAATAGTGTAACTCATGTCACCTCCCAAATGACAGCACAAGGCACTCTGAATAGTTGAGGTGACACACTGTCAAAGTCCCCCACGTAAAAAGTACTGGAAATCTGTCCACTCCCACCTGGAAAGGGATGATGTCTACAGTTTGTTTCTAAGTCTCATATTATGTTTTACCTCCCATCTTCGATGAGAAGACTTTTTGGCTCTCCAGTGTGTGCTTTTTCAATACCATTTAACATTCTGGGAAATATAAATTAGTTTCAATTTTGAAACTTTTGAGATTACAAAATTGGTGCCAGCTCCAATGCTTGTGTATAAGAGGAAGGGAGAGTGGGAAGGGAGCAATATCGTTTCAGTAACACCACACACATCATCCTGTCTTCTCAACTTCTCCCATTTAGAGAATATAAACATAGTTTGATATTTAAATCATGAACAACACAAACATCACAATATTTCCTCCCTCTTTAAAAAATCCTAAGACAAATTTCTAAGGCTGTTTAGTTTGGGCAACTGAACTATAATAAGACGTGTACTTACAGGCTTTTTGCAGAAGAGTACTGAGTAATCAAGAAATCTCTGATTCTCACAGCACTGGGGGACAGGACAAGGTTGTGTCTATGTTGTTTTCATCTGATGACAGTGGTTATGCAAGGTTTTGTGCCAGGAATGGAACTCAAACACTCTCAAGACAGAGGGCAAGTTGCCAGCTGCATAACCTGGGCTCCCTATGGACGCTCCACACAGATTCTCCTCCTGAGCTGGGTCAGACCATAAGTAAAGCTTATGCACAGCTGTGTTTTGTGTTTCTGCTCCCAGACAAATTCCCTTGACATGATTTTGGCAATGTGAAAAGACTTGAAAAGCCAGGCATGATTTGAGGATATAGCTGAAGCACTGAAAGAAGTTACAATCATCATAAAATCTTACCTATCCACATCCTTCCAGAAATTCAGTTTTAAGAAAGGTTTTCAGGTTAAAAAATGAAAAGTTAGAAACAGTTGGAAGACCACTGAAGTTAGGATGTAAAATATCATTTGCTGGTTTTGCTCAGATCACTGCTAAATAACTTACCTGCATAAAATATCTAGGATTTTCCTGCAAACTGAGTTTCTACAATTATTGGAGAAAAATAAACAAAATTATTATCTGTACTTTTAGCATGTCATTTTAAAGGTTAATTTGTTAGAAAAGTTATCCAAATGATACTTGTGAAAATTAGGTGCATGAATTGAGTTCATATCCATTGTAGGAATCATGTAAGAGATATTTATCAAAAATTTTCCCCAAAGGCTAAGTCTTTGTGTCAAGACCCTTGATTAGCTTGTAAGTGCCAAATTTTATATACAAACATAATATATAAACCTGAAGATGTGAGTAATATTTATAAGCAGACTTTCAAATGTGCTATTCAGAGATGTTCTCTCATGAAACAGTATGGATATTATACATAATGTAGAAAAAAATACTTTGATGACATAAATTTGCAATTAAATGGAGCATTTCTGTGCTGATGAACATATTGGATATGTTTCCCCAAATATACTGGATTTTTCTGAGAAGAGCAGCTATATTACTCTCTAGAGAGTCATTGATTTCTGCTGCATGGAGCCCATGGCTTGAAATCACTTATATTCCTGAAGTAAATGCTGACCTGACTCACTCATACTGTTAAATTTAAATTCTGGCATTTGAGTCTAAATGTTCAAAGTAGGATACAATTCTAGAGGTGAGTGGCACTTTCCATTTGGGTGAATTTATCCTCCTCTTGCAGTGCTTATGTACATGAGCTCAGAGTGTCTCTGTATACTTCTTTTGACAAGCAGAAGTGGAGGCTGGGAAGTCTGTGGTTTCATTCTGTGCCTACAGAAAAAAATCAAATCTCAAAAAAAAAAAAGAAATATATAAGGCACATTACTTAAAATATTTCTCATATTCTCTTCTTCTCCACAAATTTAGACTGTATTGCATTAATGGTATAGATGAAACAGCATGGTAGTTTTTCCCAAAGGTTTTGTGTGTGTCTGTGTATAAAAATGCTTCTCACAGATACCAAAATTATACAGTTTAACCTAGTAGTAGGAGCCAAAAGGAAAATGGTGAAACTCCAGTCCTTCTGAGATAAACTGATTCAGTAATTCAGAAATATTTTATTTCTATTCCCTTGTAATAAGAGCTGAACAAATGAAGGGCTGCATTCACACATACTGCCAACATAGACAGATTTATTTAGCCAAGAGCATTGTAGCTTGATCAGCCTGGGTCTCTGAGCCCAAACTCAGGGTTTAACTCTGGCTGCAGAGCACTTTACTCTGGTTATTTTCTCCTGCTAGATACTGTCAATGCCAGTGCCATAGTGCAGAGAACCCTGAGTTTTGTTGCCCTGTGTCTCCTTCTGTGGACTACTGCCATGTGTTACAGTCAGTGACTCTAAAGGGTAAAATCACTGAAACATCATGGGAAATTGAAGTCCAACCTACTTGCTCCATGAGCCACAGAAGGAAATGGAAAACTTTCCTGGACACAGGACCTCACTCACTTTTTGCAGAGGAAAATCTGAACTTATGTCTCTCCATAAGTGAATTGGCTAATCATAAAAATAGTGCAGAATTTATAGACATTATGAATGTGGATCTTCATTTCTGTCATTTATTACCAGTTTCAAAAGAGAACATATATTTTTTTTATTTTTCTGAGGTAAAAAAAAGTGACTGATGAAAATAACTAAAATGGTTTTATTTCTATTACAATCAAACATTCTTCTCCTTTTTTGCCACTGAAACAAAAAAATCATTTTCTCTCTTCTAGTTAATGAATCTCTTAGTGGATTATGCAAATTGCCAGCAAAATTAGCTACTTTTCTCAGTGTCTGATATGGACAGTATAGCATGTAAACAGAATTATTTCTTCCTCCTTGAGATGAGGTTTGAAGCATATTAACAGATGCTGTGTGTAAGTTTGTATCATTATTTTGCATGTTATAACCATCTCCCCTTTGAAAAAAGCAAGATTTAATTTGGCAGAACTGCCAATCTAGCAGCTTTCATGAACGCTAAATTATTTTAATTTTAATTGATTCTTTGTTTTGGGGTTTTTCAGCATCTAAGATACTAGAAATTTCCAAGATTAAAGCAACCATGGTTCAATAGCATATGACTTTCAACTGGACTACAGATCAGTTCTTATTTTACCTAAGTTAATTCATGCCTGATTGCTCAGTTTCATAGTGGAAGTAACATGTAATAAAAAGGAATTAAACAAAAAGATAATGTCTTCTGATGGTAATAAGTATTAGAAAATAATATTCTTGATAGAAAAGGAAATCTATTACTTCTTTGCTTCTACTGGCAGAAATAAGATTTCAATTAATATATAACTAGTTATCCATTAAGATAATCATATATTTGGCTTTTGAGTCTGTTTAAATGGAAGTAGAGTATGTCTCTAAAATTAAATGAAGCAAAACCAGCTTCACAAATAAATCCTGCAGAATATCTTCAAATTCTTATCTAATAACTGGTGTATGCAGACAGTAGACATTTTTGGCTAGCTAATCACTGAATGGAGCAAGTACAAAAAGAGGCAATGTATCTTTTTCGTTCTTTAAAAAGAGATAAGGTCATGAAACACTAATTATTAGAACGTTTTAACAAGTTTCAACCAGAGAAATCACATCATGTGATTTCCACTATTCAGAAGTGCCATTTGTACATATTTAATGAGACTGTCACTATACACATAGCTTATTATTGAAACACTGGAGTCCACAGTAGGTGCAAAACTGTTTTCTTAAATTAAAAAATAAAAATAAAAAATACAACCTCTAGATGAAGAACATGAACATATAAATGATTTAGTACCAGAACTAATCCCCTCCACTTTCAACCATATCTAGCATGCAGCATGAAGCTTGGTGCCCTTCAGTATAGAGCGGACATTCATGAATTGGCAGGAGCTAAGAGAGGGGCCCCCAAGCTGATTTGGGCTGGAGCAGTTGCCCTGCCAGGAGAGACTGAGAGATCCAGCCTGGCTCATCCTGGCGAAAGATGGATCTGTACAAATTCAAGAGCAGCCTCAAGTCCCTACAGGAAGGCAGCTGAGAAGGAGCCAGGCTCATCAGCTGTGCATGGCAATAGGGTGATGAGCAACAAGCACGAGCTGAAATGAGACTATCAGACTAGGTATCAGAAAAGTCATTTTGCTCATGAGGACAGTAGGCACTGGAACAGGCTGCCCAGAGAGGTTGTCCAACCTCTGCCCTTGGATATTTTCCAGATCTGACTGTGCAAAGCCTCCTGGGATCCTTTCCTGCTTCTATTATTCTATAACCCTCTATGAAGCTGGATAAAGCCACTTGGTGGTCAAATTCTACTAGAGATCAACAGCCAAAATAATTTTCAAATCAAATAATAAATCAACTAAGAAACAAACTTTTTTTCAGTGAAGGAATCATTAATCCATTTACCTGCTAAGGCTTTGCCCTTAGCTTTTTATCATTTTGCTCTTACTCTAAATTTTAGTGGCATCATATAAATTGATAAACTTCCAGACATCCTTTCCAGCCTGAATTTTCATGCAATTGTGACTATATTCTTTTGTCACTTATGGTCTATAAAATGCATGCATGGTTGGAATCTGATGGAATCATAGCTGTGTTCACATAAAGGCTGAGTCTGGAATGCTTTCCAAAGTCCAGTTCACAGAAATCCTGTCAGAAACTTGTCACAAGACTTAATGAGCAAATTAGCAGGGCAGAAGCAGCAGTCAGCCATTAACCAGTGGCCATTCAGCAGTGAAACACAATATGCTTTCTTCCGATCTGCACCACCTATTTTCAGAACAGGTTTTTCAAGAGTGATGCCCCACAACATGTAAAAGTATATAAAGTCAATTTTATTCTCCAGGAGCTAGAACACACTGAGGTTCTCCCTAATTTATATGAGGCTTTATGGCTATATTAAATAAATGGCTATATTATATAAATATATTTATAAATATAAAAATATGGATATATTAAACATATTTAAATTGAAAAATTTATTTGACCCATATATGATCTGAGAGCCTTAACCTTAGACTCTCCTAGCCTTTGTAACAGTGATTCTATCATGGAACTCACCCAGACAGCACATAAATGGGACAGTCAAGCAAATTTCACCTGATGGTGACTTAGGCATTAAGACTTTTTCCTCTAAACTATCATGGAAGAAATACGCTAACAGGCAGGTTTTCCACCTTTTCTGCCTCGCTAAGACACTTGAAAAAAAATTACCCTTTTGTACTATTATAACTCACTTCTTACCAGCTATTTAGAAGCTTTCCCTAACACATATGGAAAAAAAACCACTAACTTGCTAACTGTAAAGGTACCTACTTTGTCTTTAGTATGCAAACAGTAATTTAGAACTACAGTCTTCAAAACACAGTTCAGGAAGAGATGTGTAGAGACACAGCTCCCAAGAGCTGTGAAAAAAATATATGCTCTCCCTACAGTAGACCTATATTAAAAATGCATATGCCATTTATTATCAAGACTATCAAATAAGAATGGCCCAGTTGCAGACAGCTTGAAGATATAATCTCATACATAACAGAATCACATGGACAAATGCACTAGAGGAGACAAACCTTTTCAAAGACATCCGTGATGTCTGCTGCAGCCTTAGATGATCTGAAAGAGAGCACTCTGCATGCATAGTGTCCCAGAGGAACATGACCCATCTGCCCCAAGCAGTAACTCTCCCATATGTTCCTATATATGCACATAATGGGCAAACTAATGTGTGAAAATCAAGCCAACTATGGCCTTAATATGACATTTGCTGCCATCCCTACTCAAAAAAAAAAAAAAAAAAAGAGCTGTTTTCCTCTACATCTTTCTCTGTACTCTCTTGCATATGATATTTTTTGTACAAGTTATGTGATAAAAGAAACAGGCAAGTGTTTCCTGTTATGCTCTACTAAAGAATTGTAAAATCTTTTATCTTGTTTGTAAGTAATTTGCAGGGGGTTTTTGTATTCAGCTGCAGAAATACAAAATTGGAAAAAAAAAAATCCCCATTTGTATCATAAATACTAGCACAGAAGAATACACACAGAGTCCTAAACAGGAAATTCAATATTAAAGAGAAACGAGCTATTAAAGAAAGTCCTATAGTATCTGCTGCTATCACTTCTTTATCTCCACTGCCTTCTGCATCCTGAATAGTGATCTTATTTACCTACATCTTAATCCCTGATTTCTGAGAAATCCTGATCAAAATCACTACCCATTTGACTGAAGAGAGATTTTAGGACTTTGTCACTACATCTCCTAAATTAGCATGGACGTTGCTATCTGAGCAAGAAGTTCCTCTACCACAGAAATCTAAACACTTCATTTTGTCTCTGAAGTGTTTTCAAGCAGTCACCTACAACAAAGAATTCCCATGGATGTGCAAAAAAAACAGAAGATATGAAGAGTTTTGTGGAGAAAAATAAAAGGACATTTCCAGGCCGTATTCATTCCAAAGAGCTTAGAAATGTTTTCTAGATTCTAGGAAAAGAACAATTATTTTTTCCTTTGCCTGAACTTAGTTTAACATCCAAGGCTGTTCTTTTCTGCACTGTTTAGATAGCACTGATCACGTTGGTGTTAAGAATGACAAAAAAATCCCAGTACAAAATGTCCATAATCCCACGATCTACTGGCACTATACCACTTGTGGTTTTCTTTTCATAAAATATTTTTACCTGAAAAGCACTTAATGAGAAAAACAGCACTTCATGAAAAAAACAACAGATGGTTTCTACATCCAGTTCATATTTTTGAACTGAATATTGAAAATATTATTTGGCAGCTTAAATCAATGCTGAAGCTGTACTCCAATCATTTGCAAACTAGTATCAGTTGTGATGACCCAGATAATATGTTAATCCATGACCTCTGCAGAAATGGCATATAAAAAGAAGAAACAGGTAGAGATTTTTGCAGTCAGAATCAACTGAGGAAGTTACAGAGTTTGGTCACCAGATAATGTCTTTTGCAAGTAATTTTCAATACAATGCAAAGTCCAGGGCTTGGTGGTAAGGAGCTGTTACTGTTTACTTAAGGAGGTTCTTGTTGACTTTTCTGCTCCTCATGAGCTTTCTTGGACTAGAAAATTATTCTCCTACTCAAACTGCATGACATTTCTAAGAAACAACATATGGCATCCATTATTTTATCAAAGCTGTATGCTTGTGGCAGTGGCAAGGCCACCGGGCTGAGGCCCCAAGTTTCGCTTGTTTTAAAATATTGCTGCTATCAGCTCTGTGCTGTTAAGAATATTGGTATACTAGGATTTCCAGGTAATATCTTTTCAGACCTGGTAAGGCCTGTAAGAGGATGATGCAAAGTGGTTGGGGTACTGTAAAAAACTTTACAGTGCAAAACAACATGACATTCCCTTCTCTTTGTATTTTGCAATCTCCCATGACAGCCAGTAAACTGGGAATCGAAGAATGAACAAATCCCACTCCGCCATTCTCCCCTTCCCTCATACTTGGACATCCAGCAGAGCTTTCTGGACATCTGGCAATAGTTCTGACAAATTGCAACAACACATGCTGAGATCCATGGCATGACACATAATAACTCTGAAGCATTTTGAATAAACTTACAGTCACTTAACACACCACGTGAGTTGCAAAGTAAACTTTTCTATGTACGTCTAGGAAATTTTAAACAAAACATGGGCAGATGGTGCTGTGTAATATACAAAAGTGCAGTAAGGACCGATGCATTCTGGGTGGATCCAGGTATTTCTCCCTCCTAGTATCTCCCATGCCTTCCTATTTTTATCCAGGACTTCTCTCAGTCATCAAAACCAGACTCCACAATGGAATAGGTGCAGAGTAATATATGGGAGACAATACAGTGACCTCCCACAGCATAACTTTCCTTGAGAGTGATTTTTAAAGGGAAATTCTATTTTGTAGGTAAGAATTTTCCTCCCAGGCTGTTCCCAGGCAGTACAGTAATATGTTTGGCTCACCATGGGCAGAAGAAGAATGCCACAAAATGACCCCAATTTCAAAGGTTTTTTAGAATTCAAATACTGTACTTCTATAAGAGTGTTCTTATAAAATATTCTATGGGTTGCACTAATTGAATCCAACGGAAAAGTCGTTCCCAGGACTTATCTCACTAGCAGATACTTTTTGTTTCAGCCAAATGTGTTGCCAAACCATGGAAACCTCTGTAACATTATCTAAGTATTTTTAGATAATTGGGACAAAGGCA
This sequence comes from Corvus hawaiiensis, assembly GCF_020740725.1. Taxonomy (NCBI): domain Eukaryota; kingdom Metazoa; phylum Chordata; class Aves; order Passeriformes; family Corvidae; genus Corvus; species Corvus hawaiiensis. The sequence goes on along the minus strand of NC_063215.1, from coordinate 48,828,243 downwards.
AACTTATTAATAACACATCATCTTGCATGTCAGAAACATGTTCCCATGGAGAAGGCTGAGGCATCTGACAAAGTATTGCAGAAAGCTGTGGTCTGTCCCAACATGTTCAAGGTAGGATGCCTTGGGGAGGCAGGGGAGGCAAACATCTGCAGTCCACAGTGGGATGTTGTTTATTTTCCCAGAGGCAGCAGCAGCACCTGCTGAAGAGCCGGCATCCTTCTTTCCTAGAGGCAAAACACAGGCCTGAGTGTGGCTGGAAAGGATTAGCATGGTGTCATGGTTTAACCCCAGCCAAGCAGGAGCTGAACCTACCTGGCATGTCAGGCAGGAGACTGGAGGACTCAGCCAAACATATCCTCTAACTGCTGCTTGTTTTGAATTTCAGGGTAAAGAAAATTCCTTGCCTTATGTCAAGTGTTGATCTGAGCTGGCATCCATTGGAAAGCTACTGGATTTGTGAATATAAATAGAATACTTTTGCTCCTTCCCACTCAGATTGCACAGATGAAGGTCAACAGATGTACCTCCCTCCAACCACACCCTTGTGGTGGATAAGAAAGAGTCCTGTTTCCCTATTCACGTAATTGCTTCCCCTCACTGGCTGGTGCTCTAAACTTTCCTCACCAATGATGAACAGTCATATTCCAAAGGAAACTGTGAAAAAGGCGGGCACCAAGTGAACTTCTTCTGCAGTAACAGATAAAGAATACTAGACAATCTACGTGTGACAATAGCTAAGCACTGCATGTGCCACTGGAGAGTGTATGAAAATGTATGGAATGCGTTTACTCGCCTGAGTAGGACGAAGGTAGTCTGCATTTCTGACTTCAGCATTAGACAGCCATGAGAAATGACCTTCCACTTTTCCACTCCCAGGAGGCTTTAATAGATTGTTACACACTTTTTGCAAGAAAGTACATTTGGTTAAAGAGGTATCCTGCTGTGCATGGAATACTCCTTTAAGAAACCATCTATTTCCTTTTATGTACCAGGAACTAAGGATGAACTTTCAGAGACCCAAGGACTTTAAGCTATGTGGAACCAAGAGTTTGGTTAATCATAAATAGTTTTTGTTGGTACAGCCTTACCATGACAGGTTAAGTTATCAAGCAACACCGGATGATCTATTCCATATTTCATTGACTCCTTTTTCCCTCTAGCAGAGAAAGCCTTTTCTTTTTCCACTTGGTCTGTTTAGGAATATTGTTCAGCCAGCATTCCATATCCCAAAATAAGCATGTTCCCCACCACAAACTTTTTTTTCAGAGTGGGTGCATAGGTTTGCAAATTTATCCCAGTCACAAGGGGCATTTACAGATTACTGCCAATACTTCTGCTGAACTAGAGACAATGTAGTCCAACCAATGCTCTCCTTTTAAGAACCATTCATGCCCTCGAGCAACCTAGACCAGGGTAATGCATTCCATGTGTTCCTAGGGTGCATCCAGACAGTCATATAAAAATTAGGAATGTAGGACTCTCTTTCTTTTTTTTTTTTTTTTAATAGATCAAAACACAATACAGGGGAATATTTATACCTGTGTGTCTCCATATTATTAGAATTAGGTAAAAGATTACTGTTTGAGCCTGCTAAGGTAACCTTGGCACATCTGAGCAAAGATTCCTATGATGTATCAACTGCTGACTCTTTATTTAGCAGACATGAAACATAGGCTTTGAAGGACTTTGTGCTGATCCTAAAGACACATGGGTTTAACAGATGAAAACATAGGGGTGTCATATTCTGTGGAGATCAAATTTAAATTAATTCAGTGTATCTCAGGCTTATGTCATTATATTATTACCTTGTTGTGATGTTTCAGATTAATATCTGTACTGGCATCATATTTTTGTTACAGCTCTGTGAGTGCATGGGGATTCCTGACAAGATCTATTTCAATACCTCCTCCCTGTTTCCCCGTGTCAGCAGGAATAGGACACACATCTTTCACAGAGGCAAAAGCTCCTTCTACAGCTCTCAAGAGTGAATTGCTCACATCACCCACTTTCCTACCAGCAAATTAAGGGGGCCATGTGTGCGTTGGTTAATTCACAACACACACCAAATACCTGAAGCTCCCTGGCGAGAGTTTTCATGGATAGTGCTGGATATGTTCCTCTTATTTCCACGGCCCATTGCAATAAGTTTTATTCCAGTGTTGCAAATGTAGGTTGCTCTATTCCAAAACAAATATAGGTTGTTCCAATTTTCTACATATAAATTACCTCTTTCTATATGCAAGATATACAAGAATGCTAACTTTTCTTGGATACACAGCTATGATGTCTCATTCAACCAAAGGCTGAAGCTCTTGCACTTAAAACAAAACAAGATAAACATACAAAACAAAAAGAAAATGTCTTTAAAAAGTTTTTCCACATTTGCATTTCTTAGAAATTTTGGATTCTAGGTAGAATAATATAAGGACTGTTTTTAATAAATTTTGGTGTCATAAATATCAGAAATCTCTCAGGAAACTCTTCAGGGCATTGCAAGAAATCAGAAAAAGCATACTGAATTGTGTCAGATTAGGTGTTCAAACTTTGCCAGGTTTGAGCTCTGAAATTTTTGAGGTGTGAGTAACCACTGATATCTGTCCTGATGTTATTTCATTGCATTTACTCAGCAATGACTTGTATCTTTCTGCAGCATCAGCAACAACAAAAAATACTCTTGACAGTATTTTGGAAGTCCCAGCAGCCAGGGTCATGCTGTTCAGTGAGAGACTCCATTGCTGTATTGGAAAGTACAATAACCATCTGCCTCCAAAGAAAACAGTGACCTGCAGAGTGCCAGCAACCTCATATTGTTACAGCTTGGAGCACTCCACCCTTATGGGATGCACCAGGTCTGAGCTGCAGAAGGGTGGGAGTGAGATCGCTGTGCACGAACCGAGGCTCTTGTCAACAAGAGGCCAAAGTGAGGCAGAGAATCTACACAGGAAAGCCAACAAAATGTATATGCTTCCTCCCTTCCAAAGGCCAAGCTATGGCAGATTTTTCTCATGAGTACTGCATCTCAACCATTAACGAGGCAAGCCTCTGGGATAAGGGCCTCATGAGAAGGAGAAAGATTGCAATTGTTCTGGAAAGAATATGGAAAGAATTGTTCTGGAAAGAATATGTGGCCTGATTAAATAAAAAGCTGTGCTTCAACTTTTGGGCCAATACAAATGGCGGCTTGAGAAGTTCGTGATTAAATTGCGGCTTAGGAATTTGTTCCCAGCTATCAATTATTTAATACTCACAGCTTGGAGAAATATGAAACATTTCAATCACGCTTCTAGCTAGAAATAAGCAGCCCATTAAAGCAGATATTTTCAAAACAGGTGGAGTTCAAAGGAAACTCTTAAGGGAAAGTGTTATAATTACTATCAAAATGGCAACAGCACATCAACAGCAAAGGGGAAAAGGTTTCCTTAATATGCAGGAACTAATTTGAGCATGTGCAAAGCAGAGAGAGACAGATGGCTTCTATCACCACAAATAGAATAAACTGGCAAAAGTTATCACCTACAGAGACAGATGGATTCAAAATGAACTGATAGCTTTCACATATAGTAACTCTAAGAGTGAACAGATAGTCATTTCGTGCAAAAATAAGTCTCCCAGACAGCAAGGCTAGTAGCTTTGTTAGCAGAGCACTGAGTAAGATTCCAGAGATGCCTCACAGTGTTACAGCGATCTTCTGTGTGATTTCATGTGTGATGCAATAAAGTGATACATTATCAGAGCCATTAAAGAGTAAAAAAATTGACTTTAAAATCTCCAGCTCCTGAACTACATCATAAGGCCAGAAAGGAGATTGGGAGTTGGAGTCTTTTTGCCAATCATAGGTGTTGGCACATTATATACCCTTAAATGTTAAAAATATTCCACTGTAGTTGCATATTTTTTAGCTGGATGGATCATTAGACATTTTTACCTACACAATAAATGGACACAAAAGCAGAATAATTCTACTAGAATTTTTTTCTGACAAGGATAGTTTTCATATCACTTAGTAGAGATGCATTAATATACAGTAGAGAACCATTTATTCCTCTAAATATTCCGGGAAAAAATGAGCAAAGCATTTTGCTAAACATCTAATAATAATGTTATTCACATAGAGAATGAAAAATTGACAACCTTTATCTATAATAACCACCCATTTCTGACAATAAGTAAGAAATAACCTAAAAAATAAAGAGATACATTTTGCATCAGTATTTAGCAGCAGAGTATAAACATTTTCAAAACAAAACATCCTTAGGTGGTGATTTGAGCCAGTCTTTATCCAAGCCACCTGGAAGATATCACTATTGAACATCCAAACTTGCAATCATATTTTTAAAACCCTCAAGTCAATATGTTATTTACTGTATTGAAAACATGCATACTGAGCAATAAATCACACTCAGCTTGTCACTTTAGCTTTTTATGGAGTTATGTAGCTAGTGTATGATAACTGGACTGCATCTATTCCCAGTTTAAACAAGGAAAGCGGGCAGAAGCTAAAATGCTGTTGGCTCCTTGTGCATTCCTCACTCTTCCTCTTTGCACACAAATGTGTGCAAGAGAAAATACCTGTGAGCTTGTCTAGTTTTGCCTATGCCCATGGGAATACAATAAATGGAACAGGGAGTCATGGACCTCTGATGTGACATGTTGTTAAGCAAGGTTTTTTGGAAAGGGTTTTTGGGGTTTTTTTAACAAATAAACTCAGCCCCTGAAGTAACATCACAACTTTCCCCATCCAATTGCAGCATTACAGTAAATTCCTTGGTCATAAGCAACCTTTCATATAGTAAATGACTTCCATATATTATAAAAACATAATAGCTCTACCGAGGGCACAACTGCTGATGCCAAGAGAATTCTGCTTAAGACACTCAGATCACCAATTTTGCTATCTTATTAAAAACTCTACCAGGTGAAACCTTTGAAGTAAATCTTTCTTCTCCTCACATAAAATAGATAAGAAATTACTGTTCATGTGAACCTGTGGGTACCTCAACACATACAGTCTCTGCTGTAGCTCGCTGCTAAGCACACAGCAATATGTCATGGAAACAAGAGAATGGAAAAAGTCACATCAACTAAAGATTCATTTTGTGTTGAAGCTTGCATTTTTGTGTGCAATGGGAACACTGAAAAATACTGGCATTGAGAGAGAAAATACCTCTGCCCATAAGAACACAGATTTGAATGAAGAGTATTACTGGAGAGAGCAGGCTGGGTCACTGAAAAGCCTCCATGAGGAATTGAAACCTACACCTCTTTGAATCCATCCCCTGTCAACTGCTGTCTGTATGCTTTAACAGTGCTACCTGTCTAAACTGACAGGGCAATACTCACGGCTCCACTCTGCGTCACATCATAAAAGAAAATGGTTGGATGGCAGTATCCAGAGGGTAGTGGTCAATGGCTCAGAGTTGTGATGGACATCAGTGACAAGTGGTGTCCCTCAGGGGTCTGTATTGGGACCAGTGTTATTTAATATCTTCATAAATTATATGGATGAAGGGATCCAGTGCACCCTCATCCCATTTGCTGATGACACCAAGCTGTGTGGTGCAGCTGACACACCTGTGTGAGAGACTGGAGAGATTGATGTCTCAAGACCTTCTGAGTGCATGTAGGGGGAGGAAGGACAGGTCGAGGTGAGGCAGTGCCCTTCTCTGCACACCCCACCCCTGGAGCCTGGCCTGGCCGGGCTGCCAATCACTGCCATGTCAGAGGCAATGCTCCACACCTGCCCCTTCAGCCCCTAACTCAGCTCCTAATTGGCCAAATGACTGGAAGTCTCACCTGGGGAGTAGGCCCAGGAAGCCCAAGGGGTATTTAAGGCTAAACAGGCACCAAGTACATGTCTTGACCCTCCTCCTCTGGAAATTTCTATTAGCTGAACACCCCTGAAGCTCTGGATTTGGTATCTATATGTGATCTTTTCTATATCTTTTTTTTTGTCTTTCTTTTTCATCTAATTATATCTTCTCTAAATTTTTGAGTAACTTAAAGGGGCTTAGAGTTTGCTATGTTTAATGGCCCAAGTTAATGCTTTGAGAAATGTTTTATGTTGATTGAGTGTTGCACTAAACCTTTTGCCAAAGTTCTCTGATTTTTTTAAAGCTGCCAGTGAAGTCTTTTCTTCTTGTTTTCAACTCTTGAGAATATCTTGTTGGTGTTTCTCCCATATGTCTAGCTCGGAGTCCAAGAACAACCATAAGTCCTTTTAAAAGCCTTATTGGGCAAGTTTTTTGGGGCCTAACACACCTGAAAGACAGGATGCTATGTAGAGGGACCTGGACAAGCTGGAAAAGTGGGCCCATGGAAATCTCATGACATTTAACAAGACCAAGTGCAAGGTGCTGCACCTGTGTTATGGTAACTCTTGTATCAGTCCAGGCTGGGGAATGAACAGATTAAGAGCAGTCCTGAAAGGACTTTGGGCTGCTGGTGGACATGAGCAGGCAATGGGTACTCACATCCCAGAAACCCAGTCCTGTCCTGGGGTGCATCATAAACAGTCTGGCCAGCAGGGCAAGGGAGGGGATTCTGCCCCTCTACTCTCGTCTCATAAGACCCCACCTGCAGTGCTGCATCCAGCTCTCTGGTGCCCAGCAGAGGAAGGACTTTGACCTGTTGAAACAAGTCCAGAGGAGGGCTGCCAAGATGATTAGGGGGACAGAGCGTCTCTCCTACAAGGAAATGCTAAAAGAGTTGGGTTTCCGCCTGGAAAACAGATGGTTTGGGGGATGGCATGTTTACAGCCTTGTACCTGAAGGGAGCCTGCAAGAAAGATGGAGAAGGACTTTTTACGAAAGCATGAAGTTACAGGACAAAGGAGAAAAGGTTTAAAACTAACAGGGTAGGTTTAGATTAGATATTAGGAAGAAATTCTTTGCTGTGAGGGTGGTGAGGCACTGGAATAGGTTGCCCAGAGAAGTTGAGGATGCTTCCTATCCCTGGAAGCATGGATGGGCTTTGCACAACCTGGTGTAGTAGAAAGTGTCACTGTGTTGGAATTAGATGATCTTTAAGGTTCCTTCCAACACAAACTATTCTGTGATTACATGGGGGGCACTGCAAGAGGACACTGCATCAGACTGCTACTGCTGCTCTGGACAACCTAGCCTGTTTCATAGAGCGTCTTATAACCAAGTCATCAATCCCACATTTGCTGAGTACATGAGGCAGCATCTCTTTAACAAGCTCCCCAGCTTGGTCCAAAAAAACGAATTCCATGAAAAGCAATGCTTTCTTGGAAAATAATTTTGACAATGTAGCACTGAAAATCATATCAAGCAAGCACTATGTTAAGGAAGAAATAGAACCAGAAGATTCAATTGTGCTGTGTATTCTTTCACAAAGAAGTGAAATCAATTAATTCACACAAACACAGCATTTCACTCCCAGAGCTTCATGGCATCCAAAAGTTCGAATGCTGGTATAAATGTGTTAATCAGCTCAATAATCTACAGAATTTCTAGTAGGTTTATTGTACTCTGCTGAATATCAAGGTCAATGAAGAAAGCTTTGTGTTTGATGATGACTTAGGTATGCACCAGACAATTGCTCTGCCTCATCAGATTCAGAGTTCTTTTTAATCAAGACTTGAACCCTCAATTTAGCGGGGAAGAAAGTGGAAAGATAAGCTCCTTTTTCTCCACTCTGTTATCTGCCATGCAGTGCTGAAGCTTTTTCAACATCAGGAAATACAGATCTTGTCCTTTAGAAAACAACCTTTCTAAACCCTTTTGCATTTGAGATTTCTTTTCATCAGAAGGCTCTTAAAAAACAATTGCAAAAGTCATAGTTTATACTTCATGGAGGAGATCTGTCTAAAAGCTGCTGAGGACACTTAATGAAGACAAAAACACTAAAAAATCTGCTGAATTTTTCTTATTCTGGCACCCACATAAAGATTAAGTTGCAGGCCTACTAAAATGCTCAAACAAGGAGTTCTGAATGCTTTGTTGCAACTTAGTTAATGCTCAGGTGCCAGTTATCAACAGACATATCCATTTGTTGTTTTCCAAATTGTTAACCAAGAGTGTTACTAGTGTTAGAAATCATGAAAGGCATACCATGACACAGTTAAGTGTGTCATAATTCAGTTCACTTTCCCACTAAACTAAATTTTTGGGTTTTGTTTGTTCATTTTTGGGTTTTTTTTTTTTTTAGTGAGGCAGAAAATTTGCATTTTTAATTAGAACCTCTAAACAAGAAGGTGATGATGTCTACTACCCCTTATACAATTAAAGGATGTTTCAGCTGCTGATCTTCTAGATGGTTTCAGCCCTCAGACAGAAAGGCAAGTCTTGCTGCTGTCCCTTGGCCTTTACATTGTCCATGCACCCTCAGAATTCAGGTCATCTTCGTAGCACACCCTTTTCAGGCACTTGGCTTTGCAATAGTCATAGGTCCCTTCCAACTGAAATAATTGATGTGTCTATGTGGTTTTATGCATTTAAACTCAGTGTCCAGATTAATGTTCCCTGGACCCACTGACTCCTCAGTTTGTTGGAAAACTTTTAACTAGCAAAGTCATCTTTTCATATTCCACAGAGCCTCTGAGATATCTCCTTCTATAGGTCCCATGGAGTTCTGTTTAAGAGAATTCCTGTGTGTGGTGAAGATGAGTAAATAGAGGATAGTGCATGGTGAGAGTTTTGCCCTGTTTACAGCTAGGGAAACATAGCTGAGAACACTATGCACTGCTTTGCAATGGTGTTCAGGGGCTGGCTTGTTTGGGGACAACATTTCACAACAACACAACATCAGCTGAAACTCCTTTCTGCACTTCTCAACTACCTCTGTCCTCTCATTGCATCAGAGATTGCGGCAGTCTTAGTTTTCTGGTGATTGCTTTATAACCTCTAACAGACTCTATCTACTAATTAAATTGGAGCTTAGAGACAAACCTCTAAGCTAAGATGCACGGTAAGCACAGGAGAACTGCTAGTGGTCTGCTAACAGAGCAACTCTCTATTCTTATGTCATAGACTCTCTAACCAGGGAAAAGAATTGTTTGGGGTTTTGTGAGTTTCAGAAATGAGTTTCAGAAATGAGGGAAATAGCAACACAAATGGAAAAGTTATTTTCTTTGTTAGCTTTGTATTGACTACCCTTTGAAAACTTTTGAGTTGTAAACAGTCATAATGACTAACAAGTAATAAAAATCGATGATATGAGTTTTCTAGGAGAGTGAGCTTCTAGTTACTCTTCAAAGCTGATGTCATATGGTCTGAGAAGTGTTTATATCAGCATATGTAACATGCACTCTGCATGCTCTGAGACAAAACACTCACTGTTCTATCGAGGGCTTACCCAGCAGAGGTTTCAAATGCAAGAAAATCAACTAAAATATATCCTTTGGGATTGTTCAAATAAAGTTTTTCCTTCTCAGCCCTCTTTGGAGCCTGTCCACATAGACACTTGAACTTTCTGTCTGGGAAAAAAAAAATCAATAAACAGCAACTGATTGGGGAGAAAAGTATATTTAAATTAGAATATCTTGTCTTAAAGGGAGATTTTTTTGGTTTGACAGCTGAATGGTCACAGGCCTGCATAGTCTTTTCTCTGAAGACTTGATCACTCCTAAATCTAAGCACACTTCTAAATTATTTTCTAACTGAAAACCTAGTTGATTTCTATGTTTGGGGGAAAAATAATACTTTCCAGGAATTTTTCTAAGCTACTTCCACAAAAAAACATTATTTTTAAAAAAGTATATTTATTTGCTCTCTGACTTTTTCTGTGATTATTTTTATAATTTCATTAACCTACACCTTAAAAATAGTAATATTAAAATATTTTTTTCAAATCACTGGGTTTCAAATGTAACATTATTGTGTTTCACCTATTTGTGTATAATATATGTCAGAAGTAGCAGAATGTTTTAAAGTGTCACTCAAATTAGCATACATTGAAAAAATATAAATAGAATTTTTTAAATTCTAAAGGAATAAAGCTTAAAAGTAAGGCCTTTTCCAGTAAGGTTCAAAAGTTTGGGTTTGGAGTTTTTTGTTTGTTTGTTTTGTGTTGTTTTTGTTGGGTTTTTTAAATGAAATTGAAAACTTATCGCTTTTCTTTCTAAATATTCTAGGACAAATAGGTCATTTTACATTTGTAATTTTTTTGGGGGGGAGGTGGGGTCAAACCTTTTTACAAGTCCACACTAGGAAGATTGGAGTGAAATAAATGTTACCATGTAAAGAGAAACATTTTTTACATGTTATATAGTGAAAGATTATAATGACTGTCTCCTAGTTGGCTTTTGTTGTTGTAATGACAGCTTTTCTTAATGCAGCTTGATGTGTTCAAAAACCAAACCCCACAGCAATGGAAGATTCAAATACTCTCCATTCATAGAGAAGGATCACTAGAGAAAATGGCAACTGTTGTCCATGGCGTGGGGTCACACTGGTTTCTGGACAGAAGCTAAATCTGTGAAAGTACTTTCCCTGGGGAGCAAAGGGATTTGCTGTTTGGGGCAGCATGTGCCTCCACTGCTGTAAGAGACAAAAGTAATTACCAGGCAGGAATACACCAACCTGCTGATGCTGAGCAGGTCCAACAGAAACTAGAATCTGAGATCTTAAAAGAGCTAATACTTTTCTAGAGAAAAGTTAGATACCTGACAAAAGGAATTGCTTTGCTATTGATATTTTTCTTCCACGATGAGTGAAATAGGCACTTGTGCACATTTCTGGTTTATAACCTGGATTTCACCCAAGACATACCTGACATATCTCATCAATGTCATCTGCTAAAGGATACAGCCCATGGTGCCCAGGATATTGATTGACTGTGCTGAGGAGCAAACAATAACTGTACTTTTCTCTAGCTTTTCCCACTTCATAAAAGAGATATAGGGAGGGAATATGAAAGCAGAATTTTCCCTCTAAACCAAACAAAAAGCTTTTAAACATTTATGATAAATATGTAGAACTGTCAGTGAAACAAAGTGTTTTGTTTCTGTGAAATTATCACTGAAGATTACAAATACATTTTTCCAGGGCCCTATTGGTCATGTCTCCATTTGGAAACTACTTTTTTCATCATCACTTCTAGATTTCTTGCAAGTTTTTTCTACCTTTCAAGTCTTTACTGTATTTGTGCCAATGTTAAGAGGTGGTGTTCACAGGTAGTTGTTATATTCCTGCAATGAAATGTGACCACTTCCAACCACAAGTCTCTCAAAGTCAAATCTCACCTGTCAAAAAAAATTCAATTTTTCCACTTGCTTTCCAGTCACTGGGATTTCTCTGTCAGTTACATTCTTGTGACTCTGTCATAGCAGATGTCTAGAAGGTGACAGCAATTATCAGTATCACCAGATAAGAGCTAGCACCACCCAACAGACTTTTGTAACCTATGGTTAACAGCAATGCACTCTCACAATTTGTGTCCAGCAAGTCCCTGTGAAACATATTTCAGGGTAAGTATTATCCTGGTGTTTTTCCAAAGATAATAATAGATCAAGAGGAACATATGGGTCCTGTTTCAGCAGTGTGCTTAAGCCAGGCACCCAAGTCTAAGATTAAATGTTACCTTGTGCGTAGGTACCTCACTGCCCTTCCTTGGGTCATCGTGAAGGAACTTATTACAAAGTTACAATAGACTCTTAACTCTGAATCTCCTGCCTTTTATAGTACAAAAGATCACCCTTAACCTTCCTGTAACAGGGGTTTTTCATTTAATTCCCCAGAGGGTTAAAAGACAGATGAGCTGGTGGTAAGAAGAACCATATAAATGCTTTTCACATTGAGAGCGCCTACCCTGGAATGTGGTTTGCAGAAAAAAATGTTGCCATATGCTGAAGAACGTCTTCATATCTGCTTTTATTTCTTTAATACCTTCCAGACAACAAAACAGGATGTGGCTCCTATCAGAGTGGCAGTTTAAGTAGCCATACAATCACTGATACTTGACTGTCATGCCTGCATCTAACCACTGATGTAACTCAGGCTCCAACAAGCAGAAAACCTGAGACCTATTACCCTTACCTGTTGCTTTTATTATTGTGGTGCACTGCATGGAAACATCTAATCTAGGTGAATGTCCAATTAATTTCCGGTGTGTATGGAGCAACGCTAATCCCTCCTGCAAAAACCACTGTCAAACTGAAACAAGTGGATTCTTGATCAGATGAAGTGTATTACTAAAAAATACTTGACATCATCAAAAATGGTTTGGGGTTGGTTTGGTTTGTTTTCCCTAAAAATAGGGTTTGTGAGTTACCTGTGGTAAAAATTACAGATTATGATTAGAAAAAAAAAAAAAAAGGAAGTACTTGATTAATTTGGATTCAGTTATTATTAGTAGATAAGAAAAATATACAGACAAGTTAGGCATATTTTTCATATTTTTCTAATTAACCAAAACTTAAATGAGGTAACATTTGCCAATTTTCTAAAGTGATGTGCTAAAATAGCGAAGTGTGAAGGACTGGCTTGAAGTCTAGAATTGTGAGGGGTAGCAGTATCCAAGGTGTTTTTAAATCCTTCGTTGCAGGGGATGTTGTTTAGGGCTTGCAAGAGCACTCCTGGGTCATACCTCCCACACACCATGGGTGTCTTTCACCCTGCATTTGAGTGCCCAGGTAATCACGTTGTCTCAAAATATTTGAAGCCAATTACATTTAGGCTGCTCCTGTTACTGAGAGAGTTCTCCTGTCACCCACTTAGGAACAACTTTGATGCAACATGAATGGTAGCTCAGCTCAAGTGTTGAACTCCTGATGGCTCACATATTTATCACCCCAGGAATGTGCTGAGATGGCTGTTTCATCAAAATGAGTTTTTGTCATTTATTTATGCAAGTTATTAAACAACTAAATGAAGAGGTTTCAATTACAGTTTCTGTTTCCTGAGATCAGCCATCTTTAACTTAACAAAAAATGAAAGTCACTTATTATAAATTCAGCTGATAGCTGTGTTCAATATTTAACAATCTGTAACAACATTTCAATCTTAGTGTAATAAATTATGATGTTTTAGTGTAAAATGTCATAATGCCTTTATCAGTCTTTATTATCTCTATTAGAGATGTTTTTTTCAGTTCAAAATTACAAGTGATTTTATCTGCATAGATTTCATACTGTTTTTAATGAGATTTTTATAACTGATTACTACCCTGACTGTTAAAAGCTGCAACATGAGGGCAACTGATATTCATAATCCCTAGAAATTATTCTTGTTGAATGCCAACACTGAATGAATAGCACAGACTCTGTTGCATTGCTTTTTGCTGAATCTTGTGAGATAAGTGGATCGCTTTCTGCCAGTTCTGTCAACAGTTTCCACGGTGACATTATGAAAACCAACATCTCTCAGGCCGAAAGAAAACTTCACACTTCTTGAAATAAATCATTCTTGGCAGCTTGTACCAAATCATGATGGAAAAGCTTGTGGGAGTTCAGCCCTTCCTGCATCTTTCTGGAGTCCTGTTGTCTGATTAAATGCCCCACATAACTGGTCTGGAGGACTTCTCACTTTTTAAAACCAAAGGGCAAGATGGATGTCTGGAGCCAGGTTATACTTTTGGAGAATCAAACTGAAATGCTCCTTTGACTTTCTGAAAGGCTGAAATTTTATTAAATTCATCTACTTGGGTTAACTAAGATATTTGATCCTCCTCTCATGAAGTAATTCATGTCATGGTAGCACCTAGGTGTTGTTGTCACAGAGAACCATTAGAGTGTAGTACAAGACAAAATCTAGGGTGAATCTTTTCCTATCAAAGCATAGAAAAGTTTAGTGCTATGTAAGACACAATTTTACTTACTCTTGTTGAATAATGATGCAAAGGGCCAAGTTTGAAATTGTTTGGGCCTCTGTGAAGACAGAATGGCCTGTGTTGCCTCTTGTGAAGCAAGTCAGGTTTGGTGGTAGATTAACTGCTACTCCATAGTGGTCTGTGATTTATATCACAGGGGCCTACATTTCTGGATAGGAGCCATTTTTATTATTTCAGGAATTTATAGAGATAATCTCAGGACTACAGATACCTTTAGACAAGCATTTCAGATATGATTAAATGCCTTTACTGGAAACAAAAATCTCTACTTAGTGCAATGTGTTTCACATGGGCCCTAAAGCCATCTTTCTGCTCCCATTCTGCTGGCAGAGAGATATCCCATCACCTTCAAACATCTCTGCTAGTCTGTTGTTTTCCCCCAAAGCAGTACAAGATCCAGTTTTACTTCATGGATCTTTAACTATTTGGATCCCTAATGGAACATGCAGGCACAGAAGGCCAGGAAACTGGCAGATTTTTATTCTTCACTGCTAATGCCCTCTCCTAGTACTAGTCAAATTGAACAGTAACTGGGCTGCAGAATTGTTGTGTTCTCTGCTGCAAAGGAATGGGAGAGAAATTCAGGAGATAAACATTGCCTTCCTTCACCAAAAAAAAAATAAAGTGGGAAGACTGTCTACATTGCTGACAAAAATCCCTGGTGGTTGGGCATTTTTAGTATGATAACTGACAAACTACAGCACAACTCCTCGAGGACTCACTAAAGTGTCTGAGAAAAAGTTGGCATTCATGCTTCTCATCTGAATTTGCAGCTTTGCCCATTTCACAACTGCTCCCACTTGAAGAATGTTTTTCTGTAAACTGGAATTTCAAGTCCTTCATGTTTAGGATCTGGAGATATAAGACCTTAAAGACAGGGCTGACTCTGATGTGTTATCTGTGGCCTAAAGGGAAAGTGGTTTCAGGGACCTATCCAGGTAGGATCATACTGAACTAACTTGGTAAAATGCTGTGAGCAGTCAGAGGCAGCAAGCACTGACTTGCAATGATGAGTTACGTGGTGAACTTATGGCTGCATACCAACATATTTCCCTGCACACTTCCCTGAGGGAAGGGAAAATTTTCCAACAGAACGCTAATCATTGCCACCACTTCTGGCTTATTTCAAAAGCCAGCCAAGCTGCCTGAGTTTAACTGATAGCAAAATAGAACTCTCTGCATACAGCAGTTTTCATTTACTGTGTGTAACCACAAAATAATTGAAAGAAATGTGAGGAAAAAAAACCACAGTAAATTAAACAATTCACATTAAGCTTGGAGTGGAGCTGTCAATGAGTATAGGGGAAGTGTTCTGGTGCTCTATAGCATGCAGCAGTGTCAGGTCCTCTCTCAGCTTGTAGATTAGGTAGATCTGTGAGACTTGAGAAGTACTAGAGCAATGCTTCATGTCAGGACCAGCCAGGAAACCAGAAGTGGAAGAGAAGGCACTCCACTCAGGCCATGCCTGAGAGCAGGAGGTCTGCACAACGCAGCAATGTGAGCAGCCATGGGCATAATGGCGAGGTGCAACCCCATGCAAAGATCCTTGGGCTTGCACCTGGCAGTGTGCAGGGGAGAACCATCCTGTTACCTCCTGTAGCTGAGGCAGGTGCTCCAAGGTCTTGCTGGGTTCCTGCAGGCTAACCCTGATTGCAGCAGCCACTGGAGGCTGCAATCAAACAAATGCAGGCAAAAAATCTGAAAACTGTCAGTCATAACACAGCCATTTCTTCAAAGAAATGAAGGTGTGAATGTTTTCCAAGAAAACAAAAGCCATGCTGCCTATGCTGTCCCACTTGGAACGCTGCAGTCAGGTTGAAAGAGAAGGGATTTGAGGAGGGATTTTAAGAGAAATGAATAAGTAACAAGAATGTTGGAGGCCAGACGGCAACATCTGGAGAGCAGGGCAGTGTTTTGGCTTTGGGTTATTTAACCTTTCTTGATCTACATCAGCTTCTCTTTTCAGTCAACAGCTGAGCAGAACTAAACTAATTTGAAAAAAATGTTGAAAAGCTTCTAGTGCATGGCAACACACCTGCTGGTATAAAGTAGTTCAACTTTTGTAAAAGCTCCTACTATTTGGAGCTGCCGTACCTATAAACATCTATCTCTTCTGTAATCCATAAACATCTATATCTCTTCAGTAAAAATGCCTCATTGAAACAACTGTCACCTTTTTTTTTTTTCAGCTGTGCTGTGTGGGGAATAATCTGGGACTAGAATAGCTTATTTGAGGCAGCATAAGAAAGGCTGATGCAGGAATAAGCTCACTGTTTTTACACAGGAGCTTAAGGCATTGGCACTTCCAGGGCTACAGCAGTGTGAAGGTTTGAAGGCCAAATGTTCCTGCATAAATAAGAAACACTCACAGATTATAGGTGTCTCCAAAACAAGATAAAAAGGAAAAAAAAGCTTGGAGTAAACAAATGAAAAACCTAACATTTGGACCCTACATTCTTACATGAAATAGGGCTCCATCATTGCAATTTTAAAGAGGGAGAGAAAAAGAACTCCCCAGTATCAAGTGGATGTTCGTGTGTGGTGTAACTCACCCAATGTAGTGGGTTAATTACAGAGTTTAACCTTTCCCATTTTAGGTGGGCTTAAGTCACATTCTTTAAACTAACAGTGCGTGATATAACCCTCAGGCCATCGGGGACAATAATAGATGTCCAGCTATGACATGAGTGTGCATGATGAAATAAAAATTATGGCAGTTTTCCAAAACTTAATATATGACAAATGTAATCATTTCTGGCAGAAACGAGAATAAAATGATGCTTTGGTGATTCAGAAAAAAAAAAAAAAAAGGAAAAAAAACCCGCACAAATCACAATTAATGTTTCAGGTACAGCAAATTTCTTAGTGATATATGACAAGACACAGACTTGGGGTCAAACTCGCTAATTAAAAGGTACATTCGGCTTAAAAATAACAGTCTCTTGCCACTCTCTGTTAGTTTCTCTGGAAGATGTGCTGTAGAAATGTTTCTGTGCCATAGTCCTCTTTTTTATTTTCCACCAAATATGCCAGTTCAGCACCTTTCCTTAGAAAAACATAAAAGCTTGAGTCCTTCCTCAGACACCTTCAAGGCCCAAAGCTCTCTCCTCATGGTCAACATCCAATTTCTGTGTTGGTTCTTCCCCACTGTTTCTCATCCAAAGCCCTTGGGTCTGGTAGGGGACAGGAATAGAAATGATCACCAGGGATAACATGAGTGATCACATGGTTGGTTTGCTGATGAGGTCAGTTATTTGTTTTACTTCTCCAATCAGACAAGAAGAGAACACACCATTCAAGCTACAATATCTGTATAGACAAACATGCAAGCTAAGGGAGGGAAAATGGAGGGGAAGCCAGTGAACCCCATGAAAATACAAAGCAGATGAGTTACTCTACTGGACTCTAGTTTTTGTTTAATAGCAGTCAAAAGGGGTGAATATAGAGATAAAATACCAGTTACATTGGTCTTCAGTGAAAAAAATCACAGAATCACAGAATGGGTCAGGTTGGAAGGGATCACAGTGGGACATCCAGTCCAACCTCCCTGTTCAAGCAGAGCCATCCCAAAGCACACAGCACAGGATTGTGTTAGGACAGTTCTTGAATATCTCCAGTGAGGGAGACTCCACAGCCTCTCTGGGCAATCTGTTCCAGTGCTCAGTCACCTGCACAGTAAAGAAGTTCTTCCTCATGCTCAGGTGGAACTTCCTGTGCATCAGTTTCTTCCCATTGCCTCTTGTCCTATTGCTTGATACCACCAAGCAAAGCCTGGCTCCACCCTTGACACCCTCCCTTCAGATACTGACAGACATTGATATGGTCTCCAATATATTGAGGTCATGCCAGACCCACAGTTCCTATAACCCAAGCAGACAAGGGTCAGGCTGAATCACCAGTGGACATGACAGGTGTCTCACCTGATTATCTACAACACCACAGAGTTCAAAAACACATCAGATGTGACCTTTACAAACAGAAAATTGCTTCTTTCCTCTTCCACCCACCCCCACCTTTGCCCTCCAATACTGCATAAAACACTGCTTTTTTCTCGAAGGCTTTTATTAGTGTTGCAAATATGTCCTGACATTGGGGCAAATCTTCAGCACACACTGAGCAGAGATAGGGGGTAGGATTCCTATTAATAGTGATCAAAGTCATTCAATTCTCCTGCAAGCTGTGCTGAAAATGAGCCCTACTCTGCCAGGCCACATCAGTTAGGACACACTTCTGACCTGAAGCAACAGTTCAAATGCAAAAAAATTTAGTGTCAGTGTAAAAAAAAGGCACAGGAAAGTAATTGCAAAAGATTTTTTTTTAATTTAAAGATGTAGTGTCATCTTGAAAATCACATATCCTTCTTAAATCTTACTTCTACTATAATTAACAAAAGTTTAACATTATGCAAAGAAAGAGCATTGGTTTTTTACTCTTTTTGGCTTTGGTTTTCTAGTGTGACTACTTCTTATATAGCCCTTTTCTCATATTATTGCTTGTATTATTTTTTATTATTATTCCAGCTCATTTTGGGTTGCATATCATGTCACTGTATTAGTGCTTTAAAACAACCCCTGTAAAGACTGTCCTCTGTCAGAAAGAAGCATTTGTTCTTTTGGATACAAGAGCAGTTTTAATTTCTAAATATTTTCTCAAATTTTTACAGTTTTCTCTGTCAACTGTTAAAATTGCATTTCAGATATTTTGATAGCTAAGTACAGCATAGTCAGGCTTTCACCAAAGTTTTCATGTTCTGATTTCTTGGGTTTTTTTCTTTCCACTGCACAGAAAGCCAAAGAGTGGAAGTAGGTGAAAAATATTCTTTCCAGTATAAAGAATGTACTTGTCACTGCATTTCCACCTTCCACATAAACCCTGAAGGGAGTAATTGCTTTGGATGCATGTCAAAGCCACGTTTCAAACTCCTCCTTTGATAGCAATCGAATGAGAAGGCTGCATGGATTTGCGCAGTCATTTGAGATTTCGTTCTCTCTTAAACAAGGTGATGATAAAGACTTGCGCTCTCCGCTTGTAGGTGGAAATATTTGTACCTTGCCTGCAGGAAACCAACTGGCAAGATTTATTAGTACTCTAACCTCCTCTAGGCAGCAGGACCTTTGGCAGTTTTAACATTCTGGTCATTTTTACTGACGTGTAACACACAGGAGTTATCCATCAATGTGCTTTCCATATGTGGCTGGGCTCAAGCTCGGACCAAACCAAAGCCCCACCTGGGAAGAGCCGCAAGTTTTAGACAAACTCAGTAGTCAGGATCACATCTTTGTCTCGTTCATATCAGCACCTTTTACAAGCTGACTGAGCAATTGAACTTCACCCTATCTAGGCATTTAAAGGAGGGAAGTTGACACGGTCAGGAAATTCTGTTTGCTAGGAAAAAACAAGTATCAGAAGACATTTCACCATCCCCTAATCCTTAGATAGGAAGAAATGAGATTAAAAACCAACAAAGATAAACATATCGACAAAGACTTTTTAGCCCTATCAAATCACACTTCACAAGACAACTAAATGAGATGAAAATCACAGAACAAACTATCCAATAAATAAAACCACCCAGAGAAAGAAAAGTATCACACAACAAATGGAGATATAACTGACCACTCTACACAGCAAATGAACACAAATTAAACTAAGCAACACTGAATGCTAAATTACATGCAACCAAGAGATCAGAAAAAAACAAAGGCTGGTCCTAAAAGTATGGTTGTCTTCTCTCCCTTTGTCTATCTGATAATGGCCAATACCATTAAGCATCTCAACATCACTGAATTAAGTTCATCTGATTAGAGGAATTTCAGTATCTGGGAGGATGTGCCTTATATTTCCAGGAGTGCTGTGCTTTAGTCTAAATGATCACTGGAAATAAAATGCCCCTGTCTTTTTGTGACTGACAAATGACATTTGATATCATAGATCTCTGTTAAGGATAATTTCAGTAATGGTTTTCCATTCCTTCTGACAGCCAGCAGCAAGAACACAAGAGAAAAGATAAACCTGAGAGGCTAAGGAAACACTACAAAAACAGAAAACACACAGGAAAACCAAATAGTGGAATCTAATTATAAATATTAAACTAATATCACTTTAAGTTATTATTTCAAATTAGATTTGAGTTGCATAAATTTACACTCATTCCCAAGAGTATGCATTCAGAATAAATACCAAAAGTCCTACTTCTGGAAAAGTGCCCAGATGAGCAGTTCAGCAACTTCGATAGAGATACTCATTTTTCTGAAAAGGAGCACATGCTTATAGAATGGGAGACTAGGAATATTTTCATCTTTCTTTACTCAGCTGGACTACATCCACTTTAACCTTGATCCAGAAAATGCCAGAGACAAAAATCTGTGTCTTTCCATAGGTGATCAAGTCTGGTGCTTCTGAAAACATTGATAAAAAAGAGCAATTAGATGATGTAAAATGGGGGTAGGAGCTCAGAGTGGAGAAATGGGAAACTTAACAACTTGTTATGGACTTCTGTAATGGACTTCCATTTCCTTAGCCTTGCTAGAGGGCTTTCAGTGATTTTTGCTCCTTGTCTCACCAAATTTGAGGATAATTCCTCCTGTGATTCCAAAGGATCATTTTCTGGGACATGTATGCTTTACAGGTGTGTCTAGTATATGCACTCATCTCTTTCTTGTGGGCTCTATCAAGACTAACAGGGTAGGAAGTATCATCTGCTTCACCATTTGCTACTTTATTTACTCCTAAAATGACCCTACATCTCGAATCTGCCAGCATGTGCTTCTTTCCTCAAATGTTTTGAGAGTTGACAGATTCCCACCAGATGCAACTCATACTAGCTTCTGGCTATTACAGGAAAAAGTAGAATAATCCTTGTAATAAAATACTTGTGTCCATACCCATCAATATTTTTCTTATCTTCCACTCTTGGCTTTAGTTTAACAAGTTATAGGAGGTCAAAACATTTTCAGATTAGCATTTTCTACAACCAGAAAAAAAGGAGTCCCACAAAAAAACTGAAAGTTTCCATGTAAACAGATTGATATGGGGAAAGTGCTTGATTAGAAAATATCCTGCCTTAGGTCAGGCTGGCACTAACCTCTAGCTTGGCCTTGTATATTCTCTCTTAAACCAGTTTGTTTAAAGCAGGCTAATATAAATTGAGATTCAGCTTGAGGAAATGTGAAAACTGTTGTGTATTGCATATGTCGTTTAATTCCTTCGAACAGACCCTGGAACGTATGTCATGCCCCACTGACTGCTTGCTTTGTTTCTTCAAGTCAGCAGAGCTTCACAGAGGAACTAGGATCCATCTGTGTAGATGCAAGGGCAGAAATGGAGCCATAGCGCTAAATCCTATGACTACTCGAACTTTTTATACACTTGCAGGCTTTCAATAGGTCTAAATTTTAAACCAATGAAAATATTCATGATAAAGCCATATATTGCTATTTTAGTTTGATATTCCCACATCACTGAAGTTCTTAAAACAGGAATGATATGATTTTCCATGTGTATTGTTCTACAAACACTCAAAATTCTACTTGGTCACTAATAAAAAAAACCAAACTATTGTGCAAAAGCAAAATGCCACTTCATTGTAGAGCACATCTGACATAAGTCAACACCAGGTCTTACTGCATAATTCTGTGGTTATACAAAGGTGTGCATAAAGACACAGAGAAGAATAAAGCAGTGATATTTATTTAATAGTTTATAGAGAGAGACCAGTCAGAGAAAATGATCAAAGAAAAATATAAAAGAAAAAATATGTAGTCATTTTTTGCATAGTTTGACCAGAAATTAAAGCTTTCTACTTTGAATATGGTTTTTAAAAAGCTGAGAAGAGGTTTCGTGAGCCTCTCATAAGTCAGACAAGGGTTTAAAATATTTTGGTAACAATTCTGGGAAGGTAATATGGTAGCAAAGAGGCAGCAGTATGGGTTTGTGGTTTAATGTGGGTTAAAAGGCTCTTCTAGCTGTCAGATTAAGACAGTAATTCTCCAATGTTTATAGGAAAACATAACTACATTCCTGCCATTTAGAGGAGCATATAATTTAGGTTTGGTAAAATACCAGTTAAAGCACTTACAAAACCAAAGTCAGTGTTAATCTTAGATTAGTGTCATAAGCCTTGAAAGACTGACTGTAAAACCTGTGAATTAAAATAACATATGACAGAAAGTGGGAATGGTTTCTTCATCCCCTGAAGCAGAACAAAATAGACACTTGCTTCAGCATCACCTAATATTTCTCTTTATTAAAAAGAAAACAACAACCCCCCCCCAACTATATATCATGTTCTATCCATGCCGGCATGTGTTTTGGCTTTTACACTTCGTGGTCTATAAACAATATGTAAATATAGTAATATTGATTTGTTTCCATAGCAATATAAAAGATCCTTTAGGGTTTCCAAAGCAATATGCAGCAGAGTAAGAAATCAGAAAGGCATGGGAAATGTTCAGCAAGCAATGGGTTTAGGCAGTGCCCCAGGCCTCCAAGAAATGTATTCTTCATTAAAGCAATCTGAAAAAAAACTTGAAATTAAAACAAAAAATCTCATCTACCAGATTCATATTTTCTTTTGTCATTAGATACTTACTCTCTGTAGAAATATGCTTTTGTTTGTGACAATTCTCATTCAAGTTAGTTCCACTGACAAGAGCAAGGGATTTTCACTTTAATTTTTTTTAAATATGAAGGGGTTTAGAGCCTCTGACACAAAACCTACCGGAGGAGGGGTAGTTGCAAGAGAAAACCCCATTAAATGATTTGACAACTCTTTTTTTTTTTTTAACCAAGTAGAGATGCCACTAATGATTTGGGTAAAAGAAGACCTGGCATAAACTTTTATCCTCATCTGTTTAAGCCATCTTGGAATATCCTTAAGATTGTTTTTTTATCTGCTGAAGAGATCTGTCACAAGGATGTGTACTTTACAAATGTACAAAAGCTGAAAGGAAAAAAACCTCTTACTTATAAAACCATTGTTACATCCATAGCTCTACACTACATTAAACCTCAAAAGGTTTTTGTCCCCCTCTAAGTTAAGGCTATGAATCTGAGAAGACCCCCATCCTGTCCTATGAGCCATCCCAAGTACAAACTAGGCCAACGTAAATCATTTAAGCCTGTGAATACCTAAAGTATATTTGGACTTAAATTTCATGTTTGTTCAGACTAAATACATATTTTAGAAGGTCATTTATCACTTTTTACTTGATACTCAGAAAAAAATAGTCTCAAAATAGTTCTAGTTTCAGGCAAAGGAATGAACAGTTACACTAAAAGACCATTTCTGTTGTCACGTACCATTTCTGGAATTGAAATTAATTACTTTAATAAGCGACAAAGCTTTTAATTTGGAGTTACCAAATAACGTTAGTGATCAAGAAAGATTTATGTCACATAAGATGAGATGCCTCACCTGCCCAGATACCTGCCCAATGCTAACAGCTGCATCCAACCTTGCATGAGTTAGAAACAAAAACAGTAAAGCATTTAGTGTCTAATTTCTCTAAACCTGCAGTATTTACTGCTCCCCTCATCCTATTCCTCTAAAGTGACTGGTCTTGCTTTAAGAAAGCCGTCCTTTATTCTTTTACTTTGTATGCAACAAATTATCATTCATATTTGGGTTATGAGTATGTAATTTTTCCATTAGTTTTTCACATGAATGAAGAAAGATGGAAACAAGTAAAAAAGTTTGCTAAGTAGCAATAGGCAGCATGATTGTTGATTGAATTTTCTTTTCAGAGCAGAATTCAGCCCGAAGAAAACTAATCATTTAGCAAAATCTGTCAAGCTCAAAGAGAAAAGTTTCCTTTTGCATTATTCAAAGATTGCTCTAAATTACACACCTGCTGTGAAAATCAGAAATGTGGCTTCCAGTTTGAGGGTTCTCTAATTAAAATATGATCTACCCCCAGTTTGTTTTTTCACCCAAAAACAGCATTCAAGAAAGAAAACTTCTAAAATGCTTTATTATAAATCTTGCTATATAAAATGCATTGGTTTGGGGCATGGTTTTGCTGGTTGGTGGGATTTTAAGAAAGGATAGGGCTTTAAGATGTGGCAAAATTTGGAAGTTTTTAACTAGACATCTTCCTGGATATCTCTGGCAATTTTCATCTAACCTCACTTGCCTATGGCTCAAGTAAACCTGAAGCTTCAACCAAACTCATGAAACAATCAAAAAACTGGGCTCCATTTGAGCTTAAGATGTGGCAGGACTTCCAAGGGAGACCTGTAACTTCCTTAGCACCCCTTATAACTAATGTTCCTGTGGGAAATTAAGTCAGATCTCCCAAATGGGCTGGAAAGTTTCCTTCTGAATGTGATGGGTGTCTCCAGTGCAAGTGATGCTTCAATTTAATTGTTATATCTCGCTTTTAACTTGATTGCCATAGTTCTTGCCATGGATGGAGATCCCTCCAGGTCTTTTCTTTGCAAGTACTGTTTGAAGCATGAAGAGTTAAACCAAGAAGAAGGAAATCTCTGGGAAGGACTTTGAGAAGTCCTCTAATATCCACTACCATGAAAGGAACATTTACAATAAATAGAAAACATTTAAAAATATTTACATCCAATTAATTTCCTGTATCATATGCCAAATACAGAAAAATACGATAGTTAGGTCCTTATCTGTATAACAAATTTCTTCATTATCTTTCTTCACATAGGAAAAGCTTTCAGTCGTGTGGGTGATACTACATTTTCTCATCCTCAGAATCTGGAAATGTTGAATTCTGTTCCAAGAAGTTTGCCTCCCACTAAAGGGGATAAAGACCAAACTTTAAGAAGTCTTCCATAGCCAAATATCACTTCTCTTTCTTTCACAATTCAGCTAAGAATTTCTCTGATACCATCTTGTACTTGGAAAATCTGGCCTGAACATGCTGAATGTAATAACAAAATGGATCTAGCAATGGTTAAATTAAAACAAATTTTTAACATTAATGCAGATTTTTAATAAAAGCACAAACAGCCTTAAGAGTTGCAGCATTTTTTCTAGAACAGAGCAAAAATGAAGTATATGTGTAGAAAATTAGAAATATAAAAAGCAGATATATGTATATATTGGTTTTGTACAACTACTATATAGAGTGATTCTCTGAAGCAGCTGTATGTGCCATATTAGTCTTATTAGAGCATGATATTATTTTTAAAGTTCACATTATTTTGTGCAGTATTTTTAAATAGATAGTTTATTCAGTCTCATTCAAACTTAATGATCTGCAGCAATTAAAATAACCATTTTCTTCATATTAAAAGATTTGGACAGATGCAAAGCAGTATTAACAGATATCTGTGCTAAAGCTAAGCTTCAAAGTATGTGTTAATTTCCATTGCAAACATAAAGATGCATTGAAATGTATGAAAGGTGCTATTTAAAAAAGAAATGGAAGCTTTTAAAATTCAGGTGTATGTCAAATAATGGAGCAAATGTAGACTTGGAAAAAAATACATTATACAATTTTCCCCTAAACTGACCCTTTAAATAAATGTTGTCTCTATGTTTTAAGATAATTATCTCTTATTTTATTTCTATTTTCTCCTGTGCTATTTTTCAATAACACACCTCTGTATTTTTTATCTTGCCACCCTATTACCAGGACATGTTATTATAGCTGCCACATTAACTGGTCTCCTTCTCTTTTCATCCATCATTTACTCATGGGAATCTTCCCAGTACTTGTTTTTTGTCTCAAGATAATGGCAGAAATCACCAAGAGGCCATAATTATTGCCTTAGACTCATGCACCAGAGTCCAGTCCAACTGAGTGCAGAGGACGTATTTATTAACTATTACTTTGCCTATGTTCTTAGAACCACATTTCTACCATAAAAGAGTCACACACAGGTTCAGGGCTGCTGGCTGGCATGACCTACACTCAGCAACTATATGACAATTTTGCACTGCCGATATTTGTTCATCACTTATAATAAACAGGAAGAAGTCCCCCTCACCCTGCTCATACTGATCCAAAATTCAAAGTCGGGGTTTAAGTCCTCTCTCTTTAATACATTTCAGTCTATGCTTCAGTTGGCTCTTCATGCCTTCCTGTTTGGAAATATGGAATCTACTCTGCAGCATGAAACCTGGAAAGCTTAATTTAATTCTGTCTTATACAAAAATCATCATTTGAAAGCTGTGCACTGTTAAATTACTTGATTAAATTCTTTCAGGAACATTTGCGAATGCTAAGGAAAAGAATTTAAAGCACTGTCTGTGCGTTCTATCATGTGTGTTTGAAGAAATGACAAGGGGTTTTTAATGCAAAAAATTCTCACACTTCAGCAATCTAGGACATCTATCTCATTATTTTTAAACACTTATTCTTTGCTCAAACTCCCAAGCCATTGTTTTTAACTTGACAAATAAACAAGGAAAACTCTTCTCATCCGGGAGAGATGTATACCTATTTATGTTAATTAATGACAACAAAGTCTCTTTTGGTATTTTCTATTTGAAACTGACTAAGAATTAGCTCAAAGTTGCAGGGAAGTTGAAACAGTTTTGCCAATGATATGTACATATTTTCAAATAGTTGGAGATCACAAGCTAGTACAGTGGATGTTGGAAACTGCTAATTATAGTAGGCAGAAATATCCATCTATGTCTGTTTACAAGCAAAGGCTTCTGAATATAATCTTACCATATCACAGCAGAATACCACTCAGTAGTGCAGCTCATGTATATTGGCTATGGAGAGCTGCAGGGGAAAACATTATTATTCATTTCCATGTAGATTAATTTACAAGCTTGGGTATTTTGTGCAAAAAACGCCACTGGGTGTTGTTTGGTGAGTTTCTACCATACATGTGTTTGAAGACCAAGCCTTTTCTATTTTCTGTTTAAGAACTTAAATGTGCTCCCAGGCAGCAGGTCTACTGTAGAGCTGTGAGCTCACTCAGGCGGTCGGCACACTTTGAACACCAATTTCAAATGATGCTTGCTCATCTCTTTTGCTGTTACTCTTAGTAGAGAATTAGTTCCAACTTTGACTTGTAAATAACCTACAGGCCTGGATTTATAGTGGGCTAAGAAGGCAAAACTATGACTACATCAAGAACAGTAGTAAGACATGCTAATATATAGGATATCTGTCTGCACACCCATCGCCTCTGTCTCTGATATCAGTATATGATGTATGTCCAAAAAACTGTCTGTGACTTATTAGATAAATTCAATCACTTATGGAAAGTGCTAATGCTCTGCCCCAAGAAACCAATGTTATATGTCTCAGGCTAGGTTAAATTAAGGTAAGCTTTTTAGTCCACCACATAGTGCTTACCTAATTAGTTCCTATAGCTGCAGATGTGCAGGATTTGCTGCACCTGTACCTCTGGTCATGTGGCAGTGCAGGTGGCTGCAGCCATCCTGACCCCTGAAGATCCAACAGACATCAAGCTGTGATGGTCAGGCCCCCAGGTTTAATGTCTCACTCTATAAATAGGGTGAGAGCCCATAAACCCCCAATTCTGCAGTTTACATATTTTGTATGATTGGTTCATGTTTTCCCCTCCCTGTTTTATGCATAAGTTTGTTAATATTCATTTCCTCTAAAGTTAATATGTATTAATTCTAGAAAGGTCTGTCATACTCAACACCCCATTGGTTCCTTCCCTAAGTCCCTCCTTTGTGTTATTTCCATTGGTTCCCTTGCCCTCAACCCCACCTCTTGTCCAGTATCCCATTGGCTGTATCCCTTATCCCCGCCTTTCCCATCCCAATTATAAAATCCCTGGACACGCTCAGATCTTTGGCTCTCTGTCTCCTTTCCCCATCGTTTTACCTCAATAAACCTTTTTGTGGAACCTCTATGGAGAGTCCCCTCTCTCCCTTCTTCGCCTCTGCCTGCGTGCCTTCCCATCAGCTCAGGGGCGGCTCCCTCGGGTGAGCAGCGCAGCCCCGTCTGCCTGCGCTTCTGTGTGTGGCTGTGCCTGCCCTAGTGCAGTGGGGTTGCGGCTACACCTCCGGCCTCTCCTTGAGCTAGCACACAAAAACCTGACGTGGTCAGGGCAGAAAACCCAACAGACTCAGAACGTCATACGTAGTATGAGCGTGCATATCCTCATGCAGCACACATTGAAAGTACACACAGACTTCTGTGAGGAAATCTCAGATAAAAACATGGAAGCGTTTGTTCTTCCGTCATGTTCAGTTAGAACTTCAATTTTGAAAATGGCAGCTAAAGATAAATAGTCAAAATCTTTTGTGAACCAAAGTTGAATGTACAAGATGCGATCTCCCCTCTCAACAGGGAAGCATCTGCGTCTGGAAAGACAATCTGCATTTGCTTTTCCTGGGCACATAAATAAATGAAGACTTCCTTCAACTTAACAATACTGTTCACAGTCTTTTATCTGATGGGTTAGACTACCTTTTCCTTCCGATCAGGATCTTTCTGCCTAAATCTATCTTTATTCCACTTAATTAGAGAAACTTGGAAAGGAACAAGAACTAAGAAAAGAGAATCTGGTAATGACACACGATAAGGTGAAAACAGAATGAATGAACATCCTTTTAAAGCTGCATATGGTATTTCAAAAAAAATAAAGGTAAACTCTGAGCCTGCTCTTTCTTCATAGAAATAAACCAGACAGATGTTCATCCAGTTCTCAGAGTCACCCGCACTAGCTACAAGGCGTGATGGAATTACAGTGCTGGTACTCTTCTCCGCATGCAACTGACAGCTTTTTCAGCAACATATAGAACAAAGAGGTGCCAAACTTGCAGGAACAAATCCCAACACATTCTGACAAGATGAAATAAACCTTAAGTATCCCTGACAGATTTTTGTCTAGGAAGGAAGCTCCAGAACCATCTGAAGAAGTTTCCTAACTCTCACAGGTGTAACCGTAGGTATCTCTTCCTGGTGGACAGCTACTTCCTTTTGTTCTATCAACAGAAGAGATACATCTAGTACCCTATTCATTATGACTTTCGACACAGCGTAAGACTGTTGCCACATCTCCCACTTTTTATTTAGTCTTCTATTTCCTAGATATTAAAAAAATCTAATTCCTTCAATTATTCCTTGCAAACTGTCTCGCAAAGCTCTTATTCCCACCACTAGTCCATACATCTTTTCCAGCTGCAGTGGCAGCAGTTCCAGGAAGCAGTAGACAAGCGAGGCTTTCCAAGCACCATCTTGATTAATATATTTCCTCACCTTTTTTAATAGATTTTTAACAAAACATGACAAAGCAAGTTTTGCTTTTGTTCATCAGTCTTGTAATACTAACTGCTATTTGTTCTCTGACCCACTGTTGATTTCTGATTATTCCTCCCATTTGTCAAGATCATTGTTAATCATGATCCTGTCTTGTGAAATGCTTGCCAAATCAGATCTTGCTGGTTGATTGGCCAGTTAGTTGAATTGCTCATTGATTTATTTACTGCCTTATTATCTGCTAAGTAGTTATAAATGCATTTATTACAGTTTGTTCTGGTGTCCTGCTGGCTATCAAAGTGAGACTGACTGATTTTATTGTTGCTAGAATTCTCTTCATTTTGAAACACTGCATCCCTCCAAAGCAACAGTGCATAAACACTTGATTCTAGCATGAGTTCCAACTACAAGATTGGTCCATGAACAGAAGAGAGCTGCTTCTTTTCACACAGGTATTCTTATCTTAAAACAAGCAACATCTACTCATATTTTAAGGGAATACAATCCTGTTGCTATTATTTCAGATATATTGCCTGTTTTGAGCATGAGAAGATCCTGAGGTCATGAGACATTTGGTTTCTGAAACTTGACTGGATCTATGCAGCAAAGGAATCACAGGATATGCAAGAATAATTGTGGGCAGGTACACAAGGAGATCAGGAAGATGTGCCATTCTTCCTAAAGTGCAGTGAGTAAGTTAACTACATACAATATGTCAAAATTTCAGAATGCAAGCAATGAGAGAAAAAAAAAAAACCCTACTTAAATAAATAAAAATGCCAAACGATCAAGTCTGAGATTTAAGAAAATAAATTTTCATAGTGGGAATTACAATAGTATGGGTAGCATATATTCTGGAGTTAACTTGCTTATATTCCTGAACCAGGTACTGTTGTTAGGAATATTTATTGAGGCTGAAAGCACCAAGAATGCAGAAAAAAAAAAATCTTGAAATGACATGTTTCATTTTATGAATTCATTTAATTGATTTAAGCAATCTGTTCTACAGAGTAGTATTTCTGTGCACACTTTGTAGATTCTTGTTTATAATATTCATGTGAAAAATGAAGAACACTGGAAAGCAGAAAAACTCTTTAATGATAAGTGTGAGATGGCAGTATGGTTGTTAAAATCCCTAAAACCACTTTCACACTCTCCCCATAATTGGTACACAATTCAGATTACTGGGTTTCTAGCAAAATTCAATCAGCACTTTTATTGGTGTTAAGGGCATGTTAATTTTAATCAGTTGATAATTAAAGGCTTAGATTATTGTTCTGTAACACCAAGCCATCACTTCTTTCCTCACTTATGGAAGATAATTATTTCAAGTTTTCAAAACACTCCAAGATCCACACATAACATTACCACGAATTACTGTCCAAATTGAAAAGAATAACAAAAAAGTGAACTTAGAGGTGATCAGATGGCCAGGCACAATACAATGATGAAAAGGACCAGCACACTAGGCATTCCACAAAACTGTGGTACTCTGCTATCTGAAATATCCAATCTTGAAAAGACTAATAACCTAAATCATGGAAGGTACAATACTGATAGCTTGGTAAAAGTTAGCCTAATGATATGTGGTTTAGTGCACAATCAAAAAATATATCAGGGAAAGTTTTTCTGAGACAAGAAAAGCAAGAGAGCAAAAGTGAGTTAGTATGGGAATGACAGAGTACCCAGACACCAGGCAGCTCAAGGTCAAGCCAAGCAAGCACTTCAAGTGCTTTGTCTTCATGCCTGAAAGGAGTGATCCACAGGTCCCTCTCTTGGAGTAGACAACTGCTTAGCTACTGCCAGCCTGGGATAACAACAACAGCAAAGCTGTCACCACATATCCCAACCAGACTTCCTTCCAGCTGGGGAAAGATGCTAGCCCTGCCCAGGACCACTTTCTTTGCCTCTCTGGTTCGTTGCCTTGCGTCAAAAGGCAGCATTTCTACTCAGTATGTTACTTGTGTTACATGAACAGAGAGACTTCTTTCCTACAGCTTGCTGGCCTCACATGCTCCCTTTGAATAATGTGGATATATCAGACTTCAAAATGCAGTTCTAAAAATCCATAACCTTTTTACAGTTGAATTCTTTTATAGGAGTCTGTGTACAGTTTATTCAAATCACAGGTGTTGGAAATTGAGTTTACTTAGAGAGGAAGGAAGTGAGAGTATAATGCATTTTTCATACCAGATGATGACATGGAATGCAGTCATGCAGAAATCACTCAGCTTCTTCTTAGAGACTTCGTTTCAAAGCACCATTAAGTAAAGCTGATTGTTTTGCCCAAACACGACCTCCATTACTTAAAAGTAATCTGCAAGGGAAATGCATGCGTTCTTTAATTCACTAAATGATTCGCCTTGTTGAAGTGTCAGATAAGACAAAGAACCTTTAAACTCCAGAAGAGCTTGCTCACAAAATGAGACAAGCCACTTCTTGTTTTACTGATTTATTTGATCAAGAATGCCTGAGTCGAGTTGCTTGTCTCTGTTATAAATTTCAATATAAAGCTTAAATTAAGCATTTGATTCTGATTTCACTGAATATTACAGTATCTCCAAAAATTGGTCAGATGTAAAGCAAAATTAAAGTGCACAGCCAGTATGATTCCTCAAAATAGTAGAACTAGACATAATTCACAGAGGCTTGTAGCAGTGCCACATGGAACTTGGGAGGAGCTCTACTTTCATATAAAGACTAACAGGCAAATCCTAGCTGCATATGTCACCTTCTATCTGTAAGTCAGACAGGAAATCTCAGCCAAAGAATTATCTGTGAAAATTCTTTCCTACTTACTGTCACAGAAAGCTTCACCAAGTAACCCTATTTTCCCACCCAGCAAAAAACTTTGGGGTTTTTTTTTTCCCCTTTTCATAGTCTCCCATTAGCTTACAATTACTGAGATCATTAGAAATAAAGCACCCATATTTTATGCATTTCATGCTAATTTTACAGGCTTGCATGATGTCAAATCCATCTTTATCCTATGTAGACCACATAGGAATGTTGCCCAATAATAGTGCTGCTCTCTTGAGTGCGTAATCACGTGTGTGCACACAAATACGTTTTCTCATTCCAGGAAAGGTATAAATTCACCACAGTCTATCGTAAGTACATGTAGAAAAAAAAAGATAACGGCTAATACTTGACTCCTGTGACCTCAGAAGCAATGAGACAGATGAAACTTTTGCTGCCCTTTTTACCCCTTTGACAAGCGTTTTGCTTCAGAGAACCTGATTACCTTCAATGCAGCACGGTTCTGCAGATAAAGATGATGCCCTCGTACAGTTTGCTTGGAGGTATTTCATATCACAGCTGGCTGGTTGGTGCCACTGTGTATGAGCTGCTGATCTCTCACCTTTAGCTTAAGTTCAGCCAGGCTTTTGTAAGCCAGAAAGTCGCCATGCAGATGCTGACACAAAGTAATGGCTTTCTGGGAAGAGCTGGTGATGGAGAAATCCAGATCATTGCAATAAACCTTTTGAATTTTGAGTAAGATTCTCAGCCAGCTCCTGTTTCTGGGGCCTCCTCTACTAAAGATTTTCTCTTGCATGGATATAAGCAAGAATAATTCAGTAAAAACAAATGTAATCAACTGCCAACACAAAATGAGTAAAAGCTGACCAAACAGCAATTAGTACATTAAAGTCTGGGAATCACAGTTAATCAGAAATATAAAGTTTGCCCCAAACTATGCAGAATTAGGAAGTTCTCCGAAATACATCACCCAGTTTGCAGCACCAAGGAAGGCATAAGTGAACAGAAGAGACTCCATGGAGAAAAGGAAGGGTCCAAAGTCTAGAAAGTATGCTCTAATATACAACTGAAAAAAGAAGGTTTTTTCCTAAGATGATTGAGGGACAACTGGTATCAAAGATTACAAAGCAGGATACAAATTAGAAGGGAAGAAACCATTTCCTGTGTCCACCAGGGAAAGAATAACCTACTGCATATACACATTTAAAGTTTTACTTTTGGAAAGAAAAAAAAAAAGCGCACTTTCTCAAAGTAGGCAAATACTCACATCGATTGACATTTTTTAAAACAAGTCGGAGAGACGTCTATAAGGAAAGACTTTCATTAGCTGATCTTACCTTGAAATAGGGAATGGAATGGATGATCTATCATGGCCTCACCCAGCTTAATTTTCCATGAGTCTAACATCTCAGTTCAACATCTTGAAAATATAGGATCAGACACTGCAAGGAAACAGAGAAAAAAGAGGGACCAGAAACATTCCAGTTTCCCTTGAGCACAGGGAAGATACAAAAAAGAAAAAAAAGATGACACCCCACAGTAAGGATCAGGTGCAGTGGCAGACTGAGCATTCAGAGCCGGTGTCTGGAGGTGAAGCCTCCCACCGGGTGGGTGGGGAGATCTCTGCCTGGTGCAGCTTGACTTGGAGCAAAGAGTGTCCTACATATACTGCTATTAAACAGATTTTATGAGGAAGTGAGCTTAGTGGAGAGGTTTCATGCCTGCTTCAGACACAATGGTCTCAGAGGCAACTGTCAGGTATTTTGGTGATACCCCTTACATGAGAGAGCCATCTCCAAGGCACAGGAGTATTAATTCACTGAAGTTAACAAAACAAAACAAGCAAACAAAACAAAAAAAAAAAAGCGAAACTTTGACTTCAAAGTGACTCATAACATTTGCAGCATCCACTGGGTTTGTGCATCCTGTATTTGCAGGAGAGAAAATACAAGTGCAGATCTTAAAATATTTAATATCAAATATACTGAGAAAGATACAGACACTGATACATGTTGCTCTATTTTAATACATCCAGTTACCACATGTCTAACAATTTAAATCCATTTTTTTTCTCAGTGGTTAATTCTTAAGTCACCTGTTACTAATTAAATAAATTTCTCCAAAAATGTACCTGAAAGTAACACTAAACTTATTTTTCTTTAGCTACATTATTGTCAATACAGACAAAACAAGATTGTCTTAAAAATATTCAACCCAAGCTTTACCCTAACGTAAAAAAAACCCCTCTATTTATATATATATAAAACACAGATGCTTTTAGGGAAGAACCATGCAGATGAAAATTAGGAGAAAATGAAGTTGCAAATAAATGTTTTACATTGTGTTTCTTATTTTTATTTTGACCAGTTGAATTTAGATGCAAAGTTACACATTGGGAAATTAACATTAAATGAACACTAAGTGCTGCATGCAAGCCTTGATTGGGAAAACTGAAAATGTGGTATGCAGGAAACCGTTTCATCATTAAATATAAAAACTACATGTTCCACAAACAGCAAGTGGACAGATGGGTGGAAGGCTTGGATGAGTTGTTTGGTGGCCTCCCACCATTCGTTCTGGTATGCCAACTGGTAATTATTCTGCAGAAAACTATGTAGGTCCAGGCTGTGTTTTGTCACATAAAATCTATACGATGACACGGGTCATAAACAATCTGTAGGCGTATCTTCACTGGATTTACAGAAGAAATGATGTAATGATAATGCAATGTAATTTTGAAAATAACAGGCATAATTGTGTACTGCAGTGTGGTCACATCTGGTCAAGCTGCCACACGTGCAAAATTGGAAGACTTACCAGGCCAGCTGAAAAAATAATGCTGAAATATATCTGTATTGACTGTATTACTTTGTCCCAACGGTTCCTGCAGTTATAGTTCCAGCCACGGCCCTTTTTTGTCACAGTGCTAAAATTCAGTCCTGATACGAGGCTATGTTTTTATCCAGTCAGTCATTTTTAGCTAGTTAGTAATCAATCAGTTAGCAATTTTTCTTCTGACATGAGAAAATTGGGTACAACAGTTGCATTTATCCACGGGTCAGCTGCAGTTCATTGCTACAGTCCTATCTATGCACTTTGTTGAATCATTATCATCTTTCCTTTCGCTGGTAGTGTTTCCAGCTCATCTGAGATAGCTGGAAGGCTGGAGGTAGCGAAGAGCCCTGAGTACCCGTTCAGTGACGAACAAGTGATCTACACTGTCACTGGATTTGAGTATTTCTGATGAAATAGGAGGGGATCCACCATGCACATTTTAAAGTGATAGTAGAGCTTTTAGGGTAAATTTGGATGATATGAGGATGCATCTTTCTGACAATAACAAATTATTGTTCTTATTACAAATTGGAATATTGAGTGATATATTTTTTCTGCTTATTATGGGCTCTTCTCATTTTAGTACTGGTGTCATTTTTCACTGAGCTATTACACATAATTAAGATGACATCTAAGGCTGATTGTTGGCAGACTCCACCCACAGCTTACCTCCACTTTGCTCGTTCAACACACGCCCAACACCTACTTAGATGTTCATTGACATGATATCTAAGCTTAAGAACACAACTACTAGCCTCACATTAGTCTGGGAATAGTAAAGACATTTTTCTAATGCTCAGAAATGTACTTGGAGGGCTTTTAAAAAATTATTATTATTTAATATGCCATATATATATATAGAAGGAAATAATTTTATTTATTAGTCAGCCATTGATACACAATGGAGAATAGAAACTGGAAAACTTCACATGCTTTAAAGAAAAAATAAGGAAGTTGAAAAAAAAATAGCTGGAATATCCTTCAGAATAAAAGACCAGGATTAATTTCTGTGTTATCCAGGATCCCTGCCTGGTATTCATTTTCTCTAAAACTACATGAAAAACAATGTCTGGGAAAAAATGTTTGTGAGAAAACTCAATAGCAACAGAATAATTGTGTAAATAAAAGCCTGTCTTCAACCAAAATTCTTCAGTGGCCACCTTGACAGCTCTTTGTGGAAAATAGATTCACTGAAGAAGCAAGGGATACCCATGTATTCATCATCACAATCACAGTCCTTGTTTAGCTAGTTTAAAAAGAGCACAGATAAATTTTCATGCTTTCAGATGCTAAATACCCAAACATGAGTGCTTATATCCATGTCTGTACACATAAACAAAGTGATTTGTCCAAAATATGGACGTGAAGTCAGAGTCACAGTGCAAAGCAAACTATTTCAGGCCTCATGCTGGAGATGCAAAAAGGAACAAATGGATTTAATTTTAATTAAATTAATTTTAATTTTAGAGTTTTATTAGACAGATAATAGTATGAAGTATGCTGCTTTTCTGGTCTTCACCAGTTTTGAAATACTGATATTTCAATAGGCTATTTCGTACAGATAGGTATCTGAGATTGGAGGATTGAGTCAGTCATAAAGCACATATTCTCTCTTTGGAAGAGAGAAGGAATTGATTATTAGTTTAGACTAGATATTCAATGATCAGACTGAAAAAATATTCTGCCGAGAAAGACTTAGCATTCCCAAATCCACTATAAGATCCCTCTGCCTACATAAACCAAAGTTTTTCTTCCCTTCTTTGTTACTGTATTGCATTTCAGCTGCTTATATGTTTTCATTATCTACTGCACACCGGCATCTATTCTGGCACTCCAGTTGATGTCCAGGTTTTTACTGCTCATGACAAAATCACATTTCATTAACATTGTCCACATGAACATCTGTCATACTCCCATCTCATCTTGTATGCAGAATTTCATATAGGGTTTGATGTGAAAAACATGTCCCCAGAGGTTTGCTCAGGAGTTGAGAGACAAATAGATGTCTGGAATTTTTTAAAGAGGTTGGTTGGATAGTCTGGTTCTGACTCTGCAAAAAAAAACCAAAAACAAACCAACCAAACAAAAAAATCACAACCACCACTGTGTGTTGAAAGCAATCCCAAAGCTGTATTCTTTTCACAAATTAAAAAAGAATTGCAGATTGAATTATTCATATTCATTTGCTTATTGACTTTCACCTCCTCTTCAATTTAGGAGCCAGCCATCACACAGTCATTCCCCCCTTCTGAAATTTTCCACTAAATATATTTTTATTGGTTTGAGGCTTCAGCTGTCAAAAGTCCATCATAAAAAAATACATATTTTGAATTTCATCTGATCTGATTGTCTAAATGGTTCATCTTCTTGGTTTTCTTCCTTAGTGAACAATCTTAATTCTTAACTTAGAGTTTTCATAGTACAGTATTTTCAGGAATTAGCTAAGCCATCACTATCAACTGTAAGAGCGTCCTATTGGATGGGCCATTTCCTAGGATACTTTTTGTCAGAAACTAAAAAGACATTTCATATCTGATTATTCCTGAGTCATGTTTTTTTCACTACTAGCTATAGTTACCTGAAGAAGGACACTTGCAGTGAAAATTCTTCTGCAATATTAGGTACAGTTTATTAAAATCCAGTCTTTGAATAAGGAACTTGTAAAAGAGTTGTCTCCTGACACCAAATCAGTGCCAGAAGATATTTTAATCTATTAAAATACATTAAAGCAAAGAAGTTATAAGGTACGACATAATAGTGCACGATATAAATAATTAAAAATAAATCTACGGCAGTAGTATTTATGAGACTTGAAACATTTTTTAATAGTCAAGCCAAAAAAAGGTATTTATTTTTTCTGTCTCAAACATTAAAAACCCGTGGTTTAATGGTAATAACTACAAAATATATGAATAATATTTCTTCAAAGAGAAATTCAGTCCTTTACAAATATGCCACATAAAAAGTTTTGCCCATGGAATGGAAATTACAGTCATCGCTGCCTTTATCTACAGCAAAGAAATTAGTATGAGAGAATCATGTGAACACTGGAAGTGACCAAATACAGCTCTAAATTTTTTGGTTAAAGAAAGAGCAATTGAATGGCACAGAGGAATGATGAAATAGAGAACTATTTAAAATGATCAAAAACTTGTTTTAAACTTGTTTGGAAGGATTAAAATAGATAAGCTCTGCAATGTAAATGGAGTCATTCATACACATTTGACATTTTAAACTGCAGCAGCACAAAACACAGATTATTGATACATCGATAAGACTAGTTTCTTTGTTGCTTGCCCAAGAATTGAGATTTGCATTAGCATTCCTTGGATTTTTGATATAATTGAATTATTTCAGACAATCAGAAGGCACAATTAATATTTCTAGGAGCTCCAAAGATAATTAGATATTTCAGTCTGTCAAGAATATTGTTAAAACACATTAGACCATCAAAAACTGCAGAGCTAATTCTTTTTAGAACTCAATTTTCCTTAAATTTTCTCAGAAGTCTTGCAACATTTTTATTTACGACTTATTCAGTTTCCTACAATTCACAGTGCTATGTTCAGCCACTTTGGCTAGCACACTGTTCATAATTCCATTATCAGTCAAAGAAATTCTTGAAATGCCTCAAAATATGTACAGTGGTCAAAGGGTCAGTAGTTCAGATAGTCACTCACTCCTTTGTCCTTCTTACACTCATTTATATACTGGGTGTGCTGCTCCAGAGGCTGCTGGAGGTCTTTTGATGGCCTTCAAAGGGGACTGGCAGAAATGCCCTTCCAACAAAACAGACCCTCCCTGTTTGCCAGGGCATATTTTCCCCTCCACCCCTGCTGATCCACCCTGGGCTTTGCTGACCTCTACAAGACACACACATCTGGCTTACCCTTACTGTGTCTTTCTTCTCTCTGAATCATTATTGATGACAAGCTCACTATGAGGATTAGAAGGCTCAGCTGTAAAAGGCCTGTACACTAAGGAGTGTTTTCCTTGGACTGAATTCAAATATTATATATTTTTCCTCCCTGGTTATATGGGAAGCTGTAAAAGTTGCTCCAAACCTCAAAAAAAAAGAGCAGAAAAATCTTTGTGGAGGTAAATGGGAGCTGTGTCAGGTGTAATTCATGAATTAAGTGAAGTCAGCAGACAGCCCAGCTGAAACTTGTCATGGGATATGCAAGATAGGAACAGGAACATAGCAGTGTGAATAAGAAGCTTGCACTGACTTCACCTGGTCCCAATTTCTAATGACAGCTGCCACCTGTCCTCTCTGAATGGGATTTGCAGCCCTCAGTACAATGCAAGAGAGATACTTTAGAGAAGGTTTTAAGAAGCAAATATTGCCGGAACAGCATTCTGGCTGCACTAGCACAATTTCTTTCAACAACTACTACTAAAGTGCATGGTAGGTACTGTTATCCCTCTAGGAAAAATAGTATGTCAGTGAAATAAAATTCTGATTCAAGAGAAATGCTCTTAAAGAACTGAAAGAAGGAAACTTCTGTTTGTGTCCTATATTTTTATTTATTGTGGAAACCTGAATTTTACGTATTTTCCTTTTCCATGTAACAGGGTGAATTAAGCTTCATTCCTTAAAGGAACAACTTTATGTAACTTAGGTCTGTGAAGATACCTGAGAAAGATGGGAAATCTTTTATAAAGTTGTTTTTCTTAACATTTACCAAAATTACAACTATTTTTATAGCTGTTCAAAATACTATTGCATAGCTAAGATCCACATGGGAAGAAATGCAAGAGCAGGAATCTCCTGCAAAAGTAGAACAAACTGAAAGGGACCCTTGAGCTCCAGACCAGGCCCTTTGGATGACTCCTTGCATATGCTTCACCCTCAGAGAACTAAGGAAATGTTCTTATCTCTGTTGCCTGTAGTTAGGTTTCTGTCTGCTGCCAGCCCCCCTGGAGCCATCTGAGCCCCTGGCCGAGCCAGTCCCATCTGGCTTGGAGCCCTTGGTGAACTCCCACCGGTTTGCCCCCATCTTACATTTCAGGGGGCCCAAACCCAGATACTGTAGCTCTCCATGGTCTCTTAAGTGTAGATAGGGATAATCCCACCCCTCTGTGGATGGATATGAGAAGCATCCTGCTGCCTCATATCTGCTGGTTCCTGCATGGCTCGTGATGCTCCAGGGCAGCAGTGCATCCCACAGAGCTGTGCCCTGGCCACCCCCACCCCACAGCCTGTCAGGGTTATTTACTTCCCCAGGGCAGGAACCTGCATTGTGTGGGAGCTTAAGTCGTGTGATATATTGCAAAGCCAAGTTGCTCATAAGTGACAGCAGCTAGCTATTGCCTTAGGGATTTCAAATGAGAGGAATGATTGATGGCAAGCATA
Organism: Corvus hawaiiensis; assembly: GCF_020740725.1. NCBI lineage: Eukaryota > Metazoa > Chordata > Aves > Passeriformes > Corvidae > Corvus > Corvus hawaiiensis. Next base: position 48,788,337 of record NC_063215.1, on the reverse strand, counting down.
TACTTTTAAAGGGTATATGCAATTGTGTAAAAATCAGATGGGGGGTCTTGGAGGAAATGTTTTTTCCTCACCACAGAAAGGTTCTCAGTAAAAGAACAATATGGTTCATGAAACTTTTCAATTAAAGGGTGCCTCCTCATGGTTGGATTAATCTCCGAACCAGCAAGCTCTTCTTGAGCAGAGCAGCTGAGTGAATGACAATACCCACATAACGCACTTTTTGTAGCTTAGACTTTCCTATTTAACATACAGTTAGTCTTCCACCCACTGTGTTTTCTATAAACACTAAACTGTTCCAGCAGGACTGAATTTTCATTTCATTGCTATTGCTACCCTGATGGTTTTTGGTGGTTTAGAGGTGGTTTTGCATTCAAATGTGAGTCTATACCTGAGAAACTGTTTTTTCTACTATTTGTGTCATAGAGAAAGAACCTCAAAACATCATTGGGTTTAACTCAACATCTGCATTTCTTCTGGGACAGCAAATTGTGTGCTGTCCCCTTATACAGACTTCATTTTGAGTATGTATTAAAGTCCCAGAAGTAAACAGGCATGGACAATGCCTATTACAGCTACTGGACAGAATGAGAACTTAAAGATCAAGTTCTGAATTCAATGGTCAAGAGCTCTCATTACAGGGGAAAAAAGGATAGATCTGGGATAAAAAAGAAGAAAAATAGTTATGTATGCTGTAATTCTCTCCTGGTCCTCATGCTGATCACATCTGATATTAATGTGATTAAAGGAGCAGAGACTTGCTAGAAGAACTGATGAGAAAGAAAAACTCCACTGTGATGTTTGCTTTTCACTTCCTTGAGATTTTGAATGCAGATGAAGAACCCTGGTTTTTAGTAATTTCTCTGACACAGTGCAAAACCCTGGTGCTGTGCTGGAGAAGAAGGTTGCAAAACCAATCAGTTTTATTTCCTCATCAAAAGAACAAATGATTATGCAATGATTTTTCAAACTGGGCCATAGATCAGATTGTAGAAAATTAATACTGTAGTCAAGCATATACTATCACCACAGTTTCCATGGTGATCCACTAAGCAGCTCCCATTTGCCCTGAAAGTCATTGTCATTCACATGAAAAATGCCTTGACATCAGGTTCTAGAAATACTTCATATTGATCTACAGGCAATATTTTATTGTTAATTGAAAATACTTTGGTTACAAACACATAAAACATTATTTTTTATGGAAAAAAGCCCATATCAAAATGTGCAATGCTAGTGCACTGCTGTGTGGGAAGCTGGTCTCTTTTTCACAGGTATCTATCTATAGGTTGCTTTGCAAGCATGAATAATATTTGTCAGCCTGCGTCTTTGCAGACTGAAAAGCCATAACATCTTGCTAACTTCTAGGTCAGGTATTACTGAGGTGACATTCAAAGCAGAAAAACAGAGCTCATCACCATTTTAATTTTAAATTGGAGGTTGTGCCGTTCCCTACTGGTTATCTGTACAGTTTAATTTAAAAATTAAATGTTTGAACTCCCCACTCAACATCACGCCACTCTGCTGTGCTACTTGAGGAAATCCTGTTTCTATGGTAACTGCAGGAGACTTATTCAAAACCACTGATGTCACCAACATACAATATATACAAACCACTGAACCACTTACATATTTCATTATATTATCTGGAATGGTAATAAAATAGTTATCAGTTATGATCACAGTGAGTATATTAGTAATTGAAATAAACATATAGAGAGAAAAGGATATAGATATATTTCCTAAAATATATATATAAATAGAAAAGCTCTAGAGAGGTACAGATTTATTTACCAGTGCATTTTAATAACACTTTAGAAGGAAATATAACTTCATTAGACATTTGCCAAATTCCACTGATGGCTCAGAAAGTGCTTGGGGACCACCCAGTCCAAGCCACTAACTACATCAGCTGAAGCTAAACCCACCATTTTTGATCTGTGGAGTGCGATGCCTTAGTACGATGCTTTCAGTTCTGCTGGGGATTTAAGTGTGTACGGGACACCTCACCTCTGCCCTCTGCAGAGCAAGGGTCTGCTGGTGGTTCCTGTCCACAACTGAGAGAGATCTGGATCTGAGGCCAGAGCAGGATTTATAGAACCATAGAGTAGTTTTAAGTTGGAAAAGATCTCTAAGAGTATCAAATCCAGCCATTAGCCCAGAACTGTCGCCACATCTACACATCTTTGAAATGCCTTCAGGGATGGTGGCTGCACCGCTTCCTTGGGAAGCCTGTTGCACTGCTTCACACTTTTGGTGAAGAAATTTTTCTTAATATCCAATCTATACCTCCCCTAGCACAGTTTAAGGCCATTTCCTCTTGTCATATCTCTTGTTATTTGGTAGAAGAGACTGACTCCCACCTTACTACAACCTACTTTCAGGTAGTAAAAAGTTCTCCCCTGAGCTTCCTTTTCTCCCAGGTAAATAACCCCAGCTCCCTTGGCTTTCCTTGTTAGACTTGTGCTCCCGTTTTGTTGCCCTTCCCTGGACTCATTCCATCACCTCAATGTCTTTCCTGTAGGGAGGGGTTCAAAACTGGATGCAGGATTTGAGGTGCAGCCTCACCAGCACCAAGTACAGGGAGACCATCACTGCTCTGGTCCTGCTGGCCACTCTACATCCACAGCCACTCTTCATCCACTGAATCACCCTGTCACAGAAGGAGATTAGGTTTGTCAAGCAGGACCTGCCTTTCACAAACCCATGCTGGCTGAGCCTGATCCCCTGGTTGTTGTACATGTGACACAGGATGGCACTCAGGATGATCTGCTCCATGACCTTCCCCAGCACTGAAGTCAGGCTGACAGGTCTGTAGTTACCCAGATCCTTCTTCCTACCCTTCTTGTAGGTAAGCATCCCACTGACTGACCTCCAGTCATCTGGGACCTCTGGTTAGCCAGGACTGATGGTAAATGATTCATGACTAAGCCTTCAGCCATTGTGCACAAGGTTGTAAGAGACAGTCAGAAGGGAAGAGCTGATGTGTCATTAGGCTGTAGAAGCCAATGCAGAGCAATTCTCTGCCACTAGACCTGAGCCAGCAAAGAGATGGTGATGATGGGAACTTCAGAGACTGACAGACCTGTCATTTAGAGCAGCTCCCTTTATAACTCTCGACTACACAGCCTAGCTTAGAAAAGAATTGAGGATTATGAGAAACATTTTGACAATGAACTGGAAGAAACAAAGGCTTGCAACCTATAAGAGTCAGGCCATAGAGCTGAGAGATTTTTCAAAGCTTTGGACTCCTTTAGTCTACTTGTGACAAGCAAGACACATCAGAGATCATTCCTCCTCCTGAAAATGAGAACCTAGAGGCTATTGATCTTCCTGTAAGACATTTTCCAGAGAAACTAGAAAAGGAAAAATTGTAAAGGCTTCACCTTTGATATATTTTCTCAGGTCTAGCTGTAGCCCATGAAGAATTTCCATCTTTTATGAGGAGACAGTGGCCTTAGCACATTCAGACTCTGATGACTGAGCCTGGGACATAAGTTCAAGCATTGCACTGAAATGATTTCTTTCAAAATTTTGACCATAGTCACACAGAGTCACAGAATCACAGAATAAGCTGAGTAGTCATAAGACAATAGATCAGACCTCTTTTTTCCATTTGCAGCAGATCCAAAGGTGTTGTTTTAGTAGCTCACCAGTACAACGTTTCCCAAATGAAAGTTTTGCAGTAATGATAGAATTACAAATTTAATTTCAGACCACAATCTAGAAAAATGAATACTAGAAAAAAGGTGCATTTTCCATGTAATTATTTTCTGTTTCTTACAGTTGTTCATCCTGCTATTACAGCAAACAGTAGCATGTACAGCTTTTTTTGACAAGAGAGTAGGGAATTTCTTGCATCAACAAAAACTATATCTTGCCTAGCAAAAATAAATTGTTGAGTGAAGCTACAATCACAAGAGATGTTTAGAAATTCATCCACTAAACACTGGCTGTGGCTTCTTTGATTCCCTCTCTGGTCTTACAGAAACTTTTAAGTAATCCTTAGACCATCCAAATACAATGAAAAAGAATTCTTTCCTGAAACAAATGCATCAAATCCTAAAAATAAAATCTATCGTCAAGTTATAATATTGAGTGGCCTAACTCTGCAAATGTGACCCTTGACCTCAAGCATTTATGTTTAATTGCCCTCACTTTCTCTCCTATTTTATCTATTGGCATTCTTTTTTGGAAATATCTTCACTTTGCTGAATTCTGGATGTATCTTAAAAGATCTGTAGTACACAAAAGAGAACACGGTTTGCAGCATGGAACTGCTTTTGAGAAGGATACCAGAAGTCAGGCTATGTGCAGTGCTACAACATTTGCTGAAGCACCATTTAATAAAGAGCAAATATTTATAAACATGCTCTCCTCTGCTATTGCACAGCATGAAGTATCTGCAATATCTCAAATGTGATATGAACTGTTAGAGTGACTCTCGCTGAGGGATTAAAAGGTGTAAACATAGCAGAACCAGAGCAAACCAACCTGCAGAGACTGATTCCTGTGGAATCCACATGTGTATAAAATATTTTGCAGATTAGAAGTGCAAGAAAGTCTTAATTCTATATACACAGCTGACCATGAGAGATAATGACAAGATAATAAACATGGAGCTATTTTGTTGCTCTTGTACTGACTTGCAAAGAGGTTTGTTATTTCTTTTGCTGGCTGGTTTTCACTATCCTATTTAGGGGGAAAAATGCCAAGGGAGTAAAATGTATTTTCCAGAACATGGCTAGTGTATTACATGGAAAATTTTGCCAGGGGAACAACTAATGGAACAATTCTCAGGACAGCATTAAAGAAAGTGAAGTTGTTGCTGTTACGCTAAATTCTTGTGCATTTCATTTTTAACAAGATAGAGATTCTCATAGTATTAAAAAAAAAAAAAAAAGGAGGAAAGGGATAATTATACAGAACAGCTTGAAACTCTGGAGCTCAAAATTTGTGGGGTTCCTATTACAGTGGTAGGATGTGTGATTTTAGCTTCTATGAGAGACAAGACATAGATGATTTGAAAATACCTCCAAGTAACAGAGAAAGGGTTAAAGCTACTGCAGCTTCTGAGACTGAGCAAATACATCAGATTATCCACACAGCAGGACAGAAAGAGAATAGCCACTAATGCCCAGGCTGTGGTGCAAGGACACTCAAACCTTGTGAGCCCCAGTGCATCCATCTGTCTTTGGGACCGAGGCAACAGCAAGAAAACCAAAAATACAAATTTTAGTGAATTCAGTGGTACAGTTTAAGGATTCATAGCAAAGAGGAGGATACCTGTGTGACAACTTTATTATGAGTGCAGGTTCTCAACATGCACCCAGCAAGGGCACTGCCATCACTGCAGCTCTGTGTTAAATTAGTGACTCTTTGGATTTCAGCTGCATTGTGGAGCCAGCTGCAATGTGATGCTAGCACTGTAGCAGGCTGAAGAAATGAATCCAGGTGCTAATGATACACAAAAAGCCATTTTAATGCAGTTGGGAAGAAACCAAACCAAATCAGCCAGATATATTGAGGCTTGGAGTTTGCATAGTATTGCTGCAACATGTATGAAAATTAAAAGCAAAATGCTATTACCCTCAGGAACCAGAGGAAAGAATCCACTTTATAAGGAAAAAGCTGAAGGATGAAGCAGAAAGCACACATAGCTAGATAGATAAACATGTTTGCAGCACCACTGCAAACATTTTTGGCAGAGCAGCAGGTTAGCCTTTACAGCATGGAATTCACCTTCAGTTGCTGCCCAGCACACTGTTTTCACAGTATATATGTATATCTAGTGCAGGCAGCTGGGTATACAGCAAAAAAAGCCTTACTCCAACATTTGAATAATGTGAATCAAATCTGTGTTTTCAGCTACTTTGAAATAAATATGAAATAATATGACAAAAGACATTATAGTTATTCCAGGTTTGTGTAGCTGTCAAACACTGGATGATGAATGAGACTTAGATAATTTTTCCTGTAATCAAAGACAAGCCCAAGCCTTTAGAAAGAGTTCACTAATCTTTTCTCCATTAGGTATGTAAAATAAAGATTATTTATGTGCATAGATTCATCCTAGTCAGATCTGATTGAGTTCCAAGTTATTTCACTAATTTTGTAAAGAGTATGTCAAATTTACCTGCACTTTCAGGGGTCAAATGGGCATAACCAGGGACAGAAGCTAGCCCAGCAGGTAACATGGACTGATACTGATGACATCCTAATTTGGCCTGCTCACACTACAGCTACATTGCAGCTGCTTCAATGCTTTACCTCTTGAATAATTGCAGGCCCAGAAAGTCTCTACTCGGCTAATTCGCGCGTTCTTTTTCCCATTGGCTTCAAAAGCACCAATAAAATCTTGTCTCCACTGTGCAAAACAGCACAGCATAGAGCTTGGCCTGCTGCCAGGGCAGAGGAGACTCATTAGCTGGGCTGACAGCATCAACCCAGTACTGCTCTGCTGCTCCTGGCCCAGCCTCACCTCTCCAGAGATCATTGTTTTGCACCCCACAGACAGCCCAACCTGCTTAGAGCAGCATGAGATCACCCCTGCTGGGGTTCCTGCTCCAAGCTCTCCAAGAGAAAGCTCAAGCTTGTTGCATTCATAGTATCCAGTTTCAGGCAAGGTGGTGTCTGCACTGATTTAAGCCTTGTAGATACTTGTTTTCATGTAATGGCATGTGTGCGTTTTCTGTCTTCTATTAAGTATAATTGCCAGATGAATTCATGTATGACAATATGATTGTTTGGCTTTGCAGCCTAGGCTGTGGCAGTCCTTATATGCATTTAATCTTCAGCACTCTGTAAAGTACAATAGTAATAGTTAGGAACGGTTCATTTTGCCACAGAGGCCTGTCTTCAAGTGTCAGTTTTTATCTTAGTGCGGGATTGGAAAAAATCCAGGATGTTTTTTGTTAACTGTAACACTAACTTGTTTAAGGTTAGTGTTAGTCTTCCTTCCATGGCTATTTATTTTTTGTGTTTCACAAATAGATCAAAATTTTGATGGACCCCTTTACTGTCTGAAAACCAGGCTGTCCTCTCAGTGCACATGTGTCGGGGTCCCTTCCCCCCACCATGTAGCCGTGGGAGAGGGGCCCTGAGGGGAGAGAGACGGGGTTTCCCTGCCCCTGGTCAGCCTCGTTCCCATTGGTTGTTTTGTGTTCCCTGCGCGGGCAGAAGGACCCTCGGGTCCCGTGATTGTGACAGTTCCTCAGCAGAGCCCCGGCCATGCGGCTGGAGAAATAAACATCTCTGAAACAGCTATCAAGAATCAGTCCATATATATTTCTTTTCCACGGGACTCCTTGTTTGATATGCGTGTTACAGTATCCCCACTGTAACATAGTGGTGGAGATTTGTGAGCAGAACGATCCCCGATCCCTAAGCGACTGATTTGTATGAGTAAACCCTAGAAACTTTGGATTCCTCTTCTTGTTTTTGTTTTACTATTCCATTTCTAAACTATGGAGGAACTGTGGGAAGACTCTTGGCTCTCAGAGCCGCATATGGACATTTATCTTAACTTAAAATGATTCTTGAACAACGATTTGTAAATTTTAGCTTAATTCAAGCTCAAAAAGAACTGGCATGGTTGTTTAAGAACTTTTTCTATGTTTCTTGGGATTTAATTCTTACCAAAGACTTTTGGAAGACCGTTTGGACACAGTTAATTTCTGAGTCAAAATATATGCCGATGGAAGAATACTTTCGTGAATATTATTTAATTACCGAGACTGTTGAGCAATGTCAGCTGTGTCTTGGCAAAGGGAAGCCTGGCACAGGGACCGTGTGACCCAGGCCACATGGACCGAGCACTCTCCAAGCAGCAGCGAGGCAATTCCCACACATGGGCAGAGCCAGGCAAGCCGCAGTGTCGGTGGCGGAGTGAGGCACGGCGGGAGCGGGGAGACCCAGCGGTGCCCGCATAGCCCCGCGCAGCGCGTGGTGGAGTGAGCCCCGTGAATGCCCGACTGAGAGGGGCGGTGCGCGGGCAGTGGCTGGCGGCGGTGGCGGTGGAGCGGAGCCACGCCCAGCCGAAATGCACGCTGGAGCAGGGCGTGGGGGGTCACTGCTCGGGGGCCCGGCCAAGACATGGCTGCAGCGCCTGGCAGCAGCAGCGAAGCTGCAACCAGAGGAGGCGACGCACGGAGAACTGAGCGGCGCGGCCCGGCCTGGCCCACACGGTGCCGAATGCGACCCCGGGAAGAGTGCGCAGGCACGAGCAGCTCCGGCGGCCCTGGCAGCACTAGCAGCCCTGGAAATTCCAACACAGGAGCAAGCGAAAGAGAAAGCAAGAACGCAGCGAGACAGAAAACAGTAGCTACTTGGAAAAAGGAAAAGATCACTGTAGCTAAGGTTTTAGGAATAGTAAAATGGTATAATGTTAAACAAAATTATGGTTTTATAACGAGATGTGACAACCAGAAAGACATATTCATTCATAGAACTGCTATTAAAAAGAATAACCCTGAAAAATGCATCCCAAGCTTGGGAGATGGAGAGGTGGTGGAATTCAAAATTGTGCAAGGTAGAAAAGGGTTACAAGCAGCAGAGGTCACTGGGCCTGATGGTGTTCCTGTAAAAGGCAGTATATATGCAAAAAATCATAGTCATGTTAGACAATATCTCCATTGTAGGCTCCCCCTACAGTCTCCCTTTCCTAATCCCACCTTTCCCTTTTACCCTATATCCTGTTACCCCCAGTGTATTCCCAATCTGTTTTTTCATCCATGGTTTCCCTCACAAAACCATACCTTTCCCAATTGTTTCCCCAAAAATCCCTTTCCAATGCCAAGTGGGGGATGAAAAGGGGAAGAAACTAAACCCTCTCCTGCTTCAGTTTCCCCACAAAGCATGCTCAGAGAGTCCTGTCTCCCTTCTGTTAGCCTTAAGATGTTCCAGAGAATCTGTTTGGACATTTAAAGACTCAGGAGGGTGGCTTATTTTGTTTTAAAACTGTTCTTGTTATGTTTATCCAGTTGTTTTCAATGTTAAGTTTTAAATCTCCTTTTGTTAAAAATAAACGGGTGAAATGTCAGGGTCCTTTCCCCCTGCCATGTAGCCCTGGGAGAGGGGCCCTGAGGGCACAGACACGGGGTTTCCCTGCCCCTGGTCAGCCTCGTTCCCCATTGGCTGGTTTGTGTTTCCCCTTGGTCCCGGTGATTGTGACAGTTCCTCGGCAGAGCTCCAGCCATGCAGCTGGAGATATAAACATCTCTGAAACAGCTATCAAGAATCTGTCCTTATATATTTCTTTTCCACGGGACTCCTTGTTTGATATGCATGTTACAGTATCCCCACTGTAACACATGTGGTCAAACTATGATGTGTTAGGAAAAGCACAGCACCACTGCCACTTGCTAGATTTTCAATGAAAACAATGAGTCCCTCACACCTACTTACATGCATGGCTTTTATGCTCAGGGAATGGCCTCTGGCTCCAATCCCCATGTTGCCTCAAACAGAGGTGGATCTCTGGTCTCTTACCGACTTTGGTGAGCCCAGTTGTAGATAAGTGATAGCTCTATTTCATCCCACCAGAGGCTTTGAAATCAGAACTGAAATTTCAGATCCAGAAAGAGACGCCAACCTTCCTTAGTGGGTGTGGACACTTGTGCTTCTCAGGGGAGTTTGCTCTTACTATAGTTGCTATCTATTTGCAATTGTCTATTTGCAATTGTCACTCCAGAAAATGTTGAAATATATTGGGATTTCTTAATCCCCAAAGAAACCAGCACGCCCTAAAACAATACATTTCCTTGCTTTAGCTGTATAAGACTATGAGACCCTGATGGAACAATAACACATTTGGCTACATAAAAAATGCAAGTGATTTCTTAAAGTCGGTAGAAACAGTGAAGACTAATACATTTACACAAGCATTTTGATTGACTTCACATGATTTGCCTCTGGTTTTTTCTTATATTGTCTAGAGGGACACAGCAAAAACAAGGAATAAAACTGGCTTTGTACTGCATTAGACCATGTCATGTGCAAGGGTTGAGTACCCACAATGGTGATTGTAAGACTAAAAGAGAAGTGACAAAGGTTGTCTTCATATTGCTTGAGATGCTATCTGGAGTGCAATTTAAATGGCAAAGAAAAAAACCATAGCAAAGAACACTCCCTTTTCTCCTTCTAATCACACTATTTCCTATCCCTGAACTAGCTGGATTTAGCTACATGTTCTATTTTTACTGAGATGTCTTATAATTGAAACTCACATTCTTCTGTGTAATTTTTAAAGATGATGACTGCTATTGCAGTGAATGAGACATAGAGGTATATGCTCAAATTTTATAGCGCAGTAACACTAGACTTCGTTAATAAAAGAATTACTTTATTGGAAATAACTTCTGCAGTTACAATGAGACTGCAGATAATGTGATTCTGAGAGATTTGAATCAGCTATGCAGCAGCTACTGTCATTCATGAGGAGAGCCCCTAGAAGATGGGGAAGTGATCACATGTGCAGGTTAGAGTGGCAAAGAAGTTGCTACTGTGATATTAACTGTTTCACTGTCATGCCGGCTGTGTCATTCCACATACAGCCAAGACAGATATGTTTTGGTCCATAACAGCTGGAAGAGTGGTTTCCCACACACATGAGGTTAGCGCTGTGGCTGAAAGAGATCTCCATCCATCCCAGCTGCATCAGAGCCCATGGATGGTGTTGACACAAAGATGTTTTGGGGAGCTCAGAAAATGCAGTCTACAGCTGGGTCATCCACCTACAGAGCATTTCAGTCCAGGATCCAAGAATGGCTGCAAACATAACTATGTGTTTGCTATGAGTAAAGTCAGTATTTAAAGTATTTTCACTGGTTCTTTAGCCATGTATTACTGAGTGATTTATCAAAATACTAAGTTGGCAGTTTTACAAACTTGCACTAAACATACTTTTTTTCAGTTCACTTTTCAAATTCCAGCTGGAATTTTGGCCACAGTGTCCCTGGAGGAAATGAAACTAAAGAGCCAGGGTTAAATAAACATCTCAGGTCTCAGATGTGCACACATTTGCAGGTGGGGACATCTGAGGCACCACAGGGTATCCAAAACATCCATTTGGGGCTTGCAAAGATAGCACACGATTCATCAGAGACCCACACCCTCTTTGTGTGCAAGATGGACTTCAAGATATGCATCTCAAACAGCTTTGAACTGACCTCCAGTGACTATCAAAGGAGGTGAGTCGGTATGAAACAGCACTTGATAGCTGTTTTCTTCCTCAGAGGAGGATCCCCAGCTTTAACAAGCAGAGCAGTAAAACTAGAACCAAATGCAGCTGGACAACCACAGAGGGAATACAGGGTTCTTGATGAGCTAGAAGAGGATAGAAATTAAAATCTCTAGATGTTCTTTTTCTTGAGGGTTGTAAGGAGAGGCTGAAGACCTCCTCATCTGCCACTTCACTCTGCGAGGAATTCAGCATCTTTCACTAGCAATAGTTTGGAGCTATCCTAAAATGCAGCAATTCCCATGTTATTCACTGAGTCATCACCAGGGTGGAGGCAGGAGATGCTGTGCCAAAGAAAACAGCAGTTAGGAGTGAGGTAGCCTCCAGGCAGGCATTCCCCTAGAAAGTCAGACCTTTGAGCTTTTCTGAAGCATATGCAGCAATTTCCTGTGCTGCTCAGTTTGTGCTTCACTTGTTTTTCTTAACAAGTGAGTGACAACTATTCACCCCATCCCCCTAATCCTGCTTTTTCAGCAGCTCATCCTTTCCAGCTGCAGTTCAGTTGCAGAGACTGAAGATGGAAGCTGCTAATTTGCTGGGCATCTTGTTTACAATTTCAGTGCAGAAATGCCATTCTACTGTAAATTGGTTCTGAGGGTGGTTTGTTGTTTTAACTATCACTCACGTGCAGTGATGCTTCAAGCCTTCAAGCCTTCTATTAGAACAGAAAAACACTGACATAGATAATTAGCTGTAGTTTGCATGGCTACTTTGTACAGCACTTGGGAAAAGAGCATCAAACAGCAGCCATCAGTGATTCGCTGTGATTATGAACTGTTTCTTACTAGGTGTGACTCTATTCCCCTTAAATATTTTTAGAGAAAAGCTATTGAGATAATGAAGATGTTTTGTCTTCTGTGTAAATGAAGAGTATTATTTTCTTTTTAAACCACTGTTGTCAGCCTGACTGGCTTCAATTTTGCAGCTAATGTGGGTCACAGTGTTTGTCTTTTCCTTTCAACAGTGCTGTCTTTATTTACACAGTTAATCTCTGTTTTCAAACTATTAATTATTTTGGAAAGCTCACATTTTTCCATGCATGTATTTCCTACACTGCTTTAGATTTGAAGGAGGCACAAGAGAGGCATCAGGCTTGGCCTGCCAAAGCCAATGACTGGGTGTACTCCGGAAATCCTCTGGCATATGTCCCTCCTGCTGCCACATCCCCAAGTATGACAGCGCTGAGGTACCTGGAGACAAGGAATTCCGAGGGTCAGATCCAGCTCCAGATTCAGCTGCCAAAGTATAGACATTGACAATGCAGTTGTCTGCTACCTAGATATCAGAGTTTACTTTTGAAACACCTAGGGTTACCCGCAATGATTGCATAGTGTTAGATCTTATAAAGCAGGACTTATGGGTGACATTTAGAAGTAGCATTTAGAAGCCAGGTGGGACACCCCAGATCTCAAATGGCTCTAGATGCTTTAGACCTCCACCAGCTCCTTAATGAGGCTTAGATCTCTTACACCACATAGTGCCCTAGACCGTAAACATATTTAGATATGTTAATCTGAAAACCATTGAAATTTGCTAGTGAGGAAGCAGATAAAAAAGACATTGAGAAAAGCTCAGTGCAAAGATGACTCAAATTTACTGCTGGCCATTCTTTCCATTTTTATTGGGAAGGAAGGGAGGAAGGGAGGAAGGGAGGAAGGGAAGGAGGGAAGGGAGGGAAGGAAGGAGGGGAGGGAGGGGAGGGAGGGGAGGGAGGGAAGGGAGGGGAGGGGGGGAGGGAGGGAGGGGAGGGAGGGGAGGGGGGGAGGGAGGGGAGGGAGGGGAGGGGAGGGGAGGGGAGGGGAGGGGAGGGGAGGGGAGGGAGGGAGGGAGGGAAGGAAGGAAGGAAGGAAGGAAGGAAGGAAGGAAGGAAGGAAGGAAGGAATTCGGAAGGAATTCGGAAGGAAGGAATTCGGAAGGAAGGAATTAAGGAAGGAAGGAAGGAAGGAAGGAAGGAAGGAAGGAAGGAAGGAAGGAAGGAAGGAAGGAAGGGCGGCTGGTTTTGAAAACTTGGCTGAAAGTTCTTGCATCAATTCTGCCCTTAAGCTCCATGAATTTTCAATTGCATTTGTGGAAATCCAGATAAACTTTGATGGGATAAAGATGAATAAGAATTCATTACATACATCCCCTTATTTCTGCTTTACTACATTTTCCATTAATGTTCAAGTGCATGCATTAAAAAATCCTCTAGAATTTCAATGATTTCTACATAAGTTGGGGGACAAGAGAAGTAATTGTAAATTATAGCAAATATTATGGCAGATATAGAAAGTTCAGCCCCTTAGACAGAAGAGACAGATGGGAAAGAGAAGTCTTACACAGTATACCCAGGCCTGAGGCTGTGAGCTGACCAACAGTTTCAGTGTGGTCCATATCTAAAAATTCCCAGTAAGGAGGTTTCTATCTCCTGAGAATTTTAGCTTTTAAGTTCACAGCAATAACTAACAGCCTTTGAAGTACGAGATATTTGTTTTCTGCTCTGATTTTTTTTCCATAGATTGTAGAAGGAAGCCCTGACTGACCACTGTTAAAGACTTGGTCATTATGCGTGTAAATTGCTGACTGCTCTTGCCACCACCCACAGAAGCACTTAAACACATGCTTAAGTTTTGCATTAATAATGTAATGTGCTCTAGTTACATGGAACCTGCCCTAGAAAGAGTAAGACACTTTAAGCTCAAGTCCCTGAGCTGCAGCTAGAGAGAAATCATCACAGCTCCAGACAGGAGGTTATAAACGTAATTCAAGCATTTTTAATGACCCTGATTCCAAAGGTGATTCTCAAAGAAAACAAAAAAAGATACAGGGGTGGCACCATGGTAAACCCAGGTAAACTCCCTTTTTTATATCAATCTCTTCAGCAACTGATAACAACTGAAGGACATGAATGCCCTGGGAGAATAGAAATGTTCTGTTCAACCCAAACCTTCTTCTGTGTTGCAAATGCCTGTCTAAAACCAGAATCTTTAAGTCTACTTCACAGCTACCTGACTAAATAGATTTCTCTTTCTTGAGCTCACTAGTCACCCACAGTCCACTTCAGCACTTGCAGTGTCCTTTAGGCAATGAGCTCCACAAGTCTTCTGCTCAACCCTTCCTCTGTCTTTAGACACAGCTCTTCACCGCTTGGCAGCTCAATCCCAACAGTACAGAGGACTCCCTATTGATTTCTGTGAAAGAAAGAATGATGCTGCAAGGCTGGCAACATATGCTAAGTCATACATGTACATCAGAGGAAAAATATTCATGCCTTTGTTCAGCCCTCAGTTCAATTGAAATGAAAAAAAATTATTTTCTTTCACTTTCCCTGCTTTCCTATGAATCTCATCAACAATTTTATACAAGTACTGTCTAAATCACATACCAGCAGAAATTAAAAGGATTCTATGCATGAAAGAAGAGGATCATTCTTTTTTTAGTTTGAGGGAACTGTGTGATTCTAATTATTATTATTAGTTTTGAGCAACACAGAAAAAGCCTCATGGCCATACAGGTTGAAAAGCAATACTTTCAACTTCTTTGATGTTTTCCCAAGGAGAAGAAGGTGGCCAGAGGAGGAGAAATACATTTTACATTTCTAGGTAGTTTTCTTTTATTATTTGAAATATTTTTTTTAAAGCAGTATGTTCATGGTATGCTAATAGCCTGCTTCTCAGATACTCAGACTCTGAACAGTATTGTTTGTAAAGGCACAAGTGCACAGGCTGACCACATGAATAGTGAGAGTTTCACTATCCCTTTACCTGCAAAATGTTGTTGGAAATTTCTCAGATGGACAGCATTTCAACATCTGTATCTACAAGGTCTTGTATCTACAAGACATGAAATCTGTACTGAGATGAAATAACCCATAAAAACAGTTTAATTTTGTAGGAAACACTAAGGTAAATTCACCATCCTTTTCTTACCCTAAGAGATCAGGTTGGTTCATAACTTAATACTCATTTTTATCCAAACTTCAGTTATGGATTCAGCTGGAACAAAGTTTTCAAAGGAGAATTGTGGCCTGCATCCATCTTAGTTAAGTTCTGGATCTGATGTTTCTAACAGAGAGCTAAATTAGTACAGGAAACCAAATGTCTTCAGTGCCATCAATGCAGATACTGCATCAAGAACTGAGAGCAGATAAGCTAACCAAAATGCTCTCACAAACACTTAAACTTAGGCTTCACCATGGTATGGCCACCAGCTTTAAAACACAGTATATGGGAAGGGGATGGGGAGGACAGGGTGGTAGTTAATTCCAAAAACCTCTTGATATGTGATAAAGACCTTGAAGAAGCAAATTTAATTCATTGTGGAAAACACAATTAAAAGAGATCTCTTGATTGAACTGAACTGCTTTTTCCAAGATACTAAAATAGGAAAAAGAATTGTAGATAAGCCATATCAGCTATTGTCTGAGCCTCTGGCTTGAAAATTATGTAAAAAGTGAGGGGATAGAGACTCAAGGCAGATGAAAGAAGCAGAGCATGACCTCTTTGTTGAGGCTTAGTAGAAGTAGCAGTAGATATACCCATCTTACCTACCAGAGAACATTTTCAGAGTTATCTGCAGATAAAAGTGCAAATTAGGTAACTGGGCCACACAAAATTCTGGTTTGTTAGTGTTTCTGTGTTGATACTTTTCATTTTTCTTTATGAAGATGCTATAAAGTGAAGCAGATGCTTTGCATGGTCATTGTCATTAATGAGCATTGGCAGACATACAGTCCAGTTCCTTTCCTTCAAGAAATATTCTTCAAAGTCTTCATTCATCAATATGGGTGATTGATGTTTGTATCAGTACTTTAATTCATTAATATGTTTTGGTAATGCAAATATATTTATTATTTTCTTAACACTTTAAAAGGACAACTGAAAAGTTGTCACTTCTCGAGTGTAAGGCAAGCTAGTTAGATATGATTTACCACCAGGTTCTTCTAGCAAAAGATGTATTTTGATAGGAGTAACTGCTGAAGAAAAGAGTAACTAAAATTTGGTCTATATGCAGGTGTAAAAAGGCTGTGTAAATTACTTGATAGAGTAAATAGTGTTTGATGCTTGGCAGGAAATTAATTTCCACACAGACACATGCTATGACAGCATAATGATATGACAACCCCTGGGGAGCATCCAGTTAATTACTGTATTGTTCTGTGCCTTGTAGGTTTTTTCTCTCCTGTGAATCATGGATACAAGGTGGAAATCTGTTACAGCAGGGATTACTGTAATAAGCATATATCAAACCAGGAGCCCCGTGGAAAGGAAGTATATATGGACAGATTCGTGGTAGATGTTTCAGAGATGTTTATTTCTCCAGCCGCATGGCCGGGGCTGTGCTCAGGAACTCTGCAGTCACGGGACCCGAGGGTCCTTGGCCACCCTGGGGAACACAAACCAACCAATGGGGAATGAGACTGACCAGGGGCAGGGAGACCCCGTGCCTCCCCCCCAGGGCCCCTCTCCCAGGGCTCCATGGCAGGGGAGGGACCCCAACAGAAATCCATGCTCCAGCTGCTGTGAGAGTTATCCATGCAAAACAAATGTTAAAATCCTTCATACAGACATGAAAATGTTTGGGCACTGAAAAATGCAGAATTTCAAATCATGAACTCAGATCAGTACAATTATTAAGATAATTCGTTGATGTTAGCATAACAATTAAAAATTAGATTTTCAGGTTGGAAGCCTCTTTCCTTTGCAGCAATGTCAAACCGTACTTCTTTTGTGCCAGCAGGCCACTATTTTGTTCAAGTGCAGTGTAAGAGGCAGCCTCTCTTCCCCCAGTTTTATGCATGTCCTGTGCAGAGCCAGGAGTTGGACTCCATGATCCTCCTTCAAGTCCCTTCCAGCTCAGGGTATTCTATGATTCTACTCTATGCACATTCAGAAAAACACATTCAGGAGCTGGGCTTGTGAAAACTGGGAGGTTTCAGCTGATGTCAGGAGTCAGCCCTGAGATGGGGAGAAAGAAGCTGAGTGGAGACAGGGACTTAAAAGTCTGCTCTGCCCCAGGAGGTAACAACTAATTCAGGAGACATGATGGGCATAATATTGGATTTGTGCATTCCTATCAAATGTGTATGGAGACACTCAAGATGGAGTCTCACCAGACATCTTTTCCAGCAAGCAGGAACAATATCTTTCTTCAACCAAACATCTTATTAAAACCACTCTTCACATGCAGCGACTTCAGGAAGTCAGTAGGCACTGCTGATTTGGGCTGGTTCCTTCCAGATCTCACAGCAGAAACGCACATCAAGGGGTCACAAAGAGGAAAGGCAAGAGCCCTGTGCAAGATATCTGATACAAATCAAAGCACTCCACATGGAGAGGCAACCGCAAAAGGAAGCACAGAGACAGTGAAGGTAAGAACAGAAGGGGAAATATGAGCCTGGATATATTTTCCTATCCTAACGAAACTTCATTCTTCCTGATCAGTGCAAGTAATTTCATCAAATGAGATTTTGTTTGTCTAAGATTACCTTTTCCCCCTTGTATTGATTTTGCTTTCTTTCAGTTTTCTGTATGTAATACAATAGTTTTAGTATTGCAGATAATACTAAAAAAGGAAAGGAGAGTTTTCTGACAAAAGCTGGCATTTGGGGTGTGATAGAGTAGGTGCAGCACAGGGAATTCTTTAGAAAACAAATTTATTTATTGTTCAGTAAAATAGAAAACATTTTAAAAAGTAATTATGCCAAGACAGTCATAAAAGGAAATATGAGTAGTGGAGAATTCAGAGATATATAGAAAGAAAATAAAGAAAATCTTGCCTATACTTTTTTTTTTACATGAAGGGATGAGCAATCTATTAAAGTCTATCAGACAAATCAATGCAGATTCACATGTATCATATCTGAATAAGAGATTCATCCTGATTGTTCTAGGCAGCTCTCAGCTGTCAGCCCAATGAAATGGGGCAAATCCCCACTGTTCCTGCGGCACTCAGGGATGCACAGCTGCAGCACTGCCTTGGAGGCAGCGGGAGGATACCCAGCTCTACCAGAGGGTAGTGTGTATGGGCACAGTGCAGGGCAGGCTCTCCCAGCACCCCCATTTCCACTCAACAACAACGTGCTCGGCTTTCTATGGAGCCTGAAATTCGGAGCTTTCCAGAGGTGTGCTCGACACATGGAAGCAAGTACAGCACCTTTTCTCTTTTATTTGGAGAGACTAATCTTGATGATGACAAGCATGCCAGGTGAACCAGCTTTGCCTGAAGCAACCTCAGATCCAATTCTCTGTGCTGATGTCACAAGCAATTGAAGGCAGAGCCAAGTAAAAAAAATTACACACATTCGCAGATCTATTCATTCCTTCTTTCTATCTACATCCTCTGTCATAATTCCACTTTCTTCTCCTTTTCTCCGGCATAAATTACTTTGGCACCTTCATTTCTACTCCCATCAAGTCAGATATTTAAATTGATTTCTGCACAAGGGACAGCTTTTGCAGGAAAATCAGAATAGGAGATAGCCTCTGCTGCTGAGATGTGGGCAAAAAGTCTCTGTAGGTGATTTTACAGCGATTCAAAAATGGAAAACCACAGGAATTTCCCAAATTTTCTGCCTGAAAGTTAAAAATAAATCACAGACAAAACCAGCATGCTTGCTTTGGTTAACTGAAAAAGCTGAAATTCAGACCTAACAGTGATCTCAATCTATCAACTGCTAAGTCCAGGACTTTCAAAACAGTAACTCCATTACAGCTCTCTGGAGGGATCTCAACCATGACTTCTCCTAACGTTGTGTATCCTAACAGAGAGCTATAAGAGGCTCATCAAGCTTTCTTAGTCTTATGGCAAGGAGTCCATTTCCAAGCTTCTCAATTCCATGACATATTTATTCTGAAAGCTCAAAAGTCTAAAAAAAAAAAAAGAGAAATTAAATATTTGCTGTTAGATTGTTTAGTTGGTTCTTACAACTAGGTCAGCAGCTACCACTTGCTTTTACTGACAAAACATACTAGTTTTTAAATCACTGCAGGAGAACTGTAGCACATAAGATTTTGTTATAGCTATGAATCAGTGTCTTTAAACCAAAAATAGAACATAGAACTAAAATAAAAGACAAGGGAGAATTTAAATTAATCTTGAGTTAAGAAAAACAGTTAATCTAAAAGGTACCTAAGGAGAATTGGAAGTAAGGCCCCCAGCTGGAAAATCTAGATCCAAATAAAAGTTCCCCATTCAAAAATATTCTTCCTCTTCTTTCCTTAGAGGGTTTTGCAGTCATTAGACATCTTGCCTCATGATCCAAATTGTCTTTGCATCCTGCTTGACTAAAAATGCCCCAGAGTCTGCATCTTTCAGGCACTTAGCTCCTGCTAAACCCCTCAAGGAACCAGAAAAAAACCCTACTGTTCCTTGATGTCTGTGTTCCCATTTTCCCACAAGGCCTCTGCTGAGGCTGGGATCTCCTTGACCTGGGCTGCACGGAAACCTGTAACAAGAACCTCACAGAACCTGATCCAGCAAGGACTGTGTCTACTCCTGGGCTAATGCAGAAGAAATAATTCAATGTGTATGGGCTCTTAGAGCAGAGCAGGAGCACAGCAGTACCATCAGAGACTCTCTGTTTCTGAGACTGACCCTGGGTTTCCTCCAGCACAGGCTGGTTGCTGTCAGGGTTTCTTCTCTGGGATATGGTGTTTCAGGTATCCTAGTCCTTTTCTGAATCCAAGACAAGGTCTTTGCTGCAAAGATCATATGGCATAAAACAATAAATATCACATCAAAAAGAAAGGTAGAGTGACTCACACAAGGCCACAGTGCAGGATAGTCATCAAACAAATACTAAAGCCCTTCTCACCTGACTCCCAGCCCAGGTGCTTGGTGGGCATTTAGCAGGGAGTCAAGGTTCCCATAGATCAGCCATAGCACCATGGAAAGAACTTTATAGGCATAGTTCTACTTAATGTGACATATTCTGGTCCTCACAACATCCTCCAGCCTCCTCATCCACCCAGAAAACCAGCTACCCTGCATGTCCCAGGCTTTCTTAAGTAATCACCATAGCATCTTGATTGTTGATTTACAACATGGTAGTAAATGGACAATTTGACACCTGGCTTCAATGAATTCTTGAAATCTGCTCTTCACAGGTGTTGCCAATAAAGTAGCTTAAATCTTTAGTAGAAGAAATGAACACAAAAGTGCTGATGAATAAAGCCAATTTGGATTTAGTTTAAGTATCTTTGAATAGAATACTCATATAAGAGTTTTTGCTGATTTGTCCATTGTCAATACTTCACAGGTTGCTATTTCTTTAGGAACTCAATAGAGTGCAGGAAGGGATATAAACAGACTGTCAAACTTGATGCGTGCAGGCCCAAGGAGCATAAAAATATTTCTTTTTGCCGCACTCACACAAATCCTTTCATTATTCTAAATGTCATTGATGCTGTACAGAGAAATTATTCAATACACTGGGACATTCTATTTCATGCTGTTTGATTTCTGCTGTGTGGTATTTTTACTATAGATTAGTAACTTGGAAAACTGACTGGAGTTGTGAGGTTTATTAGCTCAACTCCATTCAACACTGTGTGCTTAAAAAAGATCAGCTACTGCATTATCCAGCTATTGATTACTGGATGACAAGCCAAATCACCCTCTGTGTACATAACATTGGCAGATAAGTATATGATGGGCCACCAAGTAACAGGCCTCCGATCAATACACCAATCAAACAACAATTATTGCTCAACAGGAGAGGAGACCTTCAGAAGGTAAAGTGCTGTCGTAGCTGTACACCTCTGTATGTGAGCAGTAAGGACCAGGTTAGCAGCAGTGGGGATCACTGGTTCATTAAAACATCTTTTGCATCTGTCTTTTGGCTGATGAGGATTAGGGAGATCTGTGGACTCCTGACAATCCTTTTTTGGAGCACAATTCATCTTTTTTGAAGGACATATCACAGACTTGGTTGAAAGAAGCCACGCCTACTAATTGCTATTCTGAACTACCACAAATATGGCAAGATTGAATTTGGATACCCATTTCTGCACAATTTTGGCTTATACAGGCACTCATCCAGGCCTCCTTTCCATTGAAACGGAAAGATTCCACAGTCCAAGTAAAGCAAGTCAGTTGGCCTAGCTCACCACGGGCCTCCAGTTTGTCTCATTTTTCTGTTTTTCTGGCTACTTACACTATAGAGCTTCTAGATCTCATTTGGGCACTGTCGTGATTTCACGCCAGGCAGCAGCCAACCCCACACAGCCACTCTCTCATTCTGCCACCAGCAGGCTCAGGGAGAGAATCAAAAGGGTAAAAGCCAGAAAAGTCATGGGTTGAGGTAAAGGCAGTTTAACAGGGAAAGCAAAATCTGTGCACACAAACAAAATAAAATAAGGAACAGATTAACTGCTTCCCATGGGCAGGCAGGTGTTCGGCCATCTCCAGAAGAGCAGGACCCCATCACCCATAACTGCTGCTTGGAAAAACCAATGCCATCACTCCAAATGTCCCCCCTTTTCTTCTAATTCCCCCCAGTTAATATACTGAACATGATGTCATATGGTCTAGAATATCCCTTTAGTCAGCTGGGGTCACCTGTCCCACCTGTGTCACCTCCCAGCCTCCTATGCATCCCCAGCCTCCTCACAAATGTGGCAACATGAAAAGCAGGAAAGACCCTGGCTCTGTGCAAGTCCTGCTCAGTAATAACAGAAATATCTCTATATTATCAGCACAGATCCAAAACACAGCCCCAAACACTTTGCCACTGTGAAGAAAATTAACTGCACCGCAGCCGAAACCAGGGTAGCCACATTGTGACATTACTCAGCTCTTGCCTCTGAGAGAGAGACTGGCTTCAGCTAATAGGAACTACTCTGGGCGGACATTATGGGGAGGGAGCGTCTCAATTTGAGACCAGCAATCCATGAAAGCCCCAAACAGTTTCCTAGAGAGACTTGTCCCTCCAACAACCTGACTTGTGATCATACTAGGTACTTCAGAACATGAGAAACATTTCCTGAAACAAACCCACTCTACTTTAGTGGATTGCAACATGTTTTCTTGCTTTGAATACTTTGAATGGAAAAGAAAAACGTTCAATTATTAAAAACTAATGGCCTCCCTATGGGTCCTGGCCCTCCAGAAGGGTAATGTGAATGTGGCCAATATGTATCAGAAGGAGACACCTGTGGATGTGCAAGCCACCCTCCATACCTACACACCTACAAAGAAGTTCTCAGATATTCCTATTTCAAAAATACTAGTAAAAATGTTGGTAAAGTTCTTCCTTTGTCATCTGCAAAGACAATGCAGATGAAGCACTTACACAGAGAGTAGGTAGGTCACTTTAGAAAAGCCTACACGACGATGCAGAAAATATATTTGAGCTACACTAGTTTTGGGATTGCTTGAGAAAGGTCCAGCTGGCATTTAAATTATGGAAACTGTTGCATTTTTAGATGGTAACAGACCATCACTTCTGGTGTCTAAAAATGGCTTCATTAAAAAAGTGTGCTTTGACTGGCTAACTTACAGATCAGAAGATCCAGTAGACAAGATGACTCTGTTTTATACTGGAAACAATATTCGTCTTGTTAACCAAACTCCTCTTCATCTGCAATAAATGTAAATTCACTTCAGGTCAAAATTTGATATTTACACTATAAATTCCAGGTTTTCTCCTAGCTCCCTATTTCTGAACCAAGCAGAAAAATCCCATGGAGAAATGATTCCATATGGGTGTTTAAAAAATGTTATAAAACCAGACTAATGTCTTGGAAGGCTTGCAGAGTGCATGGCATAACCACTGTTACACAGCTGCCCCTTCGTGCTGCAGAGCAGATTCCGTATCATTCCCAGCACCTGCATTACAAACAGTCACGGTTACAGTGCTGCTCACAGTCCTCCCACACCCTTATCTGATGCATTTCCTCTGAGGGAGAGTTGTGGTGCCCATTACGGTACAATGAACACTTGTGGAGAGATCATCGTGCTGTGATGAGCATCTGGACAGTCGTGGGGAGAAGGATGCATTCTTGCTGCATGCGGGCAGCCATGGGGGAAGGTTGCGCTTCAAGTTCTTGGCACTGCGCTGATACTGTTGATAGCAATTTCAATGGAAACACTGTTATTAGCAAAGTATTTTCCCCACCCGTCTTCATTGCTTACAACTTGAGAGCTGGCAGTGAAGCCGGGGAATTCCATTGCTCACATATTTTAAATGGTTAGAGAGATGATGTTTTCAAAGGACCTTTTCGTAACACATTTTGAGAGGCTTGCCTTATGCTGCACTGGAGAGTTTGCATTTTTTTAAAGACTGTATCCAGTTACTCTGAATTGATAAGGAAATGTCTTCCTAGTGCAGTAGCTTTAATAGACTTGTTTATGAGTCTGTGTACTGCTATCAGTGAATATTTTCCTCCAGTACTAAGAAGTTCAAATATGATTTAATATTAAGTAAAAGATACCACAGCAAGAATTCTGAAATAAGAATAGTTCATGTGATGGGCAACTGCAGGTCTGCACAGTAGAAAATACCATTCGAAATGAGGGACATCTGTAGCCAAAGTTACCTTGCCAGCTCTAAGGTAGAAAAATATTTCTTACATCTGTCTCAGAAAAAACTCAATAAAAATTCAATAAGCTTAGTCCAATATTGATGAAAATACTTATCTCAAGGAAGAAGAATAATTTATTTTTCCTAAGCTGTGTATAACTATCCTTTTAAAAATATATGCAAAGCTCAGTTTTAAAAACCTGTGATGCAACCTTTAAGATTCCTTTGTCAACTGGGTTGATGAAACAGAAAAAAGTTAGGAGTGAATGTAGCAATGCCTCCTGTCCTTTTCTGATACAATGGTCTGTGGCATTTCTCACTGTTTTAGTGGTCTTTAGCAACAGGTCCGAGATAGAATTGCAGGGAAGATGCCCTATCACTGTTACACAGAGTTTTTGTTTATTCCAGCAGAGAGGTTGTGCATCCAAAACAGCTCACAATTCTTCTTGTAGAGGCTGTGCCACGATTGTCACATTGCACCCACAACCATCATTAAAATTTCCTGTCAGATCTGCCATTAAATGAATGGCCAAATTGTTTCTCTGGTTAACTGTGCTTAGTGCATTTCCAGTAATCACACAGCCCCTGCAGATGCTTGCAGCCTAATGCAGTATCAGGATGGGGTATAACTAAGTGGCTGGTAAACATACAAAGCCCTTAAAAAAAAAAATAGAAACAAAAAAAATCAGAGGTGTTTTAGAAGCTCATTAGCAACTCACCTGAATGCATTTGATTTTAAATTCTTCTGTCACCTCCTGTGGAAAACAGGATATAAAAGTCTAATCTGATACTGAAAGTATTTGAACACACACTCTTGGTTTCCAGTGGTTTAACAGAGCAACTAACAAGTAACTGTGCCCACAAAACTGAAATTAAATGTAGCTCACCACCAGCAGAACTCATTATACTGGAATTTCACCAGAAGTATGACTAGAGATATGTTATTTTATTTGATTTTTCTCGTAAAAGAATGGAGCAGATTGGATTTTTTAAATTAACTTTACACTGAGATTTAACTATTTTTATAGCAGAGCCCAAGCCAGGGGGAAAAAAGTCCCACACTGCCATACACAACCCAAAGTTGGGGTGGAAATGCTCTGATCCAGACACTAAACACTGTAGAAAAAGTAGTTCTAATGACACTTCAAAGGATTGTATTTTCTCAGCTCCCCACCTTCATTGTACAGTCTTGCCAGTTTAGGATACTAACAACTGATCCTGACCATGGTAATCTCACATTACAAATACCAGCATAAAGGAAAGTGGGGAATCTCTGGCATTTTGTTCCACTCTGATTGCAGTTTTGTGAGAACCTGTAATGGTTTTATTCCTCAAGAATCATATTACCACACTTAAAGCTGCTTGTGAAAAGCATTCTGTCTCTCCATTAGCCATCCTGGTTAACCGTGTGTGTATATATATGTATGCATCCAGGCATGTATGTACGTATGTATGTTTATATAAAACCCCTGCAGTAATATATATGTCAGAATCAGAAGTAGCCTATCACTTGTAATATTGTCAAGTTTTGTAATATTGTCAAAATCACAACCATTCAAACAGAAGTTTTTCAAACTAAGCTTCTAGCTCAAGTTTCTTTATTTGCAAGAAACACTGTGGCCTTTGCTACAGGGATCTTTCTACACTGTTTTGGGGATAATTAAATATTGTGAATAAACAAATGAAAAACAAAACCTTCAAAATAATCAAAATGCTGACCTACTTAACACAATACAGGGAAGTTTGAATGCAGTCCCAGGATACTGTACGGCTATTGCTTTTTGTCAGGGAAGACAGCAGAGATGTCAGAGTACTGTGAGTAAATAAACTTCAGTTCTGGTCAGTGCATGCTATGGGGGCCAGAGCAAGAATCAAAGCTCACTGATTCTGCTGTCACTGGTGCAGGATCCACCACATGCTCCCTGAAAGGCAGCGCCCACAGCAAACTGAGAGTTTCCAGATATCTGCAAATGGCAGCACAAGCTTGAGGGCAAGAGCAGCAATCTCATTCCCTTCAGCTTGGTGCCCTAGGCAGCTACCTGCTTTGCTTATTATCAGACCAGTCATGCAGTAGAAACAGGAGGAAGGAGCTGAAAATCCACTAGATCTGATGTGCTCAGCTATTGACAGTGCTGTATTGTGTTAGAAAGATAAAATAAGGTCATGCAAAGCTGATGGGTTTTTTTCTTATTGGGTACAGCTACTGAGTAACAAACATTAAAGTCATAAGATTGCAAGGTAGTGCTCCCAGTTCTACTAAAAGCTTGGGAAAGACATATAGGACACATGCAGTCCAACAACTCAGCAATTCATTGGAATGCTTCACGGGCTTTTTAAAATTTGATTCTTGATGGGAGAGAGAAATCAGCTGAAAATGTAGATGGCAGAAGGCAACTTGCGTTCTAGGAGGCTCTCATCTCTCTTAGGAGGAGAAGGGGCAAGATAAGCACGACAGGCTTCAAACAAATAGCCTTTCCAGGAATGATGTGTGTGTTACCACTTGCTTACAAAGTGAGGCAGAGAGAAAGGAGCTCCCCATTTTCTGCCAGCTGCAAAGCAGTGAAGCAACTCCATTGATGAAATCATCATCTCTAGCCTCTGCCTGCTGGGCAGAGTCTGCTGGGACTGAGCAATGAGGGTGGAGCCTTTCATGTGGAAACTGAGGTGCCTCATGCCATGTGACCCAGAAGACAGCCAAAAGCTGCCTCATATTCAAAGGCTTATGTGTAATTGCAAATGAGACCAAATCTAGTTTGTTGTCTTAGAAAATAAGTACATTTGCTCCTGTTCTGGAGAGCAAGTTTTGTTCAAAAAAAATGTACAGTCTTGTTTGAAGCTGAACTGGTCTTTCATTTGCAATAAGGGTAATTGAGTAGAAGAAACAAAGGCATTGATTTATTCTGATGCCTCCTGCTAGTTTGTTTTCTTTGACTAGTCAGTTGTCTAAGTGTTAATGACATAGAGGGTTCATGACTAATGCCAAGTTTTTTTTTTAATATTGTTGACAAGCTGAAGGGCAACATGTTGTGTGGACAGTGGGTCAGACAGAGAAATTTCAGCTCCAGGTTTCCAATGCGTATCTATATGAGACCTATCAAGTTTGTTATCTATTTGCCATTTAAGAGCACAAAAAACACATACATGATTTATCAAAGAAACTACAAAAGGAATCAGTTTGGCTCTTGAATAAGGATGATGAAGTCATGGAAATTATACACCAAGAACAAAAATTGACCACTATTTTTGGCAGAGTTAAAAAAATAAGACATTTCTTTCAGCATTAAGGGGCAGGAGGTACAGGGCCATGGACCCAATGGCAGAAGAGGCTATGTATTTTAAATATGGCATACAAACAACCCTGCTTATAATCAAGACTATGCCAGCTTTTTTACCTTCAACTACAGCTTCCACAAATTAATCCTTCTTTCTCAAGTGGAAGTTGTCAGCAGTTGCAATAAGATAACCAGATAATGTAAATCATACATTACCTTGAGTGTAAAAAAATTTAAGTATTTTCCCTTCCCTCTTCTTGCCCCAAAGGAACCATTTATTTAAACTAAACTGTTGTTCCACAACACTGCATAAAATTCAGGGAAGGACATGACACCAACATACTTATCAACCAGGTGTGAAAAAAAACTGTTTAATTTTTTTGAGGGCACCCGTTTCTGAATAGCTTCCTGTACATCTGTTAGCAGAGTTTCAAGGCTCTGTTATTTTGCCCGTTAATTCACTGAGTTGTAAAATTTGAAACACAGATGTGAGACTGGTACGTACAGTTCATATAGCAACCTGTCAAAGCCCACCTTTTCATCAAAAGGTTTTTCCAGAGCCTGAACTGTGATCTGAGGCAAAATCAATCTGTCACAGAATATCCCTTGTGAAATACACTCCAAAGAATAGAAACAAACAATGATTCTCTCTTACCCCTCACTGATGGGGGGAAGAATCACCTTCCTTGGGGGCTGAGACAAAGAGGATAGCAAATGGTGTAACCTGAATATTGAGACAGTACCAGCAGAATGTTTAAAATAAGATACTGGGGAAATATGAGGAAGTCAGCACAATGCACTGATATTTGGTGAACAAAAACACTGAGGGAATTCAGTGCATGATGATGAATTTGAGTATCCAGGGAGAGAGGGAGATTCTGTAGCTTATAACAGGGTAGTAAATAACATAAAAAAAGAAAGAGGGAATGACTCACACCAGGTGAACATGATGAGATTGCAGTTTGTCAGAGCCACATCACTCAAAAGCAAGGCTGGTCGTGTGAAACAGCTTTCCATGGCACAGTGTGTTTGTGCATATCACATCACCCATCCAGTCTCAGCAGATAAATGCGTTTTATGTTGCATTGGCACAGCTTTCACTCTTCCCATTTTGAAAATTCAGGCTGTCCCAGCGCCATAGACTGCCTCTGTTTTCTCCAAGAAAAGACAAAATTAAAGAAATCTGAAAGTTATTAAAGGAGTGTTGGGACTTTATTGTCTGGGACCTCCAGTTTAGAAACAAAGGTTTGTCTATCCCACTTGGAAGAAGGAAGGAAACGCATTTTGTAGGGCTATTTAAACAGAGTGCCTATGGCTGCCTTTATTGGGAAGGCTCATCATGTAACACACTGATGATCACAGTATCATTATATGTTCGTGTTCATTTAAAAAAATATGAAGGATTCCCTGGCCTCTTGATACTTCCAGACTCCCACAGTCTTAGGAAAAATTCTTCCTGTTTCAAGGGGAAAAAAAGGGGACTTTATTTCTTCCTTTTTGGAGCACAATCTGTAGCTATTCTGTAGCACAATTTGAAGCTATTCAGGGATTTGATATGTTAGCAGTTCTAGCAGAACTAGTTCCCAGTGTCACACTAGAAAAAATAAGGAAAAAAATACCAAGCAGGTAAATCCTATCACTTAAATTTTTTCCACAAAATATAGGAGGCAGAAGTAGGCAGATATCTTTTACAATGTTCAAGAAATAAAGAGTTCCTTCTGCTAGTTATATCTTACAAAAAAAATATTCTTCTTTCTCCAGAAAAAAAAATCCATCCAATTTGTCCATCAGCACTTGTATTATACTGTTTTCCTATTGTTGTAGCAGTAGAAGAGCTGGGCAAATAATGAACTGCTTGAATATCATTGCAGTTATTTGTCAAATAGGACAGTTGATCTGTAGTGCTTCTGCACTAAAATCAGAGTTCTGCAGTTGCAAAATTTAGTAGAAGCTATCTTAACCATGAAAAATAATGGTGGTATTATGCCTGTTAATATTTGGAGCATTGCAACATAAAAATGAAAAACCTTTGAAAAATCCACATTTGCAACACAAGCAGGCAGGAAAGATTATTTTGTTGTCCCCAAAACAACCTAATTAATGAGGCTAAGGCTGGTTTTGGCAGCTTGCTTCATCACACAGTGATTATGACCAAAAAGTCCTCCAGGCTTTGGATTTTTTTGCACGCTTATATTTTCTAGACTCCAGTGTCTGTCTGCTTAGTGTCATAACCCAGAAAGATCCTCTGACTGGAAGAGGCATTGTGAGATATCTGCCATCTGCCACAGTTCATTTGGTGTGGACAGGACCAGACTGGATTCAGGCTGGACCTGGGTTAACCTGCTAAAAATCCACTCTCACCAGCGGTCATACCAAAAAACTTGCAGCCTCTTCTGTGTGACCATTCTGCCCTTGCACTAGTGCCATGTCAATGGCTCGAGGCTGCCCCACTGGAGTTACTGAGCTCCAGCTATGTCCTGAGAGCCATACCCTAGAGCTTATGCACTGCCAACATCTAGTCTAGCTACCCATCCAGCTCTAAGTCTCTGAATATGTATCCTTCCAGAGGTGCACGCCAGGAGGTGGTCTTCCTAAAGGGCTGTAGCCACTGGAATCGAGCAAATGCACTAATCACTGCAGAACTGGTTATGTGAGTCCACTTGCACCAGCAGCAGGATAGGCACAGAGAGAGCTCTCTCCCGCTGAGGAATCCCACTGAAGCCAGACAAAGTGAGAGTGTGAAAAGCTTCTGGCAGGAGGGAGGCAGCTTTCAACGTCTTTTGTGAAGCCATCTGCTCTTTGCTGATATCTATCAGGGCGTTTATGTACCCAAAATGAAAGGTATCCTTGCAATAAATCAACAGGGTTCATATTACTGTACAACAGTGATGTAATCAAGCATGTCCTGTGTATTTTTATATTTTACATGCATTCACACAGAAAAACAAAATTATAAACTCTCTCAAAAATCCCCAAACAGTCTGGTAGCTCTTCCTTGATAAGATAATCCTCTGCAGCCATGTGTGATAAAATGGACTCACAATGCTTTCAAAAACACTCGTGCTTTTATCTTCAAAGACAAGATGCATTTATTCTAATTTTTTTCTTCTTGTTATTTACCTCATGTTTTCAAGGTCTTTAGGTTTCATGTTTTCAAACCAAAATATTTAATTTTCTTTAAAAAAAATTTAAAACAGACATTTTCATGGGATCTCATGATTCCAGTAAACTGGCTTTAAATAAAAGTATCAAATGTCAAACAAAATTCAGATGAAATCATCTTGCTTAACATTAAAGCTGTAAGATCTTGGCGTGTTTTCCAGGGGAATCAGTGGAATTGGTCTTGATGAGCTGAACACATACAAGAAAAATCAGAATTTAATTTCTTTTGCTGAAAAAGGAGCTCCTAAGGAGGTCACTTCTATTGCAAGGCATACTCTTGGGTCAAAAGAGAGATAAGACACTGAATTTTGCAGCCCACATGAACTTGTTCGCTTTCCTGCCCACAGCCTGGCAGGTTCAGAGCAGCCACCTTCAGCTTGGGAATAGCTGAGAAGTCATTTGGGCTGTTGTACCCCGAGCTTCATCTGTGCCTGGTTCTTCCAAACTCTGCAAGAATCCTGGATTCACCCTGCCAGACCAAAGCCTCATGCTGGAAGGGTAGCAATAGTGGACTAGTAAACACTTCTGGCCTTCTGACTGGGTTTGGGCATATGCTTAACAGACAGTCTAAAATTAAATCCAGGAAGGTGTTTTGAGGATATTAGATAATTTTTATTTTTAAGGTGATTTTTCACAAAGTGGTAGATTAATTATAAAATTAAGATACCGCTCTGAAAATAAGATAATTCTCCTTTAAAACATTTTAGGAACAAAGGCATTCATTAATTCTATATAAAAATACCTTTTTTATTATTTGTACTTTGAAGTCTATGTTTATTAGCTTTCACTCTTGTAAGTGCGAATACGCTTCAAAGCCTCAGGACTAAGGCCCTGTTTGTATGGAGGGAAGCGATAAACCAAGGGGCAGAAGTCTTACAATCAGAGAATATGCACATCCCCTTGAAATGTATTATTGTTCAAGAAATTGTCTAAGACACTAAGAGGAGCTTTGTTTGCATTTAGATTTCTTCCTTTTCTTAAGCTGTTTGTTTAGGAATGGGTCACTTAGCATAGCAGATATTTCCTCAACACAACATATTTGTGTCACAGATGAAGAAAACTTTCCAACCAACTCCCTCATTTTAGTAATTATAATTTAATAATCCATTTTATTATTTTTAGAGCAGACAGAACAATTAGCTCAATATTCCAGTTGTTCATCTGTGTTTTCCCCACCACCTCAAATTCTTACTGATAAACTGCTGTGGGGAATTTCAGTTTTTCTGTAATAAAAAAATATAAACTCCCCATGAATGTGCAGTTTCAAGCCACCAGAAATTATTCAGGAAACATCACTTAGCTGATTTATGCACCAGAATGTAAATGAGGCCTCCTTTTTTTTCCCCTGCTACCAGTAAAGCTGAGGCATTCACCGCTTTCATTTCACTAAGTTCCCTTTTTTCCAGTTGCCATAGAAACCAGGGTGCCAGTCGGGCTGCCGAGAAGGCTGCCATTGCAGGTGCTTTGCAGATACTGTATTAATAAATAGAGAAATAAATAAATAAATAAGATCCCCATTTTCCTCAAAAAGACAGCCGCAAAAAGCACATCACTTTGCATTTGTGTTGTTGGCTTGTGTAATTTGGCTACTGACACTTTATAGAAAACACCGCCTTAGAAAATAAGCATGCATGTATTTCTTGTACCTGGCAAGCCCATTGTGTATATTTACAGCCTTTTCTATAGCAATCAACTAAAATATTGAAACAACATAAACCAATTGAGTAGAAGAGAATGAATCCTAAAAAGAAAGGGAGAATGAGAGAGTTTGTGTGCGCAAGCATGCAGCTACTGACTTATTCACGCACATGTTCGGGTTATGTGCCTGGGATTATTAACAACTTCAGGTCCTATTTGTACAATGATTCTGTTGTTCTGAAGAATTTAAAATAATATAACCTTGATCTAAGAAATTAGAATCAACCAACCAAATAATTATTTTAAAAAAACAAGATCCAGCTTGATTTTTAGCATGAGGAAAGTCAGCTCGGGGGATCATTTGATCAGTCCACTGAGAAATCTTCCATAACCTCAGAAGCCTTTTGTCTAAGTTAAATTAAATCCATCTTGAGTCTTGTGTGCAGTTTTGGGAACTACAATAAAAAAAAGACATTAAGCTATTGGAGAGCATCCAAAGGAGGGCCACAAGGATGGTGAAGGGTCTTGAGGGGAAGCCATATGAGGAGTGTCTGAGGTCACTTGGTCTGTTCAGCCTGGAGGGGACTGAGGGGAGACCTCAATGCAGTGTACGACTTCCTCATGAGGGGAAGAGGAGGGGCAGGCACTGATATCTTCTCTGTGGTGACCAGTGACAGGACCCGAGAGAATGGCCTTAAGTTGTGTCAGGGGAGGTTTAGGTTGGACATCAGGAGAAGGTTCCTCACCCAGAGGGTGGCTGAGCACTGGAACAGGCTCCCCAGGGATGTGGTCACCAAGTCTGGCAGAGTTTAAGAAGCATTTGGACAATGCCTTCAGGCACACACTGTGAGTCTTGGGGTGGTGCTGTTCAGGGCCCGGAGTTGCACTCAATGGGTCCAAGTCAGATGGGTCCCTTCCAACTCAGCATATTCTATGATTCCATGATTCTTTGATTCTAAAATGGATAGAAATAGCACAAGCAATTATTCATGTAAAATAATTTGCAAACATTAGCAACTGGAAGAGAGATCAGCACATCCAAAAAGGAAAGGCAAAGATGCCTCTGTTAGCTATTGCATTTTACACTTTTCATTAAGACAAAAATCAAGCACACAAGAGGTGTCACTTAATTTACTCCATAAAAAAAAAATCACATTTTACTAGATGTAGGAAGTGTATGGCTTACAATTGTACCTATGATATATCTTAACTCTTTCCTGTATAGAGAAAGCTCTATGATTATTGATGATTTACGTGTTCATAATATTTTAATAAAATTTAGACATTTTCTTTTCTGTCATGGTCCTGATTCCCCTCATATTTCTCAACAAAATTAGTGTTAGTGTTAGTCTTCCAAGGGATGAATCATCTCTCAGAGTTCTCCAAATAGACTATTTATCCAACATATAGCTTAAAATACAGTTTCCAGTTCAACAGATTTAAGATGTACAAAGAAAACACCAAAACATGAATGACCCGTGTTGCAGACCAACAGAAGTTTGAGGCTTTGCAAATACTTACATTCAAATGAAGAGGATGTCCTTGGGCTTCTCCAGTTCTGCTCTGGTGCCTACAACCTAGTTATTGTACAAACCACCATGGGAAGAGTTGCTTTTCACTGTGGTTATTTCTTACATGTCCTGGACATGGTGTGATGACAAACAGCACAAAGCCTAGGAGGAGGCTGGCAACAAGCAGTGTACCCAAGGGCCAATATTCAGTCCAGTCCTGTTAAACATTTTCATTAATGTGGACTGGATCTGGACTATGGAGTTTGCTGATGATACACAACTGGAAGGAGTGGCCAACACTAGAAGGATGCTGCTATCCAGACTCCAACAGGCTATGAAAGTGGTCTGACAGGAATTTCTTGAAGTTGAACATGGAGAACTGAAAAGTCCTGAACCTGGAAAGGAGATATCCCATGCACCAGTGTATTCTAGGGACCACCCAATTTTCTGCAGAAAAGGACCTGGATGTCCTGGTGAACACCAAAGATAAGCCACAAACCTTGTGGCCAAAGAAGGCCACAAGGATGCTATCCTGGGCTGCATCAGGCAAAATTCTGCCAGCAGAATGAGAGAGGTGATCTTTTCCCTCTCGTAAGTACTGGAGATGCCACACCTGGGGTGCTGGATTCAGCTCTGAGCTCCTCAGTGTGCACCAGAGAGAATCCTTAACAAAAGACCCCTAAGATAATGAAGGGACTGAAGTATTTCTCCTATAAGGAAAGGGTAAGAGAGAAGGACTGTTCATCCTGGAGAAGTCTCAGGAGGGATCATATCATGTGTGTAAATACCTGAAAAGATGGTGCACAGAGCACAGAGACAAGCTCTTTTCAGAGTGCCCAGTGATAGGACCAGAGGCACTGGGCACAAACTGAAACACAGGAGGTTCACTCTGAATGTCAGAAAGAACGTTTTTACTGTGAGGATGACTGACCTCTGGCGTAGCTTGTCTTAAGAGATGGTGCAGTCTACATGGCTGAAGATCTTAAAATGACATCTGAATATGGTCCTTGCTGTCGCTAGGCATCCTTGCTTGAGGAGGCAGGTTGAATCAGATGGTCCTTTCCACCACCACCAATTCTGTGATTTTGGGACATAAAATCATCACTTTTCCCTGAAGAGTTTACCAGTTCAGGCTTCAATCCAACAAAGTGAAATAGCCATTGCCATTGGAATCAGCGGTACTCAGCATCTCCTTCAAAATCAGGTCTATGAGATGAAATGCAGGTTGAAAAAAAGTCTCTCAAGTTTTTATTGCTAGGATATGGAACATCTTTGTCATCTTCTGTCATTTAGTATATCATCAAGTGTTGGGGTCCCTCCCCTGCCATGGAGCCCTGGGAGAGGGGCCCTGGGGGGGGGAGACACGGGGTTTCCCTGCCCCTGCTCAGATTCATTCCCCATTGGTTGGTTTGGGTTCCATGATAACGCCAAGGACCCTCGGGTCCCATGACTGCGGAGTTCCTGAGCAGAGCCCCGGCCATGCGGCTGGAGAAATAAACATCTCTGAAACATCTACCACGAATCTGTCCATATATACTTCGTTTCCACGGGACTCCTGGTTTGAAATATACTTGTTGCAGTAATCCCCGCTGCAACAATCAAGTTTATGAAATTGCATCAAATCAATTTTTTTACTATTAAATCAGTAAAATTACAGTTTTAGGCCTCAATCACTTCTTACCCATTATTATTCCAGAAATTCTCCTAGATTTTACTGTTCATTCTAGAAGGAAGGAAAGAAATCTTCTCTACTACACTGATGTGAAATGGTTTGAAATCCTACTTCAGCTGATGTAAACAAGCCAAATCATAGCTGGAAAATACTATCCTGTGTCTGTCATGATCTCAGCTTTTTGCTCAGAAAATGAATGG
Source organism: Corvus hawaiiensis (assembly GCF_020740725.1). Taxonomy (NCBI): domain Eukaryota; kingdom Metazoa; phylum Chordata; class Aves; order Passeriformes; family Corvidae; genus Corvus; species Corvus hawaiiensis. Next base: position 48,753,144 of record NC_063215.1, on the reverse strand, counting down.
AAATTACAGCAGAAGTTTGACTGGAAAAGGCAACTTCTATTCCCCTTTCTTCACCTTCCAGCCTGTTCCATTTTAAGCACTTGAGATTCCACTGAAAAAACATTAGCAGGGAAAGGTAATCAGAGGAAGGTTTGCTGCAAACATCCTCATTCTCAAAATCAGCTCATATTTTACCAATGGCATATGCATTATATTTTCTTGTCCTGAAGGCCAGGGGGAAAAAAGAAAACAAAAAAAGAAAGCAAGCAAATAAACTTACTTATCTGCATCCCTGGGGCAAAAAGTTGAATTTTGTGATGACATCAGAGTGATCAAAGATACATTGGTGAAGGAAGAAGTAAGGAATGGGAGAAACAGCATGAGCTTTGGAGATGGGAAGTTTCAGAAAGTAAAGAAAGACTGAGATGGATGGAAAGCTTGAGGAGTTCTGTTTCATGAAGGGTGTCAGCTGAGGTTGGGACATTGCAGGAAATTATAGGTGTCACAGCTATGCAGGGTTAGGGGGTCCCTTCATCTCTTACTCTCTCTTTCATTATTCCCAAAACCCCCCTAAGGAATTCTCTCCTGAATTAAAGGGTGATAACTCTCTTCCCTCACCATCATTCCCTTTGTAGTCAGCTTCCTTCTCCACTAGTCTGCTTCCAGGAGCAACAGCTTATTTGGCTTATGAGTTCCTCATTTTTTACATTTGCTCCCTAAGTAATTCATTGACAGCTGTTAACACAGGGTAATGAGCTTGATGAACTTCAGCTGTGACCTGGCATGGCTCTTCTCATGCCAATAACATATTCCCCAGAAAAAAAATTTAAAGAGATGTACTGGACTTATCATGGGCATTTTGGGAACTTATCAACAGAAATTGAATTTCAGAGCACTAGTGTAACCTGCTTAGCAAAAGTAGAGCATATAGTAAAAGCAGTGGAAGCTATGGAGGTTTCTTCATCTATATGATTAACTGCACTCTGTAAGCTGTATCCATCCATGGATTTTCTGCCATCTTATTCCAGCACTGATGCATTGTTCACTGCTTTTAAAGACATCTACAGATGCCTGTGCGGTTGGAGGTAGGCCACTCATGAGTGTCACATTCCTACCGAACCAGTTGAAAAAATGGAATTAACTATCCATAGATCATAGTCTTTTGTAACTCCCACCAACAGAGAACAGATTTGACACCACTAGTTGTAAAATACATTCTAAAATAGGCTTGTGTAAACAAATCTCCAGGAGTAATATTTACATTCTAATGAGGAAAAAGAAAATAATTCTGTAAAATGGATCAAATTACAGAAATCAAAATCTTGACGTTGTTATTACTTTTACATAAGACTTTTTTTTAAAGCTCTGATTTGGAGCTGCCAGTGGAGGGTTTCTGGAAAAGGAAAACAAACTGTTGCTTCTGTTTTCGTTATTTCTGTCTCGTTTCAGTCTCTAATGTCATTTGATGCCAAGATCATTCCACAGTATAGTTTGTACAAAAAAAACCCTCCTTTCTGTTAGATAAATGTACTGTTATATTTTCAAGCAGGCAAGACCCTATAAAGCTTCTACATGTAAATGGAAAAATGCTTATATTGGTAAGGAAAATCTAAGCCACATCCTTTTGTACTGTAACCATCTGCCCCTTAACAAACAAGATTTGTCAGAGAAGTATTTTAACTCTGAGTGTGTCTGAAACAGGCTGTTCTTCTTCTCCTCTAGTGACCATATGTATAAACAGAATGTAGGAATTTCTGGGTTTAGGTTTCTCTTTCTGGGCAACAAAGAGAGAAACTTTTACTGTGTACCCCCATTTAGGCAAGAGGGATTATAGGAATGTCACCCTTACAAAAAGCAATGAGCCCCTGAAACATCTAGTAAAACTGCAGACAGCTCTGAGCATTTCTGAAACACATTCACCTCATCATCTACTATTACTTTTTAGATGCAAGAAAAGCTTGAGCATTTGGAGACAGGTAATCGAAACTTTGATTTAATTTAGATTTGGATTCTGTTTGAGTCCATCTGTACTTAATGTAAATGTTAAAGAGTTCAGAAACAAATATGGATTGGAACTGGCAACACTCATCTGGGCAAAGCTCCCCTGAAACCAGTGTAAATGTGCCTCAATTAAGTTTCCAGGCTGGAACTTCCTTGGAATTAGAGATCATAAACATCTGCTCTATGTTCTGTAATATTTGTCCATAAAATTTTCTCAAGAGGCAATCTTAAATATGTAGTGCATGTCTTAATGAGAAGAGAGAAAAACTCGGTTTTGATTTGCTTTTATGATGGCAAGAATACTGATGTCATAGAGTAAAATGGAAAAATACAGCAAAGTATTGCATAATTTAACCTCTTGCTAAGATGGAGCAGAAGATGCAAGGGGCCCTTGGTGGTAGTTACCACACTGTTATATTCTCATGACTTGTTTTCTAAGCCTGGTAGAACTCTGGAAAACAGATGGAAGGGGATCAACCATGGAGTCCTGCAAATTTCCAGGAAACCCTGATTATGTAATTTATGCTAGTCATTTCACCAAGGGGCCAATTGCTACTGAAGACCAAAATAATACAGAAGAACCTTCTGAGCAGACAAACGCAGAGCAGATGCTCAAAGGGAGGCAACAGCTTGTCAGAAGTGGAGATAGTTATGGAGAAGTGAGAGTAGCAGCCACTGTGGGACTAGAGACTGCCCAGCTTCACTGCTACAAGCCCGGAAACTGTAAGAATTAGCTACAGCAGGGAGTCTGCTATTTTGGAAATTTTAACTGGAGATTTAGCAAGTGGAAAACACTGGGATTTCCACAAGGAAAATGTCTACTCTCTGAGCGAGACCAGCTAAGGTGGAGATAGAGCTCTGCCTACCCTCTGAGCCTGCCTTGGGTGTGGCACCATGGCTCAGCAAAGTGTGCCATGGTTTGATTTCCCTTCAGAACTAATATTTGAAACTGTTGGTTTTGATTGATTTTCTATCAGTTCCTTGCCTGTGTTTTTTAGCGGGCATTTCCAAAAGCAACTTTGGGGCTAGTGGAGTAATTCCTGCAGTCCCTGGGAAGAAAGAGGATTCTCCAGAGAAAGCACCAGATTCTACTACACTCACTCTGAATCACCCTCTGGAGAAATTTTATTTTCTCCAATGGGCTATCAGGAGACATCGGGGACATTTATCTCATTAGTAGTCTACAATGGCCTTTATGAGAGTTTCCCTTGTGTGTTTCCACAAGTCTCTCCTGCTTTTGTAAGTTAACCAGAAACTGAGGGATAGATTCACTCCTGCTCTAAGCTGACTGATGCCAGCAGGGTTCTCTTCCAGAGAGAAACTCAATCCCAACACTTCTATTTAGTCTAAATCTGTATTAAGTTGTATTTATTTGTTTCCATTGCCATGCCTTTTAATCAACTGTATTCTTAGAAAACAGTGTTTTCCTTTCCAAAAGAAAGAGGGGGTATGACTTTTTCAGAAATATCCAAGTGACTTAGGAGTTGAAGTCTTATTGAAAATCAGGCTTCTGAAGTAGAAAATAATCCTTCTACATTCAAAATGCAGAATGATGTCAGTCACCACATCACTGAACCTATCCCTGGGCAAGTAATATATTCAGGAGCCAATTGGGTGTGATATTTTAATTACAGATCATATCATTTTATTAAAGCTTAATGCTACTTTCCTTGAAGAGGCAGGGGGAAATGGCACCACAGCAAAACTGGAATACAGTAATCCCATTCGCTGTGCCTGACACCTACTTTTACAGCCAACTGCATAATATATTTTTGGCAACCTAGATACATTATTTCCCTTACATTTGATGAATTTTAATATAAATGGTAAATTACTTCATCATTTCCTGGAAATGCAGAAGTGGTGAGCATGGATGGCTCCTCAGGTGCAGCAGATGGAACAGGACCATGAATATCAGTGGGAGTATCTGTACAGCCTTTTGTACACTTTGGCTTGCACCCATAACGAGACCATAAGTTTGGAAAAACCTCTCCATGGCTACCTGGGAATCACATGAAACACAGCAGAAATGGAAATCAAAGCATGTCTCTGAGTGCATGTTTGGTATTAGGATTGAGTGCCAGCCCTCTGTGTTGCGGTGGCCTGGGAAGTGTCCTTCACTCTTCCTTTGGGAATTCACCTCAAAGAAAGCAGGATGCTGAATTTGACTGTGTACCTAGAAAAGAAATCCTGAAAGAACGATTGAAAGAGCAATGAATCATTTGGATATTTTGAAAGGAAATAACAGGAATAAGTGTATTTTTTCCTTTCATGAATTCAACCATGAATGCCTTTTGCAATCTCTATTGGGAAACAACCCAAACTTATTAAGTCTTTTACCTTGAGCATGTACAGAAGCAGCAGAGCTTTTCAGGTCCTGCTGCGTCGCCCCCAGAAATATGCCTTTTTCTTAATAGCAAGTGGACAGCCACAGCTATACCGACCTTGACTTTTATTTATGTGCTGCTTACAGTGGTTTGACAACTTTGTTTCAATTATTCCTGGATTCCAAACTGAAATAATAATTTCCTCTTCTGAGAGAAGTAATTCTTATTCTGCTTGTACAGCTACAAATAGCGGGGGGAAAAAAAAAGAAATTAAAAACACATAAGTCCCAGTGTTGCACATAAAAATATGTTACCAAACAGCTTTGCCATAGCAGAACTATATGAAAAAAGGAATCATAGACAAATATAATCAAAAAAGATAGACACTGAAACATAGTGGTGGCTTCACATCTAAAAGTGATGCATTAGCCCAGGCTCATAAACTAGAGCCACATATGTTGCTTATATTTTGTCAAAGTTGGCAGGGGTCTTTGCCTCCTGGACAGGATGATAAGGATGTGCCTGTTGCAGGATCTTAGAGAAGCACAGGGCACTGAACCAGGCTGGCTCGGGTTCATCTTCTGTTTATCAGAGATGTTAGGCACTTCTACAGCCACAAACACTTAACAAGTAAGAGAACAAAAAGGGTGTTAGTGGCTTGTTTAGACACATCCAACAAAGTCCTGCAGATCAGTAAGGTTCAGGGAATTCACAGAGAACATCCATGTTCTAGGTAAGCAACCAAACCAAAGCCCATGGTTTTGTGAAGCACAAACATTTTCTGCAACAGCTTTGCAACACCCATTGTCACGTTTTCATTGTAAGTAGGTGTTGAAAGTTAATGAACTGTCTCCAAGTTTCAGGAGAAAACCTAACAATACACAAAATCACAGAATATGCTGAGTTTGAAGGGACACAACAAGGATCATTTAGTCCAACTCTTAAGTGAATGGCCCATACATGGAGCAACCCATGACCTTGGTGGTATTAGCACCATGGTCTGACCAACTGAGCTGATCTCAGGATCAGAAGAAAACAAAAAATCCAGAAATTTTCTTGTAAATGTTTCAGGTATCACCAAATGATTGTCATGCTCAGAAAGGCACAGAAGACAGGGAAAATCTGCCATTGCAATTGCCACTTATTCCATACTTAATGAATACTTCAATGATTGGTTTCACCTAGAGTTAATGTCAAAGGCTTTCAGTTCTTATTTTACCATCTTAAAATTAAAAAATATATTAGGGATCTAGATTTCTTGTGACATTCCAGATGCAGCCAGCTCAAGGATATCTTTACAGTGCTTTTTCTTTTCAATGCTCTAAGTCTGAAAAAATGAAAAATAAAATTTCTGTAAAGTGACATAAAAGTCTTTATTCTCTCAACACTGCATATGTAAAATAGATTTCTATATAAAATGCCTGTTCATTAATGTGGCATTGTTGCTGTTACTAATCTCTTATTTAGATTTGTTGATCACAAAAACACAAATGACAAGTATATTACTTTGTACAATTAACCATGAACTCTAGAGTGCACAGTGAATATAGTTCTGAAAAGGTTTTCTACAAAAGTTAATAAATTAATCATATTGAGTTAATAATGTATGTGGGCATTAATTTCAGTTGCACTTACAGAGTAATTGTCCACGTTGAGGAAAAATTAGCTTATTTTCAGTGTCATACAGCTAAAAAAAAACACTACTGAAAATACCTTTCCTTGCAAAAATAATTTCAATATCTCTATATTTCAGTATTTATGAAACTACCTTTTGCATCCTGACAACTCTTCTGCAAAAGACTTCTAAGTTTTCACCCCACTTGCCATACAAAAACAAGTCATGGAGTTGTTGAGAAGAATTGTGTGTCTGCCTGTCAGTCTATCCTGCTAATAACTTTTGAAACTTTTACGAAATCACAGAACAGTCTCCAGAGAAGGAACCTGTGGAGGTCATCTGGTCCAAGCCCCCATGCTCAAGCAGGGCCACCCAGAGATGATTTCCCAGGACTACGTACAGTTGGCTTTTGAATATCTCTAAGGATGGAGACTCCATCACTTCTCTGGTCAACCTGTGCCAGTGCTCTATCACTTTTACAGTGAAAAAGCCATTCCTCATCTTCAGACAGAATGTCCAGCACTTCAGTTTGTGCCCATTTTAACTCCATCACACAGGTGGTGGAGAAGGGGAGAAGTCTGCAGGGCTCTTGAAGTGGTGTGAAAGTTACTAGCCAGCAGACAGGACAGCTCAGGTGAGTGAGGGCTGCCACCACGTGAACGTAAGACTGCTATTCGTATTAGATGTACAAGTAGGGTGTGCATAGGTGGCTGCCTACACTCATTCTGGCTCCTGATGTACCCATCATAGTACCCATCACAGGCATCGTGAGAAAGCAGGTTGATGCTATGAGGGGGTGGCTTAGAGGCCCTAGGACATTAACTTGTAAGAAAAATAATTTCTTCCAGTCCAATGCTCTTAGAAAGAAAATGCTTTCTGTGCCCAGCTAAGTCTCTTTCCTGCAGTAGATGAATTTTGCAAAAAAATCTTTGTTCTCAGTGGACTTGGAGGACCCAGTCCTATAGGACAAAGCTACCTTCATCTATCAGTGAATCCAATGTTACCAAAATCTAGAGGTATGTATTTATTAATAAAAATTTTGCTAGGACAAGGTTGATTTTTTCAGTGGAAGGCAAGTTTGTAATATAAACATCTTTACTCTTCACCAGAGTGGAAGATCTCCACTGTCTCCGCTGTCTCCACAGCTCACAAGGAAACAACCCCTTTTCCAAGAACTACTATAAATGGTACAGTGCCAGGATCCCTCAGGTAATCATGCAGCAGACAGCCTTTCAGGTCCAGAGAAAGCAAGCTGGTCTGAGTCTTGAGAATTTGTGTTGTTCTCAGTTATGATTTGTGCAGGAGTTCACACAGAGGTAATTTTGACAGTTGAGCTGAAGGGAACATTTTTCCTGTTATAGTTTCATCTCAGTGCAGCCTTGCTCCCTTGGAACTGGACAATGATAATGGGCTATGGTTGTTTATGTGAACCCTGGCCATCCCATTTACGGGCTTTTATAAACAGAGAACATTGCGTGAGCAGAGCTCCAATACCACTGATTACTACTTAGTGGAAATCAGAACGATATTTGCAATAGCTAAGCAGAGAAGCAAGGAAGGTCTCAGAGTACAAATTTGTCTCAAAAGTAAATAAATATCTGTACTTGTGAGCTGTTTCACTTGCACCTTTCGATGTTACTGAAGTTTGGACAGTAATCTGTATTCTGTTCCATTTATTATTTAGGCTTCACATTGCAGCATTTCAACACTTTCCATATGCATAGAGAACAGCATGACTACGAGACGTCAGATGCACTTTTCACTTTCTGTCATCCTCTCTCTGAATACTGGCACTCAGGCTGCACAGGCAGGCTGAGACTACCCCTTTACTCATTTGGCCAAAATAGTGCCTTGCTTTCTTGCTTAGGAATTAGAGCAGAAGGGAAGTTTGTGAGAGTCTCAAGTTTGTGCCTCTGGCCCAGTGAATAACTACTTACTCAGGAAAAAAATTGAGTGAAAAAAACTAGAAATTACTATTGAATAGTTTCACATTATCAAATGGGTAGCATACTTGTCTATGCTGTGAAGACAATTGAGAGATTTTTAACCTGGATGTCTCCAATTCAGAGGAAACTCCTACTGCCATGTTATTGTCTATTTGGGGCTGGTTTTCTGGTTTTTAAAGAAAAAAAAAAGGTGAAAATTCTTAAGTGTCACAGTGGAGAGTGGTAATATTTTTTTTTAGATCACAGAATCTCAGATTCATGTCTCATGGAGACATAAAATTACTACCTGGGGCCATTAATTGGACAAACAGAATATCACTGTGTTTTTTAATCTCTTAATCATTCAGTCCAGCTTTCTGTGGAGACAACCTGGTGCTAGTATACACTGATGGACTTTTCAGATGCTTCACTTGGAACACGTAATGTGAAAAAAAATTAAATCATCCATGATATTACTTTCCATTAACGAAAGTTTACTGCTACATGGAGTGGAAAAGTCCAGAGGTAAGAAAGATCCAAGAGTTCAACAAAAGTGCTGCTCTTCTGTGACACAATCAGAATTAAAGGATCTATTAAATCAAAAGTGTATGTTTTTACTTATCCATTGGTCCATTCTGTCTTTGGACAGCAAAGAGTTCAAGACCGGGGGCATCTGATGATCTCCCTGGAAGCCACTGAGGAACACAGGCCAGCAGTGGGTTAGCTCTCTGCTAACAGCATTTCCACATAGATTTAGTGGAGACATCCAGTCTATGATGAACACAGCCTAGGGAAATACAGGCCTAGAACTGTCTACTGACTCATTATTAATACATTGGAGTAGTCTGGACCTGTGACCTCTTTACTGAATCTTCCCCCTTCCCTCCCACATCTTTTTCCCATCTGTGCGCATGTCAGGAGCCCTCCTGGACTTTGCACGTTCACAAGCACAGCCACGGCATCTCTTTTCACACTCCTCTTGTCACCTGTGCCACAGAGTCCCTTGCCCACAGAGAAAGCACCCTTTGACAGAACAGAGGCTCCAGGCAAAACCAGCTTTTGTCTGCCCAGCATGCAAACACCATCTCCCCAAACGGATCAGATATGATTTCATCTAGTAGTGCCTACTGTGTGTGGCTCAATAACAAACCAAAAATGCAAGACGCAGCAGGGGAATAAAAAAAAAAAGAAAAAAGAAAAGAAGAGAAAAGAAAAGAAAAAAGAAAAGAAAAGAAAAGAAAAGAAAAGAAAAGAAAAGAAAAGAAAAGAAAAGAAAAGAAAAGAAAAGAAAAGAGAAAAAGGATAAAAAAGAAAAGATGTGTACATTCGATTTTTTTCATTATTCTTTTTTTTTTTTTTCCCCTGTTACTTACAGCCACTAAGCAAAAGACTAGCAGATTTAAGTTCCACATAAAAATGAGTAACAAGACGGGTCCAGGGAACAATACATCTGAAGGAAAGGGACTTCCAGAAGCAGACCCAGGGGTTTTTTTTGTGTGAGGCCTGGAAGCAGCTAATCTCTGCTGAGTAAAGATAGCCTTTCAGCTCAGATCAGTCGACTACAGTGCCGAAGGAAGAAAACCAGGGAATCGTTTCATTGTCATTACTGGGGAGCCACCAGATGCTTGGGATTCCATATATTTGGGGGATAAACTTTTCAAAAGCTCCATTGACACTGGGGTATGTCAATAATTCCACGTATTAGTTGGATGCAAATACTACACAATAAGGTATGGAACGAAAACTGTAATTGGGAATACCAGGGCGAAGGGGGCTCTATCTTCTGACTGAGCCCATTGTTGAACTCCAGGCTGAACCTCCGACCCTTTACTTTGGAGGGACACAATAGGCTTTGATATGAGATGGTGGGAAACGGGCTTGGAGGCTCATTTCACATTCAGCTGCAATTCATCAGCTTGGCTGGGACTTCTAGCAGCTTTAATGACCACTGCAATTGATGGTTAAATCAATTTGTGACGGTGACAGCATGGCTGGCCCCTAGACTGTAACAATTCGGGATTACAACAGGCAGAAAGGGCCCCGTTATTCAGACATGCGTGGTTTCTGCTCAGCTCAGAGTGGGAACAACAGCAGGACAAAGTCTCACAAAAACAAGACCTGGAGAATGCACACATTCACTCCAGTTGACTACACACCACCATGGCTTCTCTGTAGCGTGATGAGGTGAGTTAAAAAAAAAAAAAAAAAAAAGAAGTGGAAAAAAAAAAAGCATTGTTACAAATAAAAATATAAAGTAAGACACAAAAGATCCTGATATCTAACTATATCCTTAGGGAAAGTGGCAACCCAGAAAGAATTTCAGCTTTGTTCCTCCAGAGACTAAGTGGGTGGTCTGTCCCCCCTCCACCCTCGACCCCAAAATGTCTTGGCGCTTGCCCCCACAGCAAAACCCAGCCGTATCTGGATTATGATCGAGCAGGTTTGCATTTGGCAAGAGGGGCATGGGCAGGGGGGATGGGTGCCAAGTGGATCCCTGACAGTGCGAAGGAAGAACTGCTCCCTCTTCTGTCACTGAAGGATAAATGCACTTGGAACATGCTTACAATTTATTTTTCATGTTTACACGATTCTAATTACCTCTGATGCCAAAGAGGTATTAAAGGGAAAGAAGACAACCAGAAACCACTCTGGTGGCCTTGCACATGACAATTTTGTTACAGGCGATTCGGTTGCTTTGGACCAGGGTCTGGAAGTCCAGCGCTTGCCTGATGACAAGAGAGAAATGCACCCTCAAATCATCTTAGCTTTTCCTTCTCCTGCATTTTGCTGGTGTAACATGATATTTGCATCCAAAAGATAAGGTGATGTTGAAATCAGACAGGAAAATGTGTGATTGTGATTCTGCTTTTCAGTACAATATTTTGTATAAACTAAAAATAATCAGATGTATATATCTGTGTTAAATTGTAGATATAACCTAATGTGCACATGTGTTTTAAGTCAAATTACACTTAAAATATGTCAGTTGATTCAGTGCAAAGCTATGTTCTCTACATCATGTTAACTGAAATAAGGTATTCAGCCCAAATAGAACAGTTATAAAATAAATATATAACATTGTGTATCTAACTAAGCATAGATTCATTAAATAAACAATATGTTATGTAGTCAGAAAATTAAAATACTTAAAAATTTATATGAGCAAGCTGCTAGTGCAAGGACTGCAAATTATGCCAATCAATAACTTGCAAATTATATCGTAATTAATTACGTCTCTCTTTGTGGTTAGGAAGCTGTTTGTGTGCATACTAAAGAAATGTGCTTAAAATGAGCTCTAAAAAAATGAAAACATGAGACACGTTCACTGATCTATTACATAAATCCCTTCATTCACATTCCGAGTTGAAGTCTACAATTAATAAGCAAATCTGGCATCTTCCTTGCAAAAGGACATGGTCTAAATGTTGCAAAAGAAAGAGCTGTTTAGCTCCTTGAAGTATGTGAATAAATTGGCTGATGTTAGTACCTGAAAATTTGTATCCTGAAACAAAATACCACATCTTGAAAATATAAACAGATTTTTTTCTTTAAAAGAGCTGTCCAAATATTGAAAAAATATTATTCCTAACAGTGGAAAGGTCTGGCACTAGGTCCAAATCCTGACAGGAAGGAGGCTGGGAAAAAAAGAAATCACTTGGTTTCTATGGTAACGGTGCTGGTAGAAATAGTTGTGTGAGCATACTGAACGTGCATAAAAGCCTTCCCAAGGGAGGTCAGAGGATTTGAAGAAAGAAGAAAAAAAAAAAAAGATGGCAGCCATTGCAGAAAGCACAGAGACATTTTATGCTGAATAAATGTTTCGCATTTGTGATGTGATCAATAACAAAATGCTGTTGCTAAGAGAATATTAGAAAATGTTTAATACCTCTCTGTTTGTACTCAAAGCATGTGTTTGTGTGTGCTTGTTACTATATCAGACAGACGACATATGCAAATTTGCTGCTGCACACATGTACGTGGAAATCAGTGTGTGAATAAATAAAACATCATCCTACACAATGGAAATATAATATGAGACTATAAAAGACCCTTTAATATATGCATTATCATATATAATGCATCACATATGGACAACATCACTATATCAGATATATTAAATATATCTGTGCACATTTAAACTATAAAATGTATTATCAGTTCTAAAATATCTGACACACTGATTGTTCTTGAGAAAATCAGCATACAAAGTAACTCATAAGGAACAGCAAAAAGCCCCCAGCATTATTTGGGGCCAGGTATTTAATTTTGGCAATCAAAACATTTTAATAACATTTTATTAGTGATGATCAAGAAGAAGTACAAGATCTGCCATTCAGCCTGCTTAGAAAACAGGTGATCACAGTTCATTGTTTTGAGCTAAAAATGCTCACCACCCTTTTATTTGCATCTGTTTCAATCCTCTCCATTTATTGTTGGTTGCTATAAACTCACTCCACAGGGATGGATTGGCACAGAGTGAAAATGTGATGGAAGCTCCCATGCAGAAGTTGAGCTGTTCTTGCAAGTGAAATCCTGCATCCATAAATCCAGGGAAAGGGGGAGAATTCTCAGTTACACTTGAAAGCTTCATTTTTGGAACCATGAAGGAAAATATCTTTGGCAGTGCCTGGTTTAGAAAAATGTGTGTTGTTTTCATGGATTGTTCAGCGTGACATGATGCACCAAAATTTCCAAAGCTTGAGAGGTTACTTTCTGTAGTACGGTAAGAGAGGATTTTCACTCAGAAAAGATGGCTACTGAAAGCAGGAAGCAGGAAGATCTATACCATTCCTGCATCTTTAAAATTCAAAAGCAGCATCACATTATCTGGGACCAACGCTTGCAGACACAGAAGTAGCACATAAGCCTTTTCTTTTTTCTGCTCCCTCCCACCCCCTCCCGTGTGACTACACCTCACCCCACCAAAACCAGCCATCAAAGGGGTCCCAGCAACAGAAAGCAGCTTTCTCCTGCACCAGCCACAGGGCCATCACCATCTTCTCTTCTTCCCTGCATGCAGAAACTGCTACTCTTCACTGGCAGTGTACAGACGTGGCATGGGCACACAGCCAGCAAGGGCCTTGCCCTTGGGACCTCCCCAGCAAGCTTGGAAGTATGACAAAAGATGCATTTCAGACACGGGCTGCCAACATGGGCTCAGCCAGTCTGATGCCGGGTGGAGGCAGGGCACTGTTGTGTAAGACAGTGGCATTTGTGAAAGGTGATTGTGTACTGGGGAGCTGTAACACCACCAGCTTCTTAGCTCATTTGGAAAACCACAACACTGGCTGTACTGGCCCATTTGAAAATCAGAGGAAGAATCACTATCAGTTTCAGTGAAAGTACATTTTAAGTAAGGTATTTTTCATCTCCCTTGAATGAGGATTTTGCTGCTCACGTTAGAGATAAGTGGAAATTTAATCATACAATGATCATTCTTCACCCACCTTCTTAAACTTCTCCTGCTAGCCAAAAGCACCTTGTTAGTCATTAATTTTCCTTAATTAGAACTCAGGTTAATATTTCCCTGAAATGTACAATGGCTCTCTGCACTTCTCAAAGCTGATATTTGTATCTGCTCTTGGAAAATCACACCACATTGGCGTCTAATTAGGAAATGTCATTGCTATTGCCAGAGCTGAGGATGTGGGAACACCAAACAAACAAAAAACCAAAAAACACCCACAAATCAAATAAACTATAAAAAATTAGAAAATCAATGTATGGCCCAGTCAAAATGGGGCAGAGCCTTTCAGTGTGCTCAGTGAGGACCTTACTGCTGGGTTCTCCAATGCTGGTGATCTAAAAGCATGAAGCTCTAGTAATTCTAATAATCCAGAAATGTCACAAAATCAGCCGGCCAAAGGGGTTGAACTCAAGATTGTCTATGTGCTTATTTTATTCCTGCTCTCATCTTGTAGTCCCCCGCTTTTGAGAACTGACAGGATTAAAACATGCCCCCGGACTTTCTCACAAAATCTCCAGTTCTTTCCAGAACCCCGAGTGGACCTGACTCAATTTGCTACATTCTCCAGGATTTGGGTATCTTTATATCTTAATACATGAGTCACTTGCCATCTGGAAATGGACAGTCATGGTCCAACCTATTTTTCTCTTGTGCCCCGCAATGATTTAGACCTCAGCTGCTGAATCTTATCCTATTACAGCTGGTGATGGGGTCAGTGGCTATGACCCAGGAAGAGGTGACTGGTCCGGCGAGATGGTCCCGAAAGGAATCGCCTTCCCGAGGCCCGGGAAAGGGGCTGGGCATACCCCCCATTATCCCACATTCACAAACACATATCCTGCCCCTCCCAGCACTGCTGAGCAAATTCCTCTTTTGTCTTCTGCTGTGTGTGCTTTCATTTTCCGAGATCCATGAACCTTTATACCAAAACTCCTGTCCTCATTCTGCATGGGAACTTGTCCTCTGGCTTGAATTTGCTATGCAATATAGCAATAACTCTGCTTTCCTATTCAGCAAGCTCTGTGAGGGAGATGTCTTCCATCTGGCTGAAGGTATTCAATGGCACAATTGTACCAATTTATTCTACTCATGGTATGTCCCTACCAATGTCCCCACTTGTCAGTATTGTTTAATCTCTTCATGAAAACCTTAGCAGGAATTCCCAGCTTAGAGGCAAGGTCTTGGCAACATGGAGGCAACACCAATGTGCTTTTGTACTGATGAACTGATACGAATGATTTCAGTATAAATGATGGCCAAACAGTTAAGACAATGACTACCTAACAATCAGAGAAGTGACAGCTATATGAAGTACAGATATGCAAGGTATTCTAAATTCAGCTTCTTGCCCAGGGTTTATATTGTGGAGGTTGATTTATCCATGGCATATCTAGACTAAAGCTAGTTCAGAAATCACTACACTGCACTAGCAAATTCTGTGATTGTAGATTAAACACACCCTAAATCAACGAGTAAAGGTTTTTTATAAAGCATATTTTTCAACATGTGTGTAAATTATAAAGGGGAAACAGATGTCTGAATTAGTTGTATTTGGTTGGGTGGGTGGTTGTTTGGTTGATTGTATCACCCTTATAAACCATGACTTTAAATTTCATTCAGTGTTGTACAAACTTTTATCAAACAAGCTGTCTTCTCAGAATCAGCGAGGTAACATTTGTCTTTGTTAGAAGAAAATGTCAAATTAGGTTTTAAAAACAAATAAACACACAAAAACAGCAGCAGCACATGGTGTGTCATGTTTTTATACATGTTTTGATACGGTTTTTTATGGTTTTGGGGGGTATGCGTTTGCCTTGTTTCTCTCAAGAGTGGCCAGCAGAATATTTAGTGTTCCCAATATTTACAATGCTCTGGTCATTTGTGCTTCTTCATTGGCTGCAATTTGCAAGACATAGACTTTTGTCTTTGCTCTTTCATAGAAATTCACAAAATTCTCTGTTGTGATCCCTTTATGGTCTTAAAGGCCCATCCCATCTCTTCAGAAAATTTAACACATGACTGCGATGCCCCCATACATGTCCACTTGACTGTCCTCTGTGCCTCAAGCAAAGCTGGCCACCCACACGCTCCACCTGGTGAACATGCTCTTCCTCGCATCAGAGTGGCTGGATAAGCTCAAAGTCAGGTGTAAGGACAGTAATGACTGCCTAAAAAAAATTAGTTTGATTAAGACAAACTGAAATACTTGCAAGTTTAGTACATTAGACAGTGTTTCTTGTCAGACTCAAACATCATGTAAAAACTTGTCCTCAACTATTGAATAATCATGTTTATAGGTATATGGTATCCCAGGAAGCAAATATACTGTCCAGGTGCAATTTACGGAACCCATACCAAGAGTCTGGGTTTATGGCACATGGCCAGAGGAATTATTTATACCAGCTGACTGTAAAGGGCCCATATTACAGTTGAGACCAATTAGTCTTTTAAACCTGTGTGAAAGAAAAACTTCACTGCATTGTCATTAGAGTTGTTTACAACATAAAGGAGAGTGTGATAGTCAAAATGAAAAATTTGTAAAAGATCCAGGTTTAGAAATTTACTTTCTTGCTACATGCAATCAATAAGAACACAAAACCATGAGTGCTTTAGATACAGTTAGGTCAATCTGTACTCTTATTGAAACAAAACCCTATGAGGGTTGAACATTGGAATAAAAATACTCGAGCCCCTACAATGGTGTAGCACATTCACATATTAGTTGTTGGCCTTTGTGGTGATGGCACTGTCAGTACTGCATCACTATCTTGGATATTAATGTGGTACAGCACTATCCATCTGGTGTCACAAGAACAATGTCCCAGAGGTTTTCTTGCTCTTTCTTACTGGTTTGTCTGCTCAAAAAGACATGCTAAAGATGTAAGTATGCATTCCTCTAGAGTTGAGACCACAAGCCAAAAAATGTGTAGAAATCACAAGAACTCAATACCTTCATTTCAGCCTGAGCAATTTATTGAAAAATTACCCATTCACTTATGCCAAACCTGATCAAAATACTAATGTAACAAGCATTACATCTTATCTATGTGAGCTGAGATTATTGCATAAACTTCCAAACAGTGAGTCCGTATGGAAAAAGAAAGAAAGTGAATTCTCAGAATTAGCATCTAACTTCAGAAACAGCTTTTTTTTCTTTCTTTTTGAATTGCAGCTGACTTTAGTTACTGTAAATTGTTTGAATGCAGGCATAGTATGAGGTTTTTGTGGCTTTGCCATGAAAAAAGTTGTTTTCTCTGGGACATTTTCTGATACTTTTACTTAGAATAGTCGAATTCTATTTTCAAGTAACCAGGCTGAATTCAACACACCTGAATACAATAGGCCACCTTGCTCCTTGGCGCTGGAAAATGAGATGTCCATTCCTGGAAAACAATGTTCATTCCATTTTTATCAGTTTTCAGACTACTTCTGCTTCATCAAAGTCTTAGGAAATCATTCATGAAAATTAAAATCTACTCTACAGGGATGCTTGCAAAGCTTTTGCCTAGCGCAAGCCAAGGGATCAGGCTTTGGTTCTTTGTGTAAGCCTAAAAAATCACAGTGGCCATAAAGCAACAATGTTTCTGTAATGAAAATTACATGGTGATTTTGTTACATGCAGTCTCCCATGGTGCTTAAGTGAATAAAAGGTTTTCTTTGCATATGATCATTAGAAATTGTAAATCTTAGATCATAAAAACAACGCCTAACAAATACAGTTTTGCACTAGCCAAGGAGTACAGAAAATAGCATCTCATTAGCTGTAAATCTTGGCAGAAAAGAGAAACAGAGCCTATGAGTCCTAACAACAGCTTCTGTGCAGCAGCCATTAGATCATACTGAAAAGCACAACAGGACTAAAATTCAGTTGTATGCATGCCCATATAAACATTTTGGTATTATACGATCATTTAAGTACTCCAAAATCTATGGTTATAGGCTTATGCCAGCCTTTAAAAATTAGAGGTTGTATTTTAGACTAATGAATTCCACTTACTTTTACTTTTGAAAACTTCATTAATGTGCTTTAAAAGGTGTTATTCTGCTATTCAGCCTTTCATTGCTTCCATGTTTAGCATGTTCTTGGTATGATAGTGCTAAGTAGGCACAACAAACATTTTGTTATGTGACTAAAACCAAGTTTGAGGCTGGTCTATGAAATCTCCCACATACCCCAACCTGGACACCTGCAAGTGCATAAAGGCAGCCTTGTCTGGGTCATTAGGTTGCCTCACTCCTGCAAAGCCCTCTCATGACTGAGTGATGTGGTATGGAAGGACCTTGTGCTTTTCTCGTGGCCACTTCAAAGAAACACAAGCACAGCAGGCAAACACCTACCCTTCCATGAAACTCAGCACCCTGCACCCCATGTGATGGGAATCATCCAATGCACAGCTCTGATTTGATCTCATGAGCTCCAGAGAGGTGCAGCTACCATGACGCTGCTGTGTTCTGTCCCTCTGGTGAGCACACACATCAATCCTGAGTACTCATCCATCAAGGTTGAATGACTCCTATTCAGGAAGCAAGACATCTGAATTGAGCATCTAAATTAAGCTGTCTGAACCTAGCCCTAAAAGGCAAACACTTCGGTGAAAAAAATCAGGTTTTGTCCTTGCATCTGTGTTTCTTGAAATGGAATATATGAGAAAAGCAGACAGACCAAAAATACTAGGGACACTTATTTTAATAAAATGGAGAAAGCTGAAAATAGCAAGCATTAAACCCACAGTACGAGGCAGCTACGACTTGTTTTGCGTAAAAATACTCTGGCACTTAAAGCTCTAGAAAATTCTCACCATGAGATTTCCTGCTCTTTGCTTATGTGGCACTAAGATCTCCTTCAGCTGCTGAAGATGTGCTAAATAGCAGTCAAGATCTTCTTTATGAAGTGGTCTGGGCAAGAAAAGGGGGGTTTCTTTCATGTGTATAGTGAGAAAGATAAAGAAGCAGGACTTAGAGAAAACCACCAGAAAACAAGATGTTAAGTCCTCTCCAATCCCTGTGTTAGTGATCTGCATTTGCCATACATCTTCATCTTAACCCGTGGAATAACTTCAGCTGCTCTCATTTGGGGTGTTAACGTTCTGGTTTTTTTTCTTGTCTGGTTGCTTCCACGTTTGCCCGTTTGGAAAGAACCACCAGTAGAATCGGCTGGAAAATGAGCAGACGAATAAGAAAGAACAACATGAGGAAGCAATGCCATCTGGGTCATATTTCCCAGAGTAAATCTTAGTAAATTCTGACTAAGTCTACCACACCACACAGCTTTACATTAGATTGGAAACTAGCCCAAGTTTTTAAATTTTTATACAGACTGTTCCTTATATATCTTTCTCACAAAACAGTTCTGAATAATCTGCTACTTTCTTGTTACTATTACCAAATATGCAAGCTATCCTCCCAAAGTGATTAAAGGTCTTTCCTTATCTGAGGGATACCAAAGCAGGGTCATGAACCTTAGCATCTATTCACCAAGATCACACACATATACACGGTATGGCATTCAAGATAGTTGTTAACTATTCCTTTCTGCCAAGAAATTAAAATAGTCGAGTGCATTTGCTAAAAGAAAAATATAAACTACCCTATAATTAGCATGTTTCAATAAACATGCCCCAGCAAGATGCTTTGCCATCAACATAAAACAATTTAAAACATTTGGAAAAAAAAGCATATTGAGAAAGAGAATGCAAGAAAGATAATTAAAACCAATTGGGAATGTGGTAGATGTGATTCTGAAAGAGCAATAACCTAAAGAGAGGCATGCATTCAGTTTAATGAGAGAAATCAAACATGTCTGCTGTCTTTATAACAAATGATAGATAAGAGCCAACGTTTGGACTAGGTCATATATTTTCTTAAAAACCCATATGGCACGATGATCCACTAAGAAAAATAGTGGTGGTAGTTTATTGCTGTGGTTTGTAGACAGGAAGATTTTCATTTACTTGAACATTTTCCATCATGTTCAGGACAAGAAAGTGTTTCTAACAATTTCCTTTTAGTCATTATTTTGGCATTATGATATTTGATTTTAAAAAAGCAGCTCAGTAGAGCTGAAGTAATGTAATTTAATAAGATGTGCTACTTGTTTGTTTTAGGATAGGCAATTCTGACTGCCTGTTATCTGCATGAGGTATCAGCATACCTCATATTGGACATTTGGAAAATATGACTGATTGTCCAATGTCAAGTCCAAACTCAAAGTAGTATCAGATGTGCTACTGTTCTGGGGCAATGTGGCAGCAAATGCGCTGATTAGTTTATGAAGAATTTTCTTCTTCTTCTTTCATTGGTACCGCTGGGATCTGTGCAAGAGGGACAAGAAAATCCATGTTCCCACACTGTCTGATGAGGAATGTGCAAGCTGCATGGGTATTAATGAGCATTAATACATCTGTCCTTCATAGAGAAAGTTCATGGTGCTCTGGGGATGAAACCAAGCAAAGTTTACAGATCAGCAACTTGTCAGCCCCAACCTCCAGACGAAATTAAATGCAGATAAAACAAATAGAATGTTTTAAGGAAATGGAAATACCAAGTGCTGGAATTTCCCGGCTATATACAGCTGGATTTATTTCAAGCTCTCTGGACATGGAAAAAAGTATGAGCTCATAGTCCCCGTATGGGAAATGTGATGTTGGTAAGGGAAGAAAACAGAATTATAGTCCCTGATCTATGGCAACTGCATGATTATCCATGCCAAAGACAAGAAAACAGTCCCAACAAGAATAGCTGGTCAGTCACAGTTTTGAGGAGAACATGAGCAAGAGTATGTAACCAGTAAGTAATATGGATGAGGCTTTCTGGGACTGCTGAGAAGGCAGGAGTAAATAAAGCCGTGTGGAAGCAAGATGAGCTATGACCCTTGCCCTGTCGGTGTGTAATTTTCTAATATAGACATAGGATATGTGACTTACTGATTTTAGTGTGCAGTGAGAGGTCAGCTTGAATTAAAACAGGGATGAAATACTAAGACAGGAAAATATCAGGTCCACAGGTCTGTGACTGCAGCAAGGCAATGTCAGAGAAGGGACAGAGAAGAGACAGAGAAGGGACTGCTCTAGGTCTGAAGGGACTGAATGTCTGTTATCTCACATTCATACCCAAAATTAGTTGATGCTTTTTGTTTTAACCTCTGTGCATGTGGTTCCTCTATCTGTAAAACAGATGGTCCTCTCACAGGATGTGCCTAACACAGCCTCTTAGGTCTGAGCTGCAGTGTGGTTTTGAAGAGGCTCTCCCAATCATTCCCACTCACCGTGTTTTGGTTTGCATTCCAGCACTCTTCTACAGCACACAGGTCAGTTTTCTTTGGGTGAGATTAAACTGGAAGGTTGCTCTGCTGGTGCCTCCACCTAATGTCCCCCAGCTGCTCACAGGTATTCAAAATATGCTGACAAGAAGTAGCAAATCCTCCGCAGTGTGAGAGTTAGGTTATCAGCCCCCTCTCTGCCACACAGACTCATTAACAGAGACACAGATTTCTACAAAAATGATGCTACAAAGTAATGAGTTGCAGCAGCGATGAGAAAGAGAAAACTGTATGGGAGGAAATGAACAATTTCTCCTTCAGAGCAAGGTTTGCGTGGTGCAGAGCAAAAGTATCACATGCCAGACACAAGAAGGAAAATAAGTATTGCATAGCTGTACCTTAAATGGGCAACTTACATTCTCTGTGCACTGACTGAGGTGGGTGTCTTGGAGAGAAATCACATACATTTGTGTAACTAAAGACTATCTGGAGGCATACACTGACGAGGTCAAATTAAAGTTGCACAGACCACCTTAATTCTGGAATTTCCTCAGTCTCAAGTGTTTGACTTTACAACCTTAATAATGTTCTTTTAACATAGTTTTTGTATGAGCAATAAATTATATGCCCTTCTCACTTTCAGTGCTCTTCTCACAAGTAATGCTGTTGGACTCTGGTCCTTCATTATGAAAACAAATATTGGAAATTATTGCTGTTGTTATTGAAACCAGATGTACTGCTCTCAGTGGCATTTATTTGTATAGTGTCAAACTCTGGAACATTTAATTTCAGGGTAGTTATTGAATAAAAATGAGCAATATAACTGTTAGTGAAATGTAAGTGCTTGAAAAGTCTAGAAGCTGTTCTTTCCAGGAAAGCATTTAATTTTTATTTCATATGCAAGCATTCTCACAAATGACTGTGCAAAAATGACACAGTCACATATTTGTATCAGTATAGAGTAATAAAAAGTAAGAGAGTGTCAAGATTAAAGAATCTGGGCCCAAATATGTGAGGTACTAAATCTGCCCTGAAGAACATCCTTCTGCCTCACGAGGAAAAAAAGTGATGTTCACGGTAAACTCAAAATGATAAACGTAAAGCAAAGACCTTAATCTTGCTTCAATTTATTTCAGATCTCAGGTGTCAGGCACCTTGAAGGACAGCATTTCTCCTCCTTCTGCTGCCAAGGGATGTGCATGCTTCAGCTTTAGAGGTCTAATCTTTGAGCATCAAGTGGTAGGTGAGAAATATCCCACCTTGTCTGTTCTGTGCTGTCACTGTTCATCCTGACCTCACCAGAGATTAAATACAGTGCTTGGGGGAAAAAAGGAGGAAAAAAAAAAAGAGGAGGTAACCATTAACAAAGCCTTAAAGTAATATTACAGCTTCATATATAAGTAATCAAAAATTAGGAACTCCCAGAACTAAACAGGATACACTGCCATCAATTAAGTACTTTTTAAAGGTATTTTAGTATGAACTTTCAGTTCATGATCGTCTTACAACTTTCCTAAAGGATTCCTACCTGAGTTAATGCACGTGGTGTGTCATGTCATGTGAGTCATCAGGGCTGTGCCACTAATTAAGCTATGTTAAAGGGTAAATCTGCAGCTAACTGCAGTCAGGGAATGCCTGTGTCCTGGGTGTGCAACACGAAAATCTGAAAGCTCAGTAAATTAGTCCATGGGCTTCTCAGGCTGGGTGACTTGTCTTGTAGAGTTTAGACTTTAAGTCACTGTCCTAGGTTGCTGGTCAGTTTTCTTTGGGTGAGATTAAACTGGAAGGTTGCTCTGCTGGTGCCTCCACCTAATGTCCCCCAGCTGCTCACAGGTATTCAAAATATGCTGACAAGAAGTAGCAAATCTAAGATGTAACCAACAGTACGTATTCTATTATCTTCACAAGCCGTTAAAGCAGGTGGGGCAGTGTTCCTTATCTCCTACCTGACTCATCCTTGATAATTCCCTCTGGGAACTATCTCTGTTAATGGGTAATCAAGGACCCACCACATGACTCATAGAATTACATCAGCCCATTGTGAGATGCTCTGCCTAGGGGGAGGAGCCAAACATTCCCACCTGGATATAATCTGGAGTTTGGAACAGCACTAGTAGTACTGCCTATTGGATTCCCAGAGGACAAGAGCTATTGTTGGCTCTTCAGGTGAAGACCAGCCCCTTCTACAGGATCACTGCTTCAATAGGACCACTTCATCTGGACTGCTGCCACCACCCTGACTAACAGGGTGGCAGGTTGTATCCTGACTCTGTCAGCGTTCTTGTGCTATTGCATTTATTTAATTTTCCTATTGAATTATAATTCTGACTTGTGATCTCCCACTGGTTTGTTTTTGCTTAGATGACATATCCACAAGCCTAGGTATCAGTATGCTTTCATCTCAGAGAGCTGTCAAGAAAATCCATTTATTAGCAGTTGTCTCCCCCTTATGCACTGTAGTAAGAAGGATGCAGTAAAACCATTTGGAAGATTAAACACTCTTGGAAGACGTGGAAAGGTAGATGCAGAGGAACATATTTCCATACTCTGCATGAAGAGCAAAAAACCCTCTTTACTGAGAGCTTCTGCAACTTAAACACTTCTCTTACATAAGTATCTTTTAGTGTAACTCCCTCTACAAGTCTCAGGCTCATGCAGCGCACTCGTGTCCTAAAAATCTGTTGGCTTCAATAAATAATATATGTAAGGGAAGACTGAACATTATATGTATGGATAAGCATCTTTTCAGTTAATGTATGTCAGCCATTACTACTAAATTAGTCCCAACTTCATTATTCTTGAAACCTTGAGTTCCTGAATAACTTCTATTCATTTTCACAGACTCTGCTGTTTCTGGCCAGGGCACTGCCAATCAGTCTAATCATCTAATACTTGCCTTAGTTTATCAGCCTTCCATCTCATTCAGGCGAGCAAGGGCAACCTATTGATTGACTGATTTCATTTCCATCCTCCTGACATTCCTTGGATTTCTTGCAGCAAAGAGCAAACACCCCCCTCAGAAACCAATTTGGAATTTAAATAAGACTACAGAGAGAGACAAGCTCAAAACAGTGTGGACTTTTACTGGCAAGTTAATCCCTCAATACTTCTGACAACTGTAGAGAGGAGGCAACATCTGAAACAGGGAACTGTGACCAGTTATTTATTAAAGAAAAATGCAATCCATTTCAAAAAGCATTTTACTGTAGCCTAAAATGTCCATCTGTTGGAAGGTTTGAAAGAAGAAAGGGAAAAAAAGCTTTTTTGAGTGCAGCTGTAAGGAAAATACGCCCTGTTAATTTATAAAGTTTATTGTAATTAATCAGATTTATTCTGCATCTATAGTGTATGCTCTAAAATCACAATATGGGGAAAACTTTTTAATAAAAAACAGTGATTTTTGTGGGTTTTTTTTAATTAATATTGCAAAAGGATACTATTTTTACTGCAATATGCAACCATGCCAATGGAAAATAGTGAGAAGAAAAAATATATTGTCTGGCACTGGTTGCCATAGTAACAAGCTGAAGTTCAAGGAGAAGTGGAGAATCTGAATTCTGTGGCAAGGTAATGAATTTAGCATCTACAGGAACAGAAATGGATTTTCTGTCACAGCCTGTAAATCAACCACAGGAAACCAACATGCAGGAGAAATTTTGGAATGCTTTATATCTGCTTCAGATGTATGAAGAGTGTATCAAAATTAACTCTCAGGGCTTTGTCTTCCAGGGCCTTACCTTTCTTTCTGTTCAGACCAACAGACTTAAAAAGAAGCTGATGCTTGTTATTGAGGCAAAGGCAAAAGCCTTGCAATTTTCTCAGTAAGCCCCCCAAAGTCAGCAAACAACACCCTCCCTGAGTGAGAGAGCTGCTTTAACACACACTCTCTTTCCACAATGCACCCAACTCCCAAAGGTCAGACATGAGTCCAATCGTCCAAGCCAGCTTTTGAGATACTTTTCAAGATTTTTTTTTTAATACAAATGCAGGTGAACAAAGGGAGCGAACATGAAAATACTTGAGGTACCAAGCAACCCAGCAAACAGCAGCTGTGTGGTGTGAGGAGCTGCCTCAGGGCGTCTGTCACACCAAGGAAAGGGAGGGGTTTTCTTTGGACTCTGAGCTGGTGTCTCGTGACCACTGCCGGCAGAAAGGCTGCACATGGATTCAGGTTGCCTGCAGAAGTCTCAGAAGGGATTTGGGGCAATGATGTCTCAGTTAAACGTCTAATCTGTTCTCATGCTTTCTCAGCCTCTTTCTAATGGCTTGTTGGTCTCCAGGATGACCTTGTCTTTGGCCACTATAATTATGCCTCAGAAATCCAGACAGTATCAGGAAGAAATGTATAGGAAAAAAAAAAAGGTCTCACAACAGTGGGACCCAGCTAACCTTCTTCATGGTCTCTGTGCCTTTAAAAACATGAAAAATAAGTAGCTTCCCTTTCTACCTCCTATCCTGGAGCAGATGGAATATATCGTGGGGAAAGGGAGGAAAAAATCCTCTTAAATAAAAAGAATTATAACAATGCACTACAGTTAATTGTCTGTAATGGTCTTCATTCCCAGTAAATAGCACCCATGTAACTCAGATGCAATTCTTCCAAAGTCGGTGGAGATAAAGCAGTGTGAAATCAACATGAGCAGAGAATACAGTTAAAAAAAAAAAGAAAAAGAAAATTAGAAAACCTACTCTGTAAAAAATAAAGTAGTAGAAGATATTAGACAAAGAAAACGTGATATTTTATTTGGATGTCTTCTGCATAAGACAAAGGAATGCACTTCTTTTACTTTATCACAGTACACAGATCCTGTTACTGTAGAGGGTGCATATGGAAGATCAGTTATCTCTATATATTCTCTTTGACTACCAGCCATGCAACTGAATACTAACTAAACATGAAATAATGGTTTAGGAGTTAAAATACTTCAGAGAATTTCATGTAACTTGCTGATCTTGACTAATTCTTGTTAAAATCCTCCTTTGCTTCTACAAAAAAATCATAACCCATGGGCAGCATGAGTTTCCCTGGATGTGCATTTGTAACTTTCTTGGAACAAAATAAAAATTTTAAATGTAATTGAAACTTGTAAATTAAAATATCTAATATCAGAGTTATTTTTTAAGATTGATTATTATTACTTTTTTCACTTAGATATCAAATTCCAGAAGGTACGCCCAGCTTTGGCCATCTATTAGAAAACAAACAGTATTTTTGTTCTAACTGCCCCATGTTTTTTTCTCCAGATTCCTGTTCCACTACAATTGCAAAAATACTGGGCATTGGTTTAATGTAAGTGGGACTCCCAAGTCATGTCAAATCAATCAGTGAAAGTCTTGAACTCATATTTAAATATTGGGAGTGATGAGATTAATTGTAAATGGTTTCAAGACTTCTGGCAATCTGTGACCATTTGGGAAAGAAGAGAGGAAACGCAAAAATACACATTTTGAAAGCTCTTCTGTGCTGGATTGGACATCTGTAGAATTAAAGATGTGCTAAATCTCATAGCCACACTTAAACTTTTTTGCTCTTCTGGGAGAAATCTCTCACAAACTTCAGCCCCCTTGTCCTTTTATAAATATATCTGGTTTTAGGCAGTAATGGCATCCCACATTTCTGCAGATTGTTTCTGAAACTCTAAGTAAATACAAAGATAGTAGGAAATCATTATTTCAATTATCACTCCTGCTATGAGTATAAGGCTCTGTCTGGCAAACAGTGCATGACTTCTGTTCACATAAACTTCTCTTGGAGTGGAAAATAATAAATCAATACATATAAAGGCACTTTTGATGGTAATTGAAGCAATAAAGTATTAATCACCAATTAAATCTGTTCAGTCTTTCTTTCTGTCTCCTCACCCAGGTGTGCCATGAACCACAGTAATAATATATTGTATTAATATTTATTTAATTATATAATATATAATTATATATAATTAATAATTATAAGTATAATTTACCTTAATAATTGTATTAGGGTAAAAAACAATCAGGTAATTTTTTTTTTTTGGCCAAATGATTTTTCTGCAAGAGCCATTCTTGATTCCAGTAACAGTGTGGCTGTACAAATTGTCATGGATCAACTGCTGGAACAGTCAAAGGGATGGGAACATGTGCAGTATTGTCACCAAACCCACTCTCATGTCAAATCACAGCCTCAGGCAAAAGAGTGGGGACCCAGCTCTCTCTCATCATGGATGAGATTTCCAAGAAGTGTGGAGGAGGCTACATGACTTCCTCCAGTAGCTTTGTGAATTAAACCCAGGATATTCCTTTCATATATGTAATAATAAAAAAGAATGCATGATCAGCTGTTTCAGGCTGGGATTTATTTTTTTTTCTTTTTTTTTAAATTATGTACATTCTTGTCAGTCTTAGCAGATTATTTTCTCACTTTTTTTTGCTTCAGTCACCAAAAATCTTTGTATATAGTAGAAAAAATATATGTGAACCCCTCTCTGAAAAATCTTTCTTCAACTATCTCTCTGGCAGTTTCCACAGCTCATTAATTTTTCTGTGCAAATATATTTATGAGTACAAACTATTCTCCCTCCCCATAAGTTCTCTTCAGAAAGCAGAGGAGAGGAGACTTACATTGCATGAATGATTGGCCTCTATTTATAGTCTGTAGAAATATAAACTGCATGTTTGTGCTGTCCTCATTCACCTGAGAAATCTTCCTTTGTGCTAATAATTCCATTGAAGTAATTACTGTTTGAGGAGCCAAAGTGTGTTATGTAGCCAATTCCCTTCACAAGCCATAATGCACAGCTGCAAAGCTCCAGGAGACCACTGAAAGGCATCCTGAAACTTCACGGTAGTGGCAGGAGGGAAAGGGAAGACACCTGGCCCTTCTGGCATTCACCTAGAACTGCATGGTTATGTGCAAAGAGTGGGGAAGGGGAGGAGAGACACAGTTATAGTCAGTCTGGTTATTCTTCCATTTAATCATTAATCACCTTGAAGG